>NW_012155285.1:5167609-5185944 GCF_000956105.1 Propithecus coquereli
TTTGTTTGCTAATACAGTTTCTTTTTCACGGGGGAAAAACAACCAAGCCTCTTTCCATTTACCCAATCACGCTTTTAGTTTATATTAATATTTTTTTCCTTCCTTCCTTTTACTGCCAAACTTCCCAAATGAGTGATTTGTTCAGTACATTCACGTTTATACCCCCATCACATCATCAAGACTAGTTATGTCAACATTAAAGAATTTCTGAGTGAACTCAAAAGTCACTTCTCAGTTTCTCATCTTAAGTTCCTTGTATTTTTAAAATATTTTCATAAAGCAAATGATCCTTTTATGAAGTGAACAAGCACATGATAATTTATCTGTTTCCTGTACTTGTTCAGAAGAAAGGCAGCTTTCCAGATTGGGATGCTGCCAGAAGGACTACCCCTGAACCTCTCAGAGTGGCATTCAGGTTTGGGGTTTGGCCCCCTCAACCCTCCCTAGACAACATATCACTGTTCCAGAGCTGACTTGCCTTTACTTACAAGAGACCAAACATAAAAAGCAAAATGCTGAGTTACTGATTGGCAGTGAGGAAATATAACTGTTGGGTAGAATGAATCTTCCTATTAGCCCGATCGTCATATTATTTAGAAACCAAATATTATACATGGAAACCATCTTATTATTTGGAAACTATTATATTATTCATGGAAGCCAAAATATCTAAAGATTGCTTGGTCACAACAGGATCAGGATAATAAGGGTAGTTATCTACATAATCTGAATTTTTAAATGATACTAGAACTCTGATAGCCTTACTCATTTGCCTTTACAGTATTGGAATATGCTATGCCAATATGTTCTAATTCTGCTTTTTCTGTGCTTTGTGACTAACCTCTCTTCTTATTTTTGTAATATTGTAATCAGGTTATGATTAAGGTTTGCTATCTTGGATCTATATCCCCACTGTGATCCATTATTTACTTATTATACAAATTAACTTTCTGAGGTTAGTCTTATCTGTAAGTAATTGGGGAATGTCTCACTGTCATCTGCATGTGCACCTATGGTTTGTAAATATAGATTTCTACATATGATGTCATATTTCTTTAAGCAAGGCACACCTGGATAAATCAGCTTGATTACCCACATTCATATTCGGCTGTAAAATTAATCTTTAAGATCCTTCCAGACCATGAGTCTGCTAGCTTTTCCCATTGTTTAGGATATTCAAAAGAATATCCCCCCAATAATGAAAGTAGTTCCAAGTTAGGTTCTAAATATTTGAGCAATGGCAACATTACTGGAACAATGGTAGTAGAAAATGACTTTGTTATTAGTATGTGACATAAAAATCACAGTCATGAACATGTGTTCAATTTAAGAGAAAGTATTGAACTAAGCATGACTGGATAACTTCAAATTTCATTAACATTCATTTACTATTTGTTTTGTTATTTTGTCATCTATTAGTACTTGCTGCAAGATAAGTAGTAGCAAAAGCCAAACTTTTAAGAAAAATTTATGGGAGAATACCTTAAAATTGAGAAAATTTAGTTCATGAACTTTTCCCCCATAAATTGGGAAATGATTGCCATTATTTAGTTAGAATGGGATGACACCGGTGCCGGAGCATAATTTGAGAACTGCTACTATTGGGTGAGTCACTGAATACTTTTGATACAATAAACAACACTTTTATTATATCTCTACTATAATGTGAAAATTTAGTAGAGAGGCAAGGGTTTATTTTTTGTTTTTTTTCTTAAACAATATTTTTCTTGGAGGAAAGGACTCTCTTTGTTCAGATTTTTAAATCTTGTATGACATCCATTTCCAGAGAGAAACCAGCAGATTTTAAAAAAATCCTTAAGTATATTGTTCCAAATAAATATATCTTATTGTAATATAAAAACATTACTAAGAAATGACTAGAATATGATCGAGTAGCATAGTTTGTGCTTTACCATTTGCTTGCTAGTTGGGGAAGTCACAAATTCTGTAGAAGTTCTAATGCAAGTAGTCTTGAATATTAGCTACTTCAAAATCAACTGTAGGGCTTGTTAAGGCAGATTGCTAAGCTCCGCCCCCAGAGTTGATTACATAGGTGTGGGGTGGAGCCCACATGTTCACTTCTAACAAGAAGCACATGCTGCAACTACACTTTGAAAGCCACTGTTCTACACCCTGGCCTAACTTCAGTTTCACAAGCCTCTGGTTCGCTCACTCCCATTCTCTACAGTGGTTCAACAAAACTTTATCACCTTATACAGGGTTCACCCTGTCATCCCCACTTTTTCAACAAAACAGTTTCTTTCCTACATTACAGGAAAAATTGGGGTCATCAGGTATGAACTGCTTCAAGTTCTTATTTCCTTCTTCAGGTCTGCCCCTTTTCCATTTTAAGGCTTATCCCACTTCCTGTTCTCTTGATCAAAAACTTTCCTGTCTCTTCCAGGATCTAATTCCACACTGGCATCCTGTAGATTTTGTCATTGGTCCTCTCCTACCCCAAGTGTGCAAACCTTCCCTAGACAAGGTCTCACTAGTTGCCCAGGCTTGTCTCAAACTCCTGGCCTCAAGCGATCCTCCCGTCTGGGCCTCCCAAAGTGCTGGGATTACAGGGGTGAGCTACCACACCTGGCTCAAGCCTTCCCTCTCTACCAGTGTTTTATTCAAAGCCTGTAAACAAGCTCAAGTTTCTTGATCTTGAAAATCTATCCCACAGCCCTGAATATTTCTCCAGCTTCTCTCCTCATTCACAGGCCAAGTTCTTGGAAAGAACAAGGAAATTGATTTCTCCACTTCCTTATCTACTCTTCCCTTCTCCAGTCACTACAACCAAGCTTCTATTCTTACCACCCTATTGAAGCTGTTTTGCCAAAGGTCAGCAACTGACTAAATCCAATTAACCCTAATTTTTATTTTAGTATCATTTATATCTCTCTTTGAAATTCTGTTATCCTGGTTTCTGTGACACCACTAACCACCTTCTCAATATATATATTTTTTCACAGTCTCACTTTGTCACCCTGGGTAGAGTGCAGTGACATCATCATAGCTCACTGCAGCCTCAAACTCCTGGGTTCAAGTAATCCTCCTGCCTCAGCCTCCCAAATAGCTGGTACTACAAGTGTTTACCACCACATTCGGCTAATTTTTCTATTTTTTGTAGAAACGGGGGTCTCGCTCTTGCTCAAGCTGATCTCAAACTCCTGAGCTCAAGCTGTCCTCCTGCCTCTGCCTCCCAGAGTGCTAGGATTACAGGTGTGACCCACAGAGCCCAGCCCTTCTCAGTGTTTTTTGTCAATTCTTCCTCTTCCCCGCCCATCGATTGTGGGTATTTAGGATTCAATCTTTGGCCCTATGCGCTCTCTCTGTTCTATGCGCTCTTCTCAGGGATTTTATTGTTTCCCCTGGCTTCAGTTGTGCCCACGCAGATCCTGTGAGAATGCTTTTAAGCCAAATCTAGGAACAGAGCTAAGTTTCACATTTAAGTGATAAGTGTGAAATGATGATTGCTGTATGCTTCTGGTTCCTAAATCTCAGTGTCCACCTACTCTCCTGAATTCCAAATTTTATTCTAGCTTCTATCCCCACCATTCCGTCTGAATGTTCCAGTTGGCTACTGGTTACAGCCACTGGAATTTTGTAGTTTCCTTAAACAAAACTGTCTAAAACTGCCACTTCTAGTATTCTTTGTCTTGATAAGTGCTACTACCATCTACTCAGTAAATCAAGAAACTTTGGAATCATCCTTGAGTTCCCTCTTTGCCTTATGTCTATCCTATCTTACCAGTAACCAAATCATATAAAATTTTATTTCCTTAGTATTTCTTCTACTGGTCATTTTCTATTGCTTCCCACTCCACTGACTTAACTCTAGCCCATATCATCTCTTTCCTGAACTGTTAGATCCTTTCAATCTTTCACCCTTCCAACCTTTCTTGTGTATTACCGCCAACTTTCCAACAGGCAATTTAACCACGTCATTGCATTAAAAAAATTCTTCCAAAGCTCCCCATTTGGTATTAAATTAAGCCCAAACATAATACAAAAGACTTTCTTTGATCTGGGCCCTGCCAAATTTCTAGCTTCTCTTTTATACTCTATGATCCCATCATGTTGGACAACTTGCAGTTCCCTCTAACACACTGTGACTTTGCTAATGCTGCTCCCTCTGCTTAAATTATCCTTCCTCAGTTTTGTTCAACCATCACTAACTTTTCAAGACTGAGTTTTGAGTCATCTTCTCCATAGTAATAACAATAATAATGAAAAACAATATTTCCTAAGTGATTATTATGTGCAGGGCACTTTACATACATTCCCATGTAATCCTCATAACAAAACTTTGGAATTCATATCATTTTCCTTAATTTATGGATGAGGCAACTGAGGCTTAGAGAGTTTGCCTTCCTTGACATCTTTTTCTACCCCTGTCAACATTTAGTGCCCTCAAATGATTCCTTCTTAATTGTAACTCTGCTACAATCCATACATAGAGAGGTAAAATTATTTATATTAGAGCTGATCATTTTGAAGGAAGTGATCTCCCAGTTGTTTAAGAAAATATACTAATAAGTTGCTGGGTAGCCAGCAAGCCCTCCACAACTGGAGCTGCTGGAATCTAAGAGAAAAACAAAAGAGAGAGAGAGAAAGACAGAGATAACCAAACTGCTCAACATTAGAAATAAATAGGAATTTGTGGGTGGGAGGAGAAGAGAAGAGAAAAGAAGGATTGAGTAGAAAGAAGAAAGGGGAGCATTGTGGAGAAACATAGCAGTGTGGCAGGAGGGCTTTTAAAAACAGAAATTTATGGTACTTTTAAGTTGTGTTTCTATGATGTAAACCCCCTTTCATTACCTCAATCTTTAGGAAATCTGCTGTGGCCACATAGGGCTTTGTAAAAATGCTTTTAGGTGAAATCTGGGAACAGGGCTAAGTTCCTAGCTCATCCATGAACCTCATTAATTTACTGTAAGTGGAAGTTCAGAGCCAGAGGGGACAGTGAGAACATTAGCTCTCCAGAAATATGAAGAAATCCCAGGTTGGGCATTGGGCTTATCCAATGGAGGTTCAAGCCAGTCCTAACCTAAAGCTTAAAAGTCAGGGAGATCTTAGCTGACATCTGGGTTACATATTATCATAGCACCTTTGCTCTTACTTGCTTATATACCTTTATCTCTCCTAAATTCATCGGTAAGATGTCTTTTTGAGGGCAGAGACTCTGTTATTCACCTTTATATCCCCAGTGCCTAACAATGACTGATGTACTTAGTAAGTTCTCAATAAATGTTCATTAAAAGAATAATTTTGTCACATTGGCATAAATATATTGAATTAAGAAAATATAAACACTAATACTTGAGATAAGATTTTTGTGTTTAATATTTCCATGTCTAATGCATTAAAAATATAAACATAAAATTGCTTAATAAATAAAAAATGCAAAACAACAATAATTACAAATTACTGAACATTTGAAATGTGTCAGGAACCTTCCATTTAAATCCAGATAACAACTCCTACCATATTGCTATTCTTATTCATGAAGGACATTTATTTTCAGAGAGGTTGAATAACTTGTAGCTAATAAGTGGCACCAAAGCCCACATTTTCTGCACTATACCTGACTGAACTAATGAGGTTGTTCTACGTATATTCTGGAAAGAAAAAATACAATTTATGCAACATCTGTAAAAAGCTAAAAATCAAAACAAAGTAACTTGGTTAAAACCTGTTGGTATAGTTCCCTGATCCCTATTTAACAACTGATCTGAACATTACTTAGTCAAAATAGGTTTATTGCATCCAGCTTCAGAATGTGAAGTAGGAATAGCAGGTTGCATTAGCCATACTATGATTTATTTCACATGGCACTAATTGATTTTTGGCCCTATTTCCATGTGTAATAGAAAAGTAAGGTACTTATCAAATAATTCACTCAAATAGATCCAGTTTTACATGTAAATAAATATTACAATGAAAATACCTTGGAGAACTTATCTATACGTTTGTTTTAACTTTATTCTCTACATTCAAGTATTGAGAAGCCAAAAACACTTTAAAAAATTTTTTCATTTTTGTTTTTAAATAAGGGGATGTTTAGCTATTCTCACATTTTCTTAAAACAAAAGTGAAATATTGCTTGCCATATGTTAGGTATATAAGACTCTATTATACGAACAAGGTTGGATATTAATTATTATAAAAAGCTACAAATCCAAATTTTTTTTCATTTCCATAAGAACTTATTTATGATGGCAAAAACATCAAAGATAATATAAATACTGTGCTTAATTATTTATTCCCCAAACTGAATTCTTGATCTCTTGCACCCATCTGACATACTCCAACCCCAATCTTCCCCATCTTTGCTAACATAGGCAAATCCAATTTTTCAGTTTCTCAGAACAAACACTGATTATCCTTGATTGCTCTCTTTCTCTAGAACCCTAAATCCAATCTGTCAATAAATCACCTGGTTTTCAAAATATATCTAGAATCTAACCATGTCTTAAGGCCACCCTAGTACAAGCTACTCTCATCTTTGGCCTGCATTATTGCAATAACATCTGCCACTCTACAGACTATATTCAACCTGGCAGCCAAGGTAACCATTTGAAAGCTTAAATCATATAATGTCAATCCTCTGCCAATAGTCTCCCAGTCTTAGGCTCACAAGGCTTTCCACCATCTGGCCTCCTTGTGCTCCTCTAATCTTGCATCACACTATTTTCTTTTGGCTCACTCTTCTTCAGCTAAAATGGCCTGCTGGCAGTTCCTTCAACATACCAGTCCTGTCCCCACCACAGGGCTTGTACAGGCTGTTCTGTCTGGAATGCTTTTTCTTCAGACAACTGCAGGTATCTCCTTCACCTTCATTATTCAAATGCCACTTTCTCAGTGAGGCCTACTCCAACTGTCCAACTTAAAATTTACACCTTTCCCATTCCTCCCATGCCTTGTCTCATTCCATATTCCTTCCCTGTTTTTATGATTTTTTCCCCCATAATGTTCAGGGCCTTCTAATAGACTATGTATTTGTTTTATTATCTAACTCCTCCTACTATCAATAGAATGTGTGACAATCGCATGAATTTCTGTCTATTTTGTTTACTGATGTATCTGCACCTCCTAGAACAGTGTAAGACACATATGGTGGGCCCACAATAAATATTTGTTGAAATGTAAAAGGTCGTTTCCAGCATGAGAGTATTACATATTGGATTCCATGGTAGTGGGAACAACTAAGTTTCTATGTGCCTGGAGAATTCAAGGGCTCTTTGAAACCCTGATAATTCTATGATTCCCTTCCCGTTCTGACTCTCAAGAACATGATCGTTTTCTCAGCAGCTAAACACTGATTTTAAAAGATCCTGGAGTGTTAAACCTACAATGAGAGGTCATGATTACAGTTCTACAAGCTACCTAGTAGTGCAATTCTTAACATTTCTTTTCTCTTCATGTTCCTTTTCCCACTTTGAAATACATGAATGCAATAGGAAGGTAGGGGAAGCCGATTTGGTTACACATGAACAGCTTTGTAACCACCTCCCCCACTCCCCCGCCCCCACTGTATATCAGTAGATTTGATCCATCTTTTCATGTTGGTTTTTCTTTTGAAATGTGTGATATCAGTTGAACATCCAAGTTGGCCTAAAACAAAAGCCTTGCATGTTCATGTACTTTTGGACAGCAAAAATGCTGAAATTATTTTGTACAACTTTAGGATCCACCCTTTAGCCATTCCCATTTTAAAGAAGCATAGAATTTTAGGGACACATGGTTTTAGTTCATTTGGTTCAATCACCTTATTGTACAGATACAAAAACTGAGGCTTGACTGACCAGGTACCATGGTCTGGCCTGTAATCCTAGCACTCTGGGAGGTCGAGACAGGAGAATCTCTTGAGCTCAGGAGTTCGAGACCCGCCTGAGCAAGAGCGAGACCCTGTTTCTACAAAAAATAGAAAAATTAGCTGGGCAAGGTAGCACGTACCTATGGAAGGTTGAGGCAAAAGGATTGCTTGAGCCCAGGAGTTTGAGGTTGCAATGAGCCATGATGACACCACTGCACTCTACTCCGGGTGACAGAGCGAGACTCTGTCTCAAAACCAGCCAACCAACAAATAAAAACAAACAGAAAAACAAAAAACTGAGGCCCAGTGATGTTAAGTGATTTGCCCAGGCACAACAGAGCTGAACAATCTTTTTGGTCAGAACAACTTGCTCTAAACATAAAACAAGATACCTTTGATATTGCAAGTGAAACATAGTTCTAAATGTCAGAAAATTAACTGAATATAGTAACAATTTAACAATTGCAATATGCAGTTCTAAACAATATGCAATTCTTTCCAGTTTATTTCCATGGTGACAATTTAAGCATTAAAAAAATCTAAGGCAAATATAGCAAACGATAAAATAATTGATAAATAGGAAAATAAGTCTCCACAAGCATCCTAACAAATAAGAGTCATAGATCACAAGAGGAGGAATTTGCAGGTCATCTGAAGTGAACAATCCCTGTGGCATTCACATGAGAAGAAACTAGTTCTACAGAATCATGGAGATATTAATAGTTCTATATTTGCCACGGCTTCTGCTATTCTTTCGAGAATGAGGGCTTCTTTATTACCTAACCTAGTAATTTTTAATAAGCCAATGGGCATTTCTACTTTGATATGAACACTTTCTTTTTGCACTAGTGAGTCTACATGAAGGTTATCATGCCAGAGGAAGGTAAAAGTCTACACTAATGATGCTTCATTTTCCTTTAACAATTTTGTTCAGGTGATGGAGACATTTTTGTGGAGTGATATGATGTTTGGCCTCCTGATGTGTTTTCCACGCATGCTTTGGAAAGCTCTTATTTTTCTGAGAAATGATAGTCATCAAAGTCTTACCTTCAGCAAGAGCTTCACTGTTTTAGATTTGTTATAATTAAGATATCACAGTAGCATTGCTAGTTTAGGGTATTTTATACTAATCTAATGGAAAAATATTTTTGACCCTTTGTGTACAGCAATGCTTTCAAACTAGAAGCAAAATTATATCTAAATCAAATTTTAAAAAATGGATTTTAAGATTCCAGGAGGTAGGAACACTAGAACTCAGGTAACTTCAAAACTAAGATCTCTGCCAACAGCACAATTCACAGTACTCTAAAAGTGAATTTTTAAGGTCCCTGTACCAGTGCCTTGTTTCTGTACCAGTTCCTTTCTCCATGTCTCACTTTCATTAACTCCTGTTGTATGTGGTTATATGTAGGCTAAATAAACATCAGTAGTCTGAGAATAAGAAGATACAGGTTTTATTCTAATAAATTAGGTCAAATCTGGTGAAACTCCAGGAACCACTATGGCAACATTAATTGAACCTAATTTTAATTGAAATGATCTGCTTGGAATTGTATTTCTTTAGATGTGATAATTTGTTTTTCTCTTAATTTTCTGTTAACTATTTTCTTGGAAACGTACTCAAAAGAGTTTTTCAACTATTGTATAAACCAGTCTTCCTCTGTAAGAAGTTATTACAATTCTCATTGTTATTTTCCCTTATACTGCCCACTTTGCCCAGCATTGAATTGAGCTCTGATTTACACATTATACTAAGCTCTCACATCCTAAATATATTTATCCTTTTGGAAGTTTACGTATTTGGCAAATATTTAAGTGTTGGGGAGATTAAAGAGAACCAAACACAAAATTAAAAGAAGGCTCAACTACAATCCACAGAGGAAATAACCAAATAAGTTGCTGTTTTAAACCACATAAGCAAATAGGAGGAAGGAAGGGATTAATTGGGAGATATATACAGTATTCATACGCAAGAAAATAACTTAAGCAGTAATGCTTAAAAAGACCTGGTGAAGGTTAACAGTTGAGTCCCCATAAAATACAGCATATTATAATATTGGACACAGGATGGACGTGAGGCATGGAAAATCAATTCCCTTCCACAAGCAGCCAAAAAGAATGTTAAAAATATAAATAAGACTTCAAATAATATGAGTGAAACTAAAATCATTGTCTTAAACAACTGTTATTTAATCAACTACACCTGGATCGATCAAATGTGAGACGCCAAGGCGTAGAATTCAATATTGGGGGTGCAAGATTTAAAAATGAGGAATAGGTCAGAATCCTCAAGAAAAATAAACACAGGCTCGTCCGAAAAAAGCCTTCAAGTAGAAAAAGCTTTCGATAACAAAAACATAAACGCCTGAGCTTAGTAAAATGAGTTGGGGAAAAATTTAATTGCAGACCACCTCCCACGGCCTCTCGAATGATTGTGTGCAAGGGCAGGGAGTGAAGTACGCGGGGCCGGCGGGAGAGCTGGTGTTTCACCGTCCCAAGAAAGGGTTCCCGGTTGACACGCCAGCGTTGCAGTCCTTTGGGGAGATAGATAGTCTTTGAGATCTCTCCGTTTCCTTCCGCCATTCTAAAAGCACAATTCGGCTACGATCCCCGTTCACCCCAATCAATTCCTGAAGAGAAGGTTACATCGGCCGATCTCTATCCTGGAGTTGAAAATCAACTTCCAGTGTCGGTCACCAAATCCTTCAAAAACCCTAGCTCTGTCAGCCCCATTTCTAAAGCACCCAAGCGTTGGACCGAGAACGACCTTCGGTTCGCAGCTCATCCCCACACCTCTCCCAGCGACCCCGAGTCTACGCCAACCGCTTTGCTCAGCTCAGCCCGCGCCCGCGCCCGCTCCTGAGGGCCGCGCACGACGCCCCGCCCTCGCCGAGCGTGGCGGAAGTAGCTTACGCTAGAAAGCGGGCCGCACGCCACCTGGTTGAGCGCGCATGCGTCCGCACAGCCAGTGGTGGGGGCGTCCGTATCGCTACCTCCTGTTTCCACAGCCCCCGCCCCACCGAGAGAGTCTCGCTCACGCCATCTTGCGCCCCCCCCCACATACAGCCCAGTCACCTTTTCTCTTTCTACAGTTTCTACCCCCCCCCCACTTCCAAGCGTGTCCCAGGCGCCGCAGCAGCTGAAACCGCATCAACTCTACCCCCACAATCTCCACGCGGGACGCGCAGCCTTGCCTACAAGTGTTCTTAAAGCAGAGGTTGTAGTGGGTGTGGGGGCGGGGCGGGGGCTGCGGGCTGGGGAGAGGTCAGGGAAGCCAGAGTGGGGTCGCGCGGCGAGCCCGGCGTCTCTAGGTCCCTGCAATGGCTACTTCCTGGGCCGGGCTGGAGGGCGGCAGCCGGGCAGTAATTGGCGACTGTGCCGGAGGGCTGAGGGAAGGCGGCCGTGGGAGGCCGGCCCGGCGTCCTGGTTCCCTAGCGGAGTGTGGAGTCGACTCCTGACTCCTCCCCGTCGGCGGGTGGGGGTGGGACGAGGGGAGCCGGGCAGACGAGCAGCAGCGGGGATGCTGGGCTGTGCTCCGCACCTTTCGCCTGTCATCTAGGTAGCGTGTGGAGGGGGCGTGGAACCCTTAAAGAAGGAAATTGTTCCTTTATGGCACGGTGGCAGAAGAGTTAGGCAGCGTTAGTGGGAGTGTAGCATTCAGAAAAAGGAAAAGATCGACTCAGTGTTTTGGTTTGTAAATTGGGGATCGTTATAGCCCATTTCAGAATTGTGAGAATTATGTGAGAGAATACACGTTAAACGCTTAAAACAGCGCCAGGCGCTGCTCAGTACATGTTGTAATTACTCTTGATCTCCATGTTTTACGAGCTCGGAATGACTGTGACCTTATTTTCCCAATTAAAATCGGGACACTTGGTGAGACTGAAGTTATGGGGACAGTGGAATATAATAACATCTGACACTCAGACGATCCTCGAGACATAATGATACTGTAAATGTGGTAAATTAGCATGCCTCCATGAGGATAGTAGAAATGTTAAACTGTTTCATTGGAAAGAAAAATGTATTTATCTGGGAGGAGAGGACCTGGGTCTTACTGTATGTGTGGGGCAGACCTTGGAAGAGAAAATAAATTTGATCTGCAAAGATTTGCTTGAAAACCAAGTTCAGGACAGAACTGGTGGAATTTGTTGAATTGTCCAGAGAGGCTGAATTTGACTAAATTTATGAGTAACAGTTTCGTGGCAGTACTTTGCAAAAATACAATATACTTCATTGTGCTGTTGCAAGTTTCTTGTCTCAGGATATTCTAGCAAAGTGTGTCTAAATTTAGAGCTGCACTGTTTAGTAGAACTTTCTGCCATGATGGGGGTGTTCTATAATCTGTGCTGTCCCAATATGGTAGCCACTGAAGCAGAGTGGCTCTTGAGCACTTGAAATGTGGCAAATGTCACTGAGGAACTTTCTTTTAAATTCTACCTATTAATAAAATGTAAATAGCTAAGTGTGGCTAGTGGCTACTGCATTGGACACCATAGGTCTAGAATCTAGAAAGAGCCCTTCCAGTTCTTGATTTGGTTGAGTTTTAAATAAGAGAAGCCAACTCTTAGAACATTTATTGCCTTAGGGAATCATAATTATATTCGAATAATGCCTTTCATTGAAATATTATTTCAAAGCATGTGTCTGTTAGTACTTACATCTTGACAAATTAAAGCAAAGCATTCTTTTGACTCATAGGTTGTACAGCTAATGCTAGGTTTAATTGGAGAGCCATGACAACACTAACTATTAATCTTTTCTTTAAACATTATTGTACTGTATTGTGATCATAGGTTTCTCCTGTCTTTTACCACTGTGGTTAATTTTCAGTGAAAGCTTTTCAACTCTTTTATTCCTGAAGTTTTTGCCATTTGAAAGATGGTGCTCTTTTTTTTAACCTTTTTGTATAATAAAGCAATTGAATAAATTGTAGTAGTAACCCTTGAGCATTGGGACAATTTAGGAGTAGTTTTGTGATTATCTGTATTCAAAACTTTTGACAAGATAAGTGAAATTTGGTGATAGATGTTTTAAAAGATTACTTTCTTGGAAATACATGCATCTGTTTTTCTTTCTAAGGCAAGTGTTTATAAAGTCAAGGTTGAAAATAAAACTTAAAAAAACTTTATAGATAGCACTCCTAACTCTGGTCTGATGTCTTTTGGTCTCAAGGCTGAAGATAATCATTACATCTGGAATGATAAACTAAAGCTCATCAATTAAGTCATATGCAGAGAATAGGCCATAATATACAAATCAGAAGGGGTTGCTCTTCTATAGGGTGACTGTATACCTTAATTTTTCTGGGATAGTCATGGTTTAAAGCCTGGTTGACCCACCCCAATTATTAATAGAGCCCTTTTCACTATCAAAAGTGTTCAAGTTGGGACCACATAGTAATATGGGCACCCTACTTTTAGACTTACTGAAATTCATAATAACTTTAGAAGATTGACCATATTGAAATCTCAGAAATATACTTGCTTTAAAATAGTAACAAAATTATTGCTTTTGTGCTTAAATAGGTAAAGATAGATACCAGGAATAAGGCCAAGTGACTTGTCCATTTAAGCCACTGGTAATTTGAAAATTTTGCTCTGGATAGACATCTTGGGCACCTTGATTTTGGTTCTCTCTGAAAAAAATCGTCTTTTGGTGTAGGGAGCTGCAAAGCATGTTAGGCCATGTCAGCCCAATCAGAAGATTGAGTATTTGTGTTAAAATAACACTTATTTTATGGAGAGGTTGAATAGTGAAATCATTTAGAAATCTGCTTATTATGTATTAGAATGTTTTTTTTTTTTTTGAGACAGAGTCTCGCTTTGTTGCCAGGGCTAGAGTGAGTGCCCTGGCGTCAGCCTAGCTCACAGCAGCCTCAAACTCCTGGGCTCAAGCAATCCATCTGCCTCAGCCTCCCGAGTAGCTAGGACTACAGGCATGCGCCACCATGCCCGGCTAATTTTTTTTTTTCCCCTCTATATATTTTTAGTTGTCCAGATCATTTCTTTCTATTTTTCAGTAGAGGCAGGATCTCGCTCTTGCTCAGGCTGGTCTCGAACTCCTGACCTTGAGAGATCCACCGGCCTCCCGGAGTGCTAGGTTATAGGCGTGAGCCACCGCGCCTGGCCTATTAGAATTTTAAAGAAGGATTTTGCTTATGGTTTACTTAAATAATGATAAATAAATCAGCCAAATGCATTATTGTATTAAAATTTATACTGTAGTGGATAAAATATTTTATCGAGGGTCTGAAACACTTGATTTGAATCCTTACTCTGCTATTTACTAACAATGTGATTTGGGCCAAGTTGTTTAATCTAAGAAGCCTGTTTCCTCATTTTAAAAATGAAGATAGTAATAGAACCTACTACTAGGTTCATAAGGATTAAATGAGGTAACCCATGTGATGTGTTGGATGCAGCTCAATAAATATTAGCTGCTGTAGCTTTAAATTTATTCGATAATAGATCTAGAAGAGATTTTAATGTTCTGATATGTACTGTGGATTGGTCAAAAGAGACTTAAAACCAATTCTGAAAACCTAGCTTTTGCCCTTTTCTGCCATATTCTCTTTGTGATTTCAGTTAAGGTATTTAAATTTTCTGAGCTTCAATTTCCTCATCAATAATATGGAAGTAGTGCCTAACCTCTTCCCAGTTCCTCACAGGATTGTTGGTGGGCATTAAATGAGAAGTTGATTTATAAATTCTTTTCTTATTTTACAGACACTTTTATGTTTAATTGGTTTTGTCTCGTCTACCTGTAACCCCTGGTAAAGACAGACGCTAAATCTGCAAAAATTGTTTTTTATTTTGTGTAACAGCATAGATAATGTATAATATGCATTATCACTGACAGTGCTCTTTTTAAAATAATACTGTAAGTTACAATAATGGTGCTTTATTGATCTGGTTACAATATATTCTCTATACAAAACAACTCCATACTAGTGATAGGGGAGTACCAACATTTTCTCCGGCACTTAATGTGTTCCATCCATTGTGCTAAATACTGTGTTTCATTTATTTATCCAGACATATGATTCCTACCTATTAGGTGATATAATGAAGCTCTTTTGGGATTGGGCCTGTCAGGTTCTTTTTGTACTGTATTACTGCCTCTGAAAATATCTGGCTTATAGTTAGTAGATATTGAAGGTTAGATAAGATAATGAACATGAAAATAGCATGCTATTTGACATGTGGTATGTGGGAGTTACTGAAAAGCCATAGTCACTGAATTATCGGGCAGTAAATTGAAATAATTTATGTAAATTTACTTTGTAATCTGTAAAATGCCATACACATATAAATTACTGAAAAACTTGAAGTGTACTTTTATTTTAAATGCTATAGCAGTTTTATGACTGAATCCTATATAGTTCACTTTATTCATATCTTAGCCTTTAAGAAAAGACTACTCTAAATCTTAACATTCTCTCCTTCAGAATATACAGCATGTTTAATGATAATCCTTGTGATATGTTTGTAAGAAGCTATACTTTTGCTTAGATTCATCATCATCATTATTGTTAGCATGAACTTAGTGCCTTATATGTACCAGGCACTAAGTGCTTTCCATGCATTATTTCATGTAACCTATGAGAGTATTTTTAATCTCCATTTTAGAGATGAGGGCACTGAGGCAGGGAGGTGGCATGACTTGCCCAAGGTCACATGGTAGAGCCTGTATTTGAACTCCAGAGCCCAGCTCTTAGTGCTACACTGTCGTTCGGTATAGGCAGATATTTCACAACACAGTTCACTGTGACAAACAAATTGTGGAGGTCTTATGAGTTAGTTATGATGAACTTTTATTTGTATGTTCCTCGTTGTGTAGTAGAAAGAACTCTGGACCAGGAGTCAGGGGACCTCAGTTTAGTGCCAGCTTGTATCACTAAATAGTGGTGTGTCCTTGGGCAGTGCAAGAAACCCTTCTGGACTCCAGTTTCCTCACCTGAAAAATGAGGGATTTGGGTGAAATTAGTGATTTTCAAACTAGTTCTGAAACCTGCTCAGTTGTCTTTGGTTCCCCTCCCGCCAATGTGCATAGTTATACTTTTATCTGTTATAGTTGTTTATCCATCTGCCTAAGATTTTCTTTTAAACAAAGAATTCCTTAACTGTTTAAACTCATCAGTCTTCAAGATAACTTAATGACAACCTAAGTCTCCTGACTGCTATGTGTACAACTCTTCATTGTTCACATTATTTTAGTGTGTTAGGAGGAGATAGGCATCTTTTACGAATGAAAAGAGGAAGGCACCCAAATGACAGAGTGTTTTGTTAAAATATAGTACGTCTAGATGGACTGAATATTTCAGGTTATCAGTTACCTCGGATCAGAGCATATTCTTTATTAGACTTCTGATCTTCAGCCAAAATTTTTACTATTAGTTTCCTCGTTGGTAGAGGGGAAATACTTGCCTTGTAGGGTGATTGTGGGAAAAATGTGAGCTAAAACAGGTAAAAGACCCTTTATAAACTCCAAATTCATCTATTTTTCACATGCTACAGTGGATCTCCCATTCCTTTTTCTTTTAGTCACATAAACTGTTTTTAGCATCATATATTTTCTTGAATTGTTTATGTTTAATACCGCATTTTCGTAAGGCTTAATCTTTCTAAAATGAGTCTAGACTGGAAGAGAGTCTTTAATGTTTAAGGGACTTGCTCCTTTTTTTGGATATCTTAGTCAAATACACTTACCTCTTACTATTAGGAGTATAATTGATTCCAAAATTTTCCACACATCTGAAAAGTTAACCATTAAGTCACTCAGTTAATTTTATACATAAACAAGTGTTTTAATATTGGAAAAGTAAACTTTGCTGTATGCTGTTTGTTAGGGTTTGGAAGTTGTGTATTTTAGGATAATCTGGTAGGCACATTTGCAGTGCACTTTAGGGACCTTTTTTGCAAAGAATAAATTTTTTTTTGAAACTCAGTTTTTCTGGAAGAATACTGAATATGAAAGCACATAGAATAGAAACTTACATCAATATGAGACTAAAGAAGAAAAATATGATACTAAAACCTCCTGTGTCTGAGCAGTCTGTCACTGGCCTCCTGTGTCTGTAAGTTAAAAAAAATTGCTCATGTAGCTAACTAGGATATGTAAATGTACAGTTTATATATCTGTATCTATCATCTAGAGAGAGAGAAGGGGCAGAGGTTTCATAGTTTACAAGGTGTTCTGTAATCTTCAATTCAGATACATTTTTTTTTTTTTTTTTTTGAGACAGAGTTTCACTCTTTTGCCCGGGCTAGAGTGAGTGCCGTGGCGTCAGCCTAGCTCACAGCAACCTCACACTCCTGGGCTCAAGCAGTCCTCTGCCTCAGCCTCCTGAGTAGCTGGGACTGCAGGCATGCGCCACCATGCCTGGCTAATTTTTTTTTTTCTATATATTTTTTAGTTGTCTGATTAATTTCTTTCTATTTTTAGTAGAGACGGGGGTCTCGCTCTTGCTCAGGCTGGTTTCGAACTCCTGAGCTCAAGCAATCCGCCTGCCTTGGCCTCCCAGAGAGCTAGGATTACAGGCGTGAGCCGCCGCGCCCGGCCCAGATACATTTTTTTCAATGTCCATTATGTGGTAGGCTCTGTATTGTTCTTAATACCCGCATGAGACAGGAATTATTCTTGAGAGATGGGGGAACTGAGTTTGCAAGATTAGTTGATCCTTATATGAGGTTCTATTATTAATTATCCTTAACAAAAACCCTATGACCATGACTTTTATTTCAATTTCCTACCTCACAACATCTCTCACAAAGCTTCTGCAGGATTTCATCTCCACTTCAATGTTTGATAGTTATCTCAAACTTAACATGGTCCCAACTGAACTGGGTTTTTTCTTCCCCGTTTTCGTGATCTCATAAATGGCACCACCACTCAAGCAGTTGCTTGGGCCCCAGACTTCAGAGTCATCCTTGACTGTTCTTCTCGCAGACCCCATGTCTAATCCATCAGCCAATCATCTCTGCCTTCAAAATATATTCCAGAAATCTGACCTCTTCCCACTGGCCTATTATACTTTACGATGTGTAACTTCACTACAATCAAAACTTTTTTTTGGTAGCAGTATTTTCTGAGGAAAGGGGTCTATCTTAAATTCCATTGTTTTAAATTAAAAGATAAATGCTGGTCAGGTGTGGTGGCTCATGCCTGTAATCCCAGCACTTTGGGAGGCTGAGGCAGGAGGATCACTTGAGTCCAGGAGTTCGACACCAGGATTTCAAGACCAGCCTGGGCAACATAGCGAGACTCTCATCTCTTCAAAACAACAAAAAAAAGTGGGGCATCATGATGCACACCTGTGGTCCCAGCTACTTGGGAGGCTGAACTGGGAGGATCCCTTGAGCCCAGGAGTTCAATGCTGCAGTGATCTATAATTGGGCCACTTTACTCCTGCCTGGGTGACAGTGAGACCCTGTCTCAAAAAAAAAAAAAAAAAAAAATTTTTTCTCTGAAACACAATTTTACAGGTGTAACATAGTACTGGCTATTGGCTTAATGATCAGGT
>NW_012155285.1:5186854-5195251 GCF_000956105.1 Propithecus coquereli
TGGTAATGTTTCTTTTCCTATATCATTTGTAAAAAGTAATTACTCCAAAAGTCTGTGTGAAAAAAATAGTACAAATTTAGGCTTAAAAAAGGTGATGGCCTGTTTTAGCATTAGGTTCTTTATGTGTGGTAGAATTTTGGTTTTCAGGCTCAATTTGAATGGAGCTTTTTTCTTTTCCTTTTCTTTCTGTGCGCTTGTGCTAGATCTTTGTCCTGTTGGCTTCTCAAAAGCTTCATGTAAGTCTTATCTCAGGCAGTGATCTCAAGTAGGTTTTTTCTCAGCCTCCTTTCATGGGGCTCAGCCCTTCTATTTCAACCCTTGGTGAGTGACTTGGGTTTAGGTTCCCTTTATTAATTTTATCATTACCCATAGGAGTGGTCAGATTAGAGGAATATATTAAGGAGATAAATTTGGCAGCAATGTGTAGAATGAACCAAGATGGAGAGAGAGAAGATGTAGATAAGAGTTCATAGAGGGCCATGTCAGTAAAATAATAGTGGAAGGATGTGAGAATATAAATAAAGTAGAATTTACTTGGCTTCTTACAAATTATAGGGTGCAGGAGAAGGAGTCAAACATAATCATTGAGCTTTTGAGCTGGAGCGACTAGTAATTAGTGATGTCAGCAGTGAAAACTGAATAAATTTATTTTATAAGGAAAGTACTTAATACTTGTTGAACTGCAGCGAGGTCTTTTAAAATATTCAAGTTTTTTAAACTTGTGTGATTGTGAAATTTACAGATCTAAATTTATATAAAAGCTTTTAGATCAATAAAGGGGAGTTCTTAAGGTCTTTCTGCTTATTATAATAGCTGACATTTATTGTGTCCTAACTGTGTGCTAAATACTGTTCTGCATCTTTGCATGCATTTGTTTAATTCTCACAACAACCCTAAGAGGGTGGGATTATCATTCCCATTTATAGTTGAGGAGACTGAAAGCACGGTCTGTTTTGCACAGTTTTATGCAAAACAAATAATCAGAGATTTAAATTTTCTATACTTTTTGAAGTAATTTATAATTGCTTTCATTTTTTCATGCATGTATTAATATTTATAGTTAAATACATCTTGTAAGCTTTATTTCTCCTTTTTATTTAGATGAATAATACTGCAGCTAGCCCGATGTCTACTGCCACTTCAAGTAGTGGAAGAAGTACAGGGAAGTCTGTAAGCTTTGCAACAGAATTGCAGAGTATGATGTAAGTATGTCTCAGCATACTATTACTATTTTAAATTTATTCATGTTGAAGAAAGGCAATAGAAATAACAAAATTTGTAAAACTTCAAAATAATTTATATTTAATCAGGTACAAACGAAATAGTCTCCGATAACGTTTTAAATAGCCATATGCAGAAGAGGCAAAATTGGTTAAGAATGCTACAATGGTACTGTATTTGACAAAGGAATATTGGTTCATCTTCATAAAAGGTAGAATGAATAATCATGTAAATACATTTGCTCTAATTATTATTTGCTCAAATCTGTGTTATGGATTATTACTATTTTTGTTTTAGATTTAGATGATTTTGAAACTGGTTATATTCTTAGGTAGTTGAAATGTTTTCATGGAGAAGTTCTCTCAAATGTCTTAATTTTATGAACTTAATTTAAATTAGATTTTAGTTTGATAATATTTGGAATCACTATATTTCAGAACACTGGGAAGAAACTTAGAGGATTTAAAAAACACATCATTCAATATTGGAGAAATTGCAGGTCATTAAAATTTCTTTCTTAAGGCTGTATTCAGCTTGATGTCATTGAGTGAGACTACATATCTTGATTTGATAGGAAGTAGCATATTTATTAGAAATGTCTATTGACACATAATAATTTTTCTTTATTGTGGAGACAATTGTCTACAAGGGGGTCAACACATTTTAGCATTTCTTTTCCTCTGGATACGTTATTCATGACTTATCAGGCAGTTTTTAAGACTATTTTTGTTAAAGGTTTAAGTGTCTTTCTGTTGTGGGTTTATATTGATAGCCTTCATGGTAGATTAACACCACTATGTGATGATTATTCAAAGATAAAATGACTTCGAGCATATATCTGTAGTTGCTTGGTAAACATACCTTAAAACCTTGAAAACATTTAGGTCAAAAGTTCTCAAACTTTTTGATCATAGAATCCCTTTACAGTCTTCATTATTGAAGACCCTAAAGAAGATTTGTTTATGTGAGTTGTATCTATTAATATTTATTGCTTGGAATTTAAAACTGAGAAATAGAAAAATTATGCATTAATTTAAAAAGTAATAGACCTATTATATGTTAATATATTTCTTATAAAAAATTGTATTCTAAAGTCCAAAATTGATGACATCTTTTGTTAGATAAGAGGAATAAATTAAACCTAATTAGGAACTCTATGAAGTGAGCCTGTGTTTTAAATTATGGAAAATTTTAAGGGTTTAGACTTGTATACATTTTTGTGGATTAGTTTTAAGTTTTTTCGTTATAGTTTTAGTAGCTTTAGGAATCTTTTATGTTGTGTTATGTCAATTATGTTTTAAATATTAAGCATGTTTTAAATGGTTTATAGTAAGGTGAGGAAATTCATTTTTCTGTAGAGCTGGTTCATTGATTTCCTTTGTATTTTTAAAAAAATTTTAACTTGGAGATTTTCAAACTCATGAAATTATAGAGAATAGTATAATGAACCCCATATATTAATCACCTGGCTTTAGCAATAGTTGTGTTTTACCAGTCTTATTTAACTTTTCTCCCTACTCTCTACTTTTTAAAAAATAAAGTATTTTAAAGCAAATACCAGGTATATGATTTCAAAATTCATCATATTTATCGAAACAATATATTTGTTAGTTAGTTAAAAATAGATGATATATGGCAGAGGTCAGCAAACTATGGCCGTGGGTTTACTGCCTGTTTTTGTAAATAAAATCTTATTGGACCACAGCCATCCTCAGTCATTTATCTGTTGTCTGTTGCTGCTTTCATGCTATATGGCAGAGTTGAGTATTTGTGACAGAGACCATGTGGCCTGTAAAACTGAAAATATTTACTATATGGCCCTTAACAGAAAAAGATGGATAACCTCTGATCTATAAAAATAGCTCTCTTTAAGAAGAAAGCTGTAGAGTAGTATTTCCTTTTGTCATTTATACATAGGAGAGGTTCTACTTAGTGCATTTGATGGACCTCAGGCCATTCAAGAAAACTGAGAAAGAATGTAAGTTAAATTCAGCACTTTCTTACTAAATACTTTTGCAAACATCTTCCCAACCAGTGTACCTAAGCTAGATTCAGATTGCAAAAGTTATTGTTGGCCACACCTCTGGAATAAATGTACATTTTCCTTCTATTTCAAACCTCATAGAGTGGCCGCTCCTAATAGTTACATTCATCATTTGTAGTCTGAAGTTATTTTTTTCCCGTTATGAATTTCTTCACAGAACAGGGATATAGGACCAAAATTGGGGAGGAATTTAAAAAAATTTACCAATATTTCCATGGAAATTTAGGCTTTTGATTATGTAAAATTAGAATTGATATAAAATTGATCCTTATGTGCTCATTTCAAATGAGAAAGTGCAGACTTAATTAAGCTGCTGTGTTTATTTTGTGTTGGAGGAATCTCATTCTGTGAATCTCTCCTTCACTGTTGCTGTTTCACAGTTCTGAGCCTGTTTGTATTGCTGCTTTTCAATTCTCTGCTACTCTATTTCCCATCTATTCACTATTATTGAGCTGTTTTTTTCCTGGCTTCCTGCCCTCGAAATAAATAACAATATTGTAGTGTCATTTCCATGAATAGTTTCACTGAAAGGTGTATAATTGTCAAGCACAAATGAAATTGTCATGATCTGCTATTTAATATAGAACTGGCAGCCAGTCTGTTCTATCAGAGCCTTGAAGAACTTACCATATTTTAAATTTCGGTGGTAAATATCACCAGTGAAGCACTCTTTAGGAAGTGTTTCTACAGATTCTAAACTAAAGGATTAGTAGTCACCTAAGTGGTAGGGGGTTGGGTTGACAGCAGCTGTGCCCTACCTAGTTTTTATAACTGAGCACATTTGCTACATGCTGTTTATCCCAGCTCTTTGAATAACCTGTGCGAGAAGAGTCCAGAGTTTTTTTTTATTTCTAGGTTGTTGAACTCAAGCAGCCTTGAGAAATCTTTTCAGTCCACTTTGTAGGTATTTTAACAAACTTCTTAAGAATTTTAATTAATTTTAAAAGTTTTCATTGAACAATTTCTTTCTTATTTTACCCATTTATATATTTCTTGCCTTGTCATGTTGTACTTTTTCAGGTTTATAGGCCTGGTGATGATGTCAGGTTTCACAGCTCAATAGCATTTGGTATAAAAGCAAATTGAGAACATAAGAGCACTGTGTAATGGGAAGTTGGTTATACTTTTTTTTCCTTTTAGAAATGCAATAGGAAATGTTAGTTCCTAAATCCTATTGAGTTAAGTGCTTTGGTTGAACAAGTGTCATTTTATAAATGTGGCATGATAAAATTTTGATTTTGTATTTAAATATTACTATTAGTTTTCTCATGAAAAGAAAATAACTGGGACTTTCAGTTTAGAATACTACGTATAATTACCAGGGAGAAAAATCTCTTGCCCACTCTTAGAAATAAATTCTTGAAATTCAGAGAGATGGAGTTATCTGAATAATACTGTGATGAAAATCCTTAGTTATATGGAGAAAGATAAGTAAAAATTCACAGATCTGTCATTCTAAAATTGAAGTGTATTTGCTAATTATCACACGGGTGAATGGAAGTCCCTGTTCTGAACTAATCTGATGGCAGAACCAGGCCCTAATTGATGTGCAGCTATTTATAGTCTTCACTTATTTTTAGTGTGAATAGTCATACATTCCACTGTTCCTGAGTGCTTCCCTAGACCCTGCTGAGGGTATTATGTAGCATATGGTTTATGTACAGCATTAGCTTTCAGAAATCTGAAAACTTCTGAATTCCATGATACATCTTTCAGTTAAGGGATTGTGGACTTGTATCTACCTCACAAGGTTAATGTAAAGATTAAAAGAGATTGAATTAAAGCACATGGTAAACACTGTCCTGTTAGTTGTTACTATCTTTTTAAAAAATAATTATCGTCATTCCATACCGATTAGGAAGTTTATAAAAAGTGTTTCAAGTGCAGGAGGAAATATTTGCAATTTATGGGAAGAATTTCTTAATTATAGAGAAAAAGGATTTGTCTACATTATAGCATGCTGTTCAGTAAAACTTTCTACAGTTGATGGAAATTTCTGTTTCTGTTCTGTCTAGTATGATAGCTGACATGTACCTATTGAGTGAATTAAGTAAGCTAGGCAACTGAGCAACTGCATTTTCAATTTCATTTTATTTTAATTAAATTTAAATAGCCACATGTAGCAAGTGGCTACCATATTGGACAGCACAGAAGAAATGTAGAAAATATAAGTTATAGAGAGAAAACTTTTTCTGGGTTGCATATATTTTTATTGAAACTGGGAAAATGTTATATCCTGTTGATTTTATATTTTCTCTTAATAGTCATTGGCTTTTTTGTTCTTCCTTTTTTTTTTAAGTTGTCATGATTCCACAAATCTTTAAAGATTTGGAGATGATAATTTTTGGCTACTTTGGCAGGTCAGATTTGATTGGGAGGTTTATTATTACATTTACGTTCCATGTTTTAGAAAGTATGACTAATAATGTGTTCAGTTTCTTAAAAATGTTTTTTTGGGAATATATGTAACATATGTACATAGTATTTCTGAAAATTTTGTGACTGTAGCTCTGAATTTATTGTATGACACTTGATTCTCATGCCAGCAAGTGTAATTGAATATATAATAACATTGTGAGTTTTGGGTCTCGTTTTTATGTAGCTATATTTGTAAAATTTCTGATAGCTATAAAATTAGCAATATGTTATATAGTATTTTGTCTATTCATTATTTTTGTTATGCTGAACTTTGAAAACTTGTTTTAAATGTATCAGGTTCAAAATTAATCTTTAAAAAAGGTACTGGATAAAAAGGGATTCTTAAGTACTAAAAATATATCAGAGTGGTTAGAAACTTTAGATAGGAAATTAAAATTTGATATTTATGATTATGTGTTGATTTGCCTCCCTATTGTAAATTTTGTTGATATAGGATGTAAACAGCTCCCCAAATTAAAAGGGTATAATTTTAGTAAAGAATAGTAGATTCCTAATATAGAGGAATGAATCTTTTTGATTTTGACTATTTGCTGATTCTAAAGGCCCAGGATAGGTTTTAAGTTTACCAAAGCACAGTCTTGATTCTTTTTAGATGTGAAACTGATAGGCAGTTTTACACTACAAAGAAATGAGAATTGACTTATCTTGTGATGTATTTTAAGGTGGTAACGTGCTCAAAGATAGATAAATAGAAATACATACACACACGTGTGTATGTATGTGTATTTTTAACATATTAAAATATGTCACAAAAATATATGTTGGTATGAATATTCCACCTTTTGCAAATATATCTTTTTCAGATATCTCTGTGTAGATATTTTAAAAAAATCTTAATTAAAATACCATGTGCCTTTTAAAAAAATGTTGCTATAGTCATTAGAAAGTTTTCTAATTGGCATAACATTTTTTCCTACGATAGAGTTCACAAATCACTTTTCTTGAGAAAAGTATTGAGCACTAATCCTTAATCTGTTATATATGACTGACTGCTTTCTTCCTTTACTTTCCATTCTCTGTCTTAAAACAAAATAGCTACCTTATTACCTACCAGTGTTCGCCCTGGCTAGTGGAGTGTTACTAGCCTTTCACGGCTTTCTCCCTATTCCTGTATTACACTGACCGGCAATGGCATTTAATAGGGTAAGGGGTTAAATTAAATTTTTTGGACTGGCCTGGCATTCAATTAATATTTATTTATTCAACAAAAATAACATTCTTTTTGTGTGGAATTACTTTCCAAATAGTCAAACTTGGAATAAAACTCATTCCTAAGTCATGCACTGATAGTATTTTTTCATTCTGCTTCTTCCAGACTAGAATTTGATCTTATCAATGTCATTTATAAATATCTCTAGTCTTTTAGAAGTATGGGGACATAGATAATGTTTATTCTTAATAGACCATAAAACTTCACTTATCTGGGATTTGTAATAAAATATAAATATTTTAATGGGCAAATTGATACAAAGAAAAACAATGCTATATATGTGAGTGATTGAAATAGCATGATACAGTGGAGAAGATTATAAATTTGGAGCCAGAAGATCTTGGTTTAGTTCTTTCTGTATTGGTGGATTTTGTATGTTAGGAACAAATAACTACCCCCTCCCCCAATAAAAGACTCTGGAAATGTTATGGATAAGGGAATTGTTATTGTTAACATTTGAATTGTTAACATTTGTTAATATTGAATTGTTAACATTTTATTCTAAATGAAGTGTTTTTTTTTAAATATTTCCCTATTATAGAAGCAGTTCATGTTTTTTTCTGAACAGAAAAAATTAGAAAACACAGATCGTAATGAATACCTTAAACTCAATGAATTAGAGTGCTATTAATGCTTTAGTATTTCTCTTTCCAGTTTTTTTCCCAGTGCATATAAAAAAATTAAAAAATAAATATCAAAAGCCCATATTACAATTACTATTATTGTGTAACTTAGTTTCTATTCCATTATGCTATCTGTAAGCAATCTTGTTAAATACATTAATTATCTCTAATTTTTTAATGTTATGGATTGCATTGCAATGAACTTCCTATTTATCTATCTTTGAGCACGTGACTGGATATTTCATTAGGACTAATTTCCAGAAGTGGGATTCCTAGGTCAGAGGGCATACTTGTTTGGAAGGTTTTTGATGATCTTCCATAAAGGCTTTAATGAGTTACAATCCCACTAATAATGTACGTATGTCTTGCCAATATTGGGTAATGTAATATTTTTTAGTGTATGAGAATTGTTTTCAGTTTAGTTTTTAATAGGTTACACACTTACACATTTAAAAATAGGTAAACAGTGAAAAGATATTCTCCTATGCCTGTTGCCTGGTTTCATTCCTTTGAATAACAAGTTTTATTTTTGTGCATTCTTCCAGCGTTTCTTTATTCACATATGAACAAATATAAATATGATTTTTTTTCCTTTTTACACACAGAGTACGTGCAATAAACTTTCTTTTGTGCTTGCTTTAACATTTTTTAAGATAATTTATCTGGAGATCCCTGTGGCAACATATAGAGAAGAAGGGGTGTGTGTGTGTGTGTGTGTGTGTGTGTGTGTGTGTATGTGTGTTTGTAGTTACTGTATGAATAATTCAGGGAGGCTTAAACACATGGAAGCCCCTTATTATTCAAGGAAACTGAGACAACTACTAAATGAGTTACTTAAGTAAGAAGAGGTAATAGATTTT
>NW_012155285.1:5195926-5203003 GCF_000956105.1 Propithecus coquereli
ATATTTGGCATTCTCCCTATCCCTTTATCTGCCAGTCTTCATTTCCTTAGGGTTTGCTTATATTGATTTTTTAAAAAATGTGTGAGTTTTCATGTAATTGAATCATTCTTATGTATCTTATTGCTTCTGTCTTTGATAAAAAGTCTTACCCTCAATTTTCATATCTATCTTCATGTATTATATTTCAGGTTTTTAGTTTCTGCAGTTTAATATTTAAACCATTTTGTTGTATGATGTCAGGGAGGGTTCTAAGTTAAAACAATTTTTCTTCAAATTGATTTGTCAGTGGTCTTACCACAACAAATTATATTTCTTCCTTTCCCCTCAGAACTGAAATGCTACCTTTATCAGATAATAAATTATTGCTTTTGACTTTTCTGCTTTGTTACATTGAATTGTTTATTCCTTTGCCAGGACTGCATTATTTTAGTTATTATAGCTTCTTAATATGTTTTAATATTTGATATTTTTGTTCAAGTCCATCTGCATAACTTTTCTTTTTAAAATATTTTTTGACTCTTTTCCTATTTTTATTCTTCCAGATAAATTTTTAGGAATCATTTTATCAAGTTCCAAAACAAATTCTAAGAGCAAATTTTAAGCAGCTTCATTTTTCTTTTTATGCTTTTTACTGTATACTCAGATTTCAGACATTGGTCTGTGCAATTCATTTTACTTTTAAAGTTGATTAATGAAATAATTTTATATTTAGAAAGCTTATTTGAAAAAACTGGATAGAAACAGCAAAAACAACTGACTAATGAGTGGGTTGGTTAACTACTGTATGATTAGAGACTCTGAAGAACTTCTCAGTTTTCTTTAATATTTGTTTTTCTTGCTTGAATGTAGAATTGTGCTGTGACTGCAGTATGTAAAAATCAGCAAAACTATTCCCTCAGTTTTAAGTCATGCAGTTACTGTCTTATTTTTGAATGGTGGACATGGCTGGAAATAAACAACCAGTTTAATTTTTTTTATAGATATATAAGACTACATTCTGACTAATGGAATTATATACCTGGGTGTCTATGTAACATAATTCATAGGGAATAAATCTATTTAATATATTCATTTTATAAATACATGAAGGTAATCTAAGTAACCAAATGGATCTTATTCTGACCATTTTAATGAAAATATTTCTACAGTAGGTATGAATGTTTATAATTATTTATAAACAGAATACCAGGTACAATTGCACTAGAATGCACTCCACTTGTGCTATAGTATGCCCTCGGGTACCATAGAAGCATACAGTATACTTTGCTCCTGTGATAAATAGTCCTACTTTGTTATTTTGTTTGAATTTATATATTTATTTGTACAGTTTTTGTTTTCTCTCCGTTTGGCAGCTGCTAATTTTATTGCTGTCATGCCAGAGTCTGGCAGTGTTTCACCTCTCCCCACTTTTTGAATGCTGCTTCCAGTCTACTATAGTAATCAAATTTATTAGATTTGTATCTAAAATAAGAGTTCATAAACTAGGAAAACCTGATGCACTTTCTGTTCTGAAAAAAAGTCACTTGATCTTTGGTACATAAACTACTAAGTTTATCAGTTTTGAGAGTTGAGTTTGCTTACTTCTTGGTTCAGATTTTCGGTTGTGTTTTCAAAGGCTGAAATTGTCAGGTAGCAGATGAGAGATTGTAAGTCCTTTGGGACCGAATCTGTTTTCTCAATGAAATAATGTTAGAATTTTTAGTTAAATTCCTGAGTTAGTTCAATACACAAATATTTTGTGAATAAAAAAATGACCAAAGTAATATTTATTTTCAGCTATTCCTAATTATTATGTATACCATTTTGAAGACTTGTAGGCAAGGCAACTGGCTGGGGGTGGCAAAGATTAGAGGTAGGGAATCCTGAGGAGAGTGGTGAAGGCTTGTAATGGCAGCTGTGGAATTCCAGAGAGAAAGCTAGTTAGGAATATGCTCAGTGTTGCCTGGGTTGTCAAGGACTCAGCTGAGCTTAGTCACCATTTATAAGGGCTCTAACAGCAAGGTGGTATAATTTTCTATAGTGCTAAGCAGCTGGGGCATAGGGCTAGAAAAGAAAGATACTTGGATTGATTTAGGGATTTGAAGGGCAGATATGGCAGAAGGATATTGAAATTTGAGGTGTAGGAGATTCTGATCACTGAGCCTGAGCCATCAGACATTATTTTTACAAATTATTTTTTGCTTTGATGTTAGTTTTTCCCCCCTATTTCCCTCTCTTATTTCAACT
This sequence comes from Propithecus coquereli, assembly GCF_000956105.1. Taxonomy (NCBI): domain Eukaryota; kingdom Metazoa; phylum Chordata; class Mammalia; order Primates; family Indriidae; genus Propithecus; species Propithecus coquereli. Next base: position 5,198,153 of record NW_012155285.1, read on the forward strand.
CTCAACATTTAGTCTAAAGCAGTGTTACTCAGTGTAGCCAGTTTGTGAACTGTTCGTTTTTGGAGAGAGAGATGAGATAGAAAATATGAAGGAGTTGATTGACTTGGAGAAAAATGGGGTAGGAAGAAGGAATTGGAGATTACAATGAAATATAAAATTAGGTAGAGTAGAAGTAGTAATTAAGAGAGCTGGAGGAATAGAAAATGTAATAGAAAATAGAAACATCAGCTTGGACATCTTGGCCTCAAGGAAGAAGTTTCCTGACCTCTCCAGTTAGTTTCCTTTCTGTGTGCTGTGGCACTTTGTACTACTCTTATAAGCTCTCATTTCACTATATTACAGTGATCTATTTATTTGTCTCTCTTTATTCCCCATTTTGTAAACTCCCTGATTATGGCGCTTGTTTTAATTTTCCTGTTTTACATTTTCTGATACCTAGTAGGTACCTTGTAGGTGTTGAATTTAATAGAATGAATAGGAAGTTGTGATCATGGTGGGATAGTATGGTTTAGGAGGACAAACCTTCATGGGAGTGGTTAAAGTTGAGAAGAAGTTAAAAGTCTTCAAAATAGAAGAGGTAGGAAATAGGGGCATGGATAATCTATCTTCATACTATATGTCCATATTAGAAATTCAAATTATTGCTTTATTTTGGTTGTCTCCTGATTTTTTAAAGCTTCGAACATTTTTATGTCATGCATCAGGTATTTGTTTCCTTATTATTAACTTTAGAAATAAAGTTTCATCATCCCCATTATTCTCTTGCTATATTAACTTTAGTTTCTTCATCTTAGCTGCACGAAAAACATGTTTAGATGTAACATTCTATATTTAGAGTGTCTCTGATTTACTTGATACTTCTTTACTGCTTCCTTAGAAAATTTTAGTATGTAGATAGTGTCTGGTCTGTGGAAGGAGGGAAGGATGGCCTACTGAAATCATACAAATATGAGTGAATTGCATTAGTTCTGTTTTAAAATATTTCTTTGAGACCTTTATTATTTATAACTATAATAACAATATTCATCTTTCAGGTGTTTTCTGTGGATTGAATCAGATTATGTATGTAAGTCATTTGCATAGGGGATAGGTGTTCAGTGCAAATCTCTATATACGTGTCTATACCTTTTAAATTACTTAGGCTTCTCAGGATTGCAGGTAGAATTGGACCTCAGCATATATTTTTTTGTAGGAACCCCTGTCTGTCTTCATTCAGAAACAAAGGAATTTGTTTGGATAGTGTTAGTTACTTAGACTGAATGGAAAATCTGAGCGTCTTTAGAAATTGTTTAGGTTAGTCTTATTTACTCATGAAGAGACTGAGGAGCAGAGGAATAAGTTGATTTTCCCTAGGACATGTAGTTTTGAGTCCAAACTATGTACCTGGTCTTCTGAATATCAACCCAGTACATTTTCTCAGAGCCTCTCTGCCATAGATAGTGTTAATTTCACTGTTTTTTCCTTATTCCTCATTTTCAATAACTGCCAACACTTACCCAGTTCTTTATTTTACTTTTATATTTGAGATGACACTACAATATTGGACCCACTTTAAAGTGATGAGTGAGGTATATAAGGTATATATTTGAAATGGTTTCATTAATTCAGAGCATAATTTTTTTGTCTTAACTTCTGTGATCAGAAATTAAGGGGGGATGGTTTTGGGATTATTTAGGCACATTACATGTCTTCTGTGGTCAAACCTCTCTGCTAATGATCATCTGTGTTTGCAGCTGTTTCCCAGAGCTAGCATCACCACCTCAGCTCCACCTCAGATCATCAGGTATTAGATTCTTATAAAGAGCATGCAACCTAGATCCCTCACGTGCACAGTTTACAGTAGAAGAGTTCACGCTCCTGTGCAAATCCAATGCCGTGGCTGCTCTGACAGGAGGCAGAACTCAGGTGGTGATGTGAGTGATGGGGAGTGGCTGTAAATACAGACAGATGAAGCTTCCCTGGCTTGCCTGCTGCTCACCTCCTGCTGTGTGGCCCAGTTCCTAATAGGCCACAGACCGATACCGGTCATGGCCCGGGGTTTGGGGACCACAGATTTAGGCACTACCACTACTGGGATGTCTTAAATTTCGTAATTAGAACCTGACATTAGGCTGACAAAAAGAGTTCATCCTTAAAATTTTTTGTTGCTTTCATATATTTTATAAGCTTTCTTTAAAAGACACAGTGACGTAATTATGACCACATTTCAGCAGCCAGACATTATTTTGACAAATTATTCTTTGCTTTGAAGTTAGTTTCTATGTTTTCTTCTCATTTCAGATCTCAACATTTAGTCTAAGGCATCGTTACTCAGTGTTGCTTATTTGTGAACTATGTATTGGTCTTCTATGGGAAAGTAGCTTGATTGAGCCAGAATGTAAACCAATCCCTTGCTTTCTTCATTGAGATAGTTTTCCTGTGATAAAAGCAGAATCGAATAGTGTGTATTAGAATCACCTAATGCAGTTGGTTTACATTCTGGTGCAAATTCCTTATATTTCATTGTGAACTTGAAAAAAATAGTTCTTAGATTAGCACCTCTTAGTAGACCACATTTGTTCTAACATACTATTAGAACAATTATTGTGTATTAATGCTTTTTGTTTGTTCATTCAGTAAATACCTATTGGTGCTTACTGTGTACTAGGCACTGTTCTAGGCTCTGGAGATATAGCATTGAATAAAACAAAATCCCTAATCTCATGGAGGTTACATTCTAATTCTATTAGAAATACCACTATTTCTCATTTCTCAGATATACTGTTGTTTTTGTAGTAGACTATATTCTTTCAGTGTATGGTCTTGTGCACTAAATGCCTTAGACTTAATTGTGTGTATCTTTACATATAGTGACAATACTACTTTTAGTTTCATTTTTGGCTCAGATCATTTTTTTTCTGACTTGTAAAACTTTGAAAACAGAATAATTGTGTATTTGATCACCTTTCAGTTTTATTTGAAATTAGTTTTTCTGAAGCAAGGATCTTTTTATTTAGAAGGAGGTGTAGAAGCAATTAATTTCCAGTAAAAGAGAACAGTGACAACATGAACTGATTAGGCAGCAGATAGAATAGTATATTAAGTAATCTTTGTTTGGTTGCCTTTCTTTTCTTTTTTTTTTTTTGAGACAGAGTCTCACTCTGTTGCCCGGAGTAGAGTGCAGAGGCGTCATCGTAGCTCACAGCAACCTCAAACTCCTGGGCTCAAGCAATCCTTCTGCCTCAGCCTCCCGAGTAGCTGGGACTACAGGCATGCGCCACCTTGCCCGTCTAATTTTTTCTATACATTTTTAGTTGTCAAGCTGATTTCTTTCTATTTTTTTAGTAGAGATGGGGTCTGGCTCTTGCTCAGACTGGTCTCAACTGAGCTCAAAGGATCCGCCCGCCTCGGCCTCCCAGAGTGCTAGAATTACAGGCGTGAGCCACTGCACCTGGCCACCGCCTTTCTTATATTATTGACAGATGACCTGTTTGTCAGACTTCAGAGTATTTTAGAGCTTATACTGAAATATTAGGATTTTAATGATGAAATATAAAGACTGGCCAATTAAATTGATGAAAACCAATGAAACAACCCTATGACTTAAAAAAAAAAAAAGAATCCTCTAATGCAGTGGTTCCCAAACTTGAATGTGCATTAGAGTCAGAGCCTTGCTAAACCGTAAAACTGTTGGGCCTCACCTCCAGGATTTTTGATTCAGTAAATCTAGGGAAAACCCAATAATTTGGATTTCTAGTAATTTCTCAGTGATGCTGATGTAGATCATCCAGGGACCACTACTTGGAGAACCAGTGCTGTAATGTTACCTATCCAGCACTCTCCTGATTTATCAGTAAACAGCTAATTTAATCAGTTGCAGCAGATGGTGATTTAAAGAAAACTCAGCAGGTAAACTAAAAGTCAAGAAAGAAACTTAACAGTTTTCTTAATCCTTATTTTAGTAGACCCATTAATGGAAGATTGAGGGACAAAGTATAGAGAATTACTGTAATTCCATCTTGTCACTTTAAGTATGTTAGAAGTAGACCAAAATACTAGTAATGTTTTTTTTCCCCCAGTGCGGTTGTCTCCAGAAGAACTAAATTGAAATTTAAATATCCCATTTGTATTATAGGCATTAACATTTAGTATCAGGATCCCACTGGTTATGTAGAGACAAAATTTAATGGTATCAGTGGAAAGATTATAAACCTCTTTCTATTCATAAATTCATTCATTCACAATTTAAATACATAAGGTTTGCTATGCACCGTGTATATGTTTGCACAAATACATCGTAATAAGGACTATGAAGGAAAATGTACAGGATACTATGAAATAGTGTAATGGGGTAACTTAATTTGGGAAAAGCTTCTCTAAGGAAGTTGATTTAAGCTGAAACTTGAAGGATAGGTAGGAATTTCACCACACACTGAGTTGGAAAAGAGGAAATATTACTACCATCACTAAAGAGGCATTGTGCACTAACATGTTTCCATGTATTATTTCATTTAAAAGCCCCGTTAGTTAGATATTATTCCCAAATTTTAGATGAAGAAACTGAGGATTAGAGAAATTACTTTTTCAAAGTCAGTCAGCCATTAAATGTTAGAACTGTGATTTCATCAGATCTTTCTGACTTCAAACTTTTAACTGCTTTGTTAAATTAGGGAGATTTAAAGATATTTTCTTAATTATTAAATAATATGTTACCACCTTATTTTTCTCATTTCTATATCAACACCCTGCTTTCAATGTGAAAACTATAAATTAGACATAAGCAGACCATTTAAAGGGATGCACACACATCCATATATACATACATGTATATACATGCATTCATATATAACTTTAAAATAAACTTTCTGATTA
>NW_012155285.1:5203253-5213014 GCF_000956105.1 Propithecus coquereli
CCTTTTTTGTCTTAGAGGCAGACTTACCTTTCATATTGGGGATTTTTTTTCTCTAAGCCTTGCTAGCCAAGAGTGAAGAGGACATAATCTTCTAGGAACTCTGTGATTGTCTAATATAATAGTACACTACTGAGTCTAGCAGATATTTATATATATATATAATCTAATTCATATTCTGTTTTTCTCATTTTTAAGGACTGTAATAACTTAAAAAAATAAGACCTAATCATGACTTGCAGGTTATCATTACTTTGAGACATACTGTGCTAATAGTGTCACTTGTTTTTTTTATGCTATTATTTTTCATTTACTGGTTTTCATCATTTTATGAAGTTTTTTTTTTTTATGGATACAGAAAAATAAACTATTTGAATTTCACCCTCCTATTTGAAGGGGTAATCCCAGATGATTATGTTTCTTATTTTTAAATTTATTTCTCTGTATCATGTACATACTCCTTAGCTTTTGTAGACAGAGCCCAAGGATGTCAGAGAGTTTTAAAATATATAGAATGTAAACCTTGCTGCATTTATGTTTTTTAACCAATTTAAAAAATATATTAAAGGTCAGATTTTGTTTTTTATCAAACTTAACATCTTGCCTATAATGATACATGCATATTCCTTTTGGGTTCATTATGTGTCATAGTGATTTATGTTGAGGTATTTCTTTTGTGCACATCTACCATGGAAACATTTTAAACACAATTGCAGAACTTTACATTTGTAACTTGAGAAAGAAGGAAACACATCTTAAAAAGAAAATCAGAACATTATTCCATAACAGTTGTTCATAAATCAGTGAAACAGAATTCATTTTAAAAAAACATAATTGTTCACTGTAGTTTAATTTACTGTATCTCTTAATTCTAAGCTGTTGACTGTAAATTGAATTTAGATGTTAGCCAGATATCACATTATTGACTCTTAAACCATAATATGATATACGTAAATAATTCTTTCGTATTAGCTTCTTTTTTTGGTAGTAAACACTTTTGAGATATTTTTATTGAAAATGTGTCCAATTTTTTTTATTATATAAAGCACTACCTTTCTTCCTTTCCAGTCATAAAAGTATTTTTCCTTTTTTCTTTTTTTTTAGAGACAGGATCTCACTCGGACACTCAGGCTGGCATGCAGTGGCATGATCATAGCTCACTGTAATCTTGAACTTCTGGGCTCAAGCAATTCTCCTACCTCAGCCTTCTGAGTAGCAAGGATTACAACTGTGTACCACCATTGTGTGCCACCATGCCTAGCTAAATTTTTCTTTTTTCGATAGAGACAAGGGTCTTGCTATGTTGCCCACGCTGGTCTGGAACTCCTGGCCTCATTATGTTACCTTGGCCTCCCAAAGTGCTGGGATTACATATGTGAGCCACCATGCCTGGCCCTTTTTTCTTGTATAGAATTTCTTTAGCATGTTTTTTTCTGTAGCTGTTACCAAGTCTTTCTCCTTTTTGTTTAGACAGTTGTATATTTGTACATTACATTCATCTGTCAACTCATTAATTCATTAAAGAAATGTTTATTGAGTTCCTATTGTATGCCAGGCATTTGGCTAGATGATGTTGAAAGAAAGCAAGGGGAAGAGAGGGAATGGGAATTCTTATGTGCCTGTTAAGAGAGTGTGTAGGTTAGTGTACTGTACTATATCTCTGTGCTTTGTGAAGATGCCTGTAGGGCTGCTCAGAAGGAGGTGGGAGGTTCTAGCTACCTTCCCAACTGTTCTCCTTTTCTACCTAATAGGCTCCTTTAAAAATCCATTTATTTATTGGGCTTTCTCATAGCATTTCATGAGAAAAATGGATTTTGCAGTTTAAAAAAAAACTTCAGAGTCACTGGTGTAGTAAAATTATATATGATTACGTATGTATAAGTAGAGTGAGAATCTCATACACAGAGAATGACAGGTAGTAGGTGGTATATTACAGATACAGTACTACGGAAATACAGAGGTAGGTAAGAGGATTTTCAATTTGGAGGGTGAAAGCTTATGAAAATAATATCATTTGAGCTCTTCCTTTAAAGATAGGTAATATTTGGCACTGCAGAAATTTGAGGGGAGGGTGGCAGTGATGATAGGTAGGGAACTTTGCAAGTAAAGGCAAAATAGCATGATCAAAGACCTAGAGGTAGAGATGAGACATAGGGACAAAGAGCTTAATGTGTCTAGAGAGAAACTTTGTTGTAGGAAATACATATAAAACTGTTGATTGGTATCAGAGTGTGGCAAGCTTTGAATGATAGACTAAAGAGTTTAGTCTTTTGTGTAGGCAATAAGAAACCTTTAAAAGGTGTTTGAAAAGATAAAGATATCATGTGCGTTGATACTGATAAAGAAGGATTGATAAGGTAATATGGAAAATGGATTGGCTGTGGAAAGTCCTATTGTAGTAGACTAGTTGGTCTATAGAAGATTTCAAAATTTTATTCTCTGGTGAAAAACTGGCCAACCCACATCCTATATTGCCTTTTACAGGCACAAGCATATTCTTTTACAGTCAAGTAAATAGAAGTTTGATTTTTTTTTATAGTACTAAATTGTAATAACTTATATTTGATGTACTTGAGATTTTTATAAGTACTTTAATATTTTGTATCTCATTTAAATCTCAAAACATCCATGTGAGGCAGGGGAGGTGGATAGGTAGTTTTTCCTCTATTTCATGTCATGAGGAACATTTTAATATGCAACCCTTCTGTTACATAAATTAGTTTGCTAGATTCTGATTCAGCTAGGTTAAATGGAGATGTTTCTAAACTCAGGAGAAGGCTGAACTTAGAGCATAGTACGTGGCAACCACTAAACTCTCCTGCTTATAAATAGTCCCTTACACTTCAGGGATTTTAAGATTATCTTCCATTTGTTTTATTGTCTCCCTTATGTTAGTTCTGAGTCTTGGTTTACTGCATTTTCTGTTTCTTAAGTAGCCTTCCTTTCTCAGTCCCCTAAGTATATTCCTTTTTTGTCTTAGAGGCAGACTTACCTTTCATATTGGGGATTTTTTTTCTCTAAGCCTTGCTAGCCAAGAGTGAAGAGGACATAATCTTCTAGGAACTCTGTGATTGTCTAATATAATAGTACACTACTGAGTCTAGCAGATGTTCTTTGTCCTATCTATTTCATATTGCCATTTAACTCTCTTAATAAAAAAAATTTGGATTATTCTTTGGCTTGACACTTTTTCACATATACAGTCATCTTCTCTATTTCCTATTTTATTCAATCTGTAATCCTGGAAAGGGAAAAAGAATAAGCACCTGTGGTTGTGAAATATTTTACTGGTAAACAATTGGTATAAAATATCAAAGAAAGGGAACTAGTTGCAAAATGAAAGTCTGTAGACCTATCAGCTTGAGGCCTCTGCTGGTGGAGATTCTAGAATGAATTATTAAAGGCATGATTTGTGAGCACCCAGATGAGTAGTAGGAGCCAAATGGTTTTACTCACAAACTTCAATGCTTTGTCAGAGCTACTAGATTAGCTGCCTCAGAAACGTGGGACTGATAAAGTTTTTAGACTTCAGCAGGACATTTGACAAGTTTGTGGTGAGGCATGGTTGACAACATGAAAAAATGTAGACTGGTAGCCAGTTAATACAGTTGTGCAGTTTAATAATTTACAGAATGTCTCAAATTATTGAAGACATTGTTTTACAAGAGAAAAGGGAAAAAGAATAGGCACCTGTGGTTATGCACATGGGACCTTCTTTGTTGTCCAGTCATTGTGGATAAATTGGAGGGTGGGTGAACACGAGAGTCCTATTCAGGTTTGAAAAGTTGCTGTTTAGAAGTGGAATTAGACTAGACTTTCTTTGTTAGTCTCGAGTCCTTCAGAATTAGTAAGTAGGAGTAAACTACTGGGTCCTCTTCACTCAGTATCAGAATTCTGGAACAGAGATGAAGTGGACAACTTCAGGGAGCTGGTAATATATAAACAAGTAGGACACTCCCTTCGTTGAATGTTGTTTTGAGCAAGGCTTGTAAAACTTTGTTTTTCCTAGGGATCTTATTGAAGTGTAGATTCTGATTTAGAAGGTATGGGGTGGGGCCTGAAATTCTGCATTTTTAACAGGCTTTCAGATCATGCTAGTGCTGCTGCTGGTCTATGGACCACAATATGGGTAACCAAGTTTAGAGTTAACATGATTTAAGGATTAGAAAGTTGATAATACTTAATAACTGTAATGATTTTATCAGATCAGATGTAGGCACTTTACATTTTATTTAATTTTCACAGAAAACTTTCAAGGTAGGTGATAATATTTTTGTAGATGAGGAAATTGAGAAACAGGGAGCTTAAATATAGCTTGCTGAAGGTTATATACTAACTGGTATAACTCAGGTTTAAACTTAAAGAACACCAAAACCGGTGCTATGTCTCTCATGTTTCCATAAGATTCTATGGTTTTTGTGAGGATGATTTTCCAGCTTACAAATAGTTTCTAATTGGAGGACTTTGTTCTGTTTCTTACCACCTGAGCATGAACAAATTAAAACATTGTTCCCTGTATCAAATGTGTTGTATGGGTTTAGGAAAAATAAGCTTTTGAAACATTAGTGGGTACTATTAACTATATTTTAAAAATTGTAATAAATATTCATGTTTTTTAGTTGAAAAATATTGGCAAATATGAAAAAAAGAAACTCAAAAAAGTCTTCCATAATTTTACTACTCTCCAAGCATCACTATTATTACATATTTTGGATTCCTCTGATATACATACACCCCTATATAATTTTTAAAAATTGAGATTTTGTTGTATATAATTTAGTATACTTTTCTTTCACTAATCACAACTTTAATAGTGACAAAGACAGATCTCTTTCTATAATACTTAAACTCTTTGCCATTTTCCTTATGATCATTGGCACAATCACCATTCTGTCCCAGGCTGCAATCTCATTTTCCTTATTCTTTGCCTCTTCCAGTAACTCTGTTGCCAAATTCTTTTGCTAGTTTCTCTGTAATATCTGTTCAACTTGCCCAGGTTTTCCACATTCAGTCTCAATTTTTTATACTGGATTAATGAGTACTGAATCACCATGCCATTTGTAAGTTTATTCTCTGCTTCTTTGGTTGGCTGTTCTGTACACAAAACCTTTTGTCTCTCTGTTCTCACATCTTTCTAGTGGCCTCTGATGAAATAAGCACGAACACTTGGGGAGTTTAAACTAAAGGCAGTAAATTATCCTACCCTATCACCTTTTATTTCTAACCACATCTTTTTCTAATTTGTTGTCTCCATTGCCAGGTAAGGTACCAGAATCTGAGAACTTGTAATAATACTGCAACTACTGACGACTTTTAACTGTCTTTTATTCAGTAGTTATTTTCATCTCTACTACATTTTGCCCATTTCATTGCTTTCTTTCTCTTACCTTGAGTCTTACCCATTGTGCTCCTTCTGAAGTTGCCAAGACAAATTCACTTTTCACCTTTTTCAATGGATGTTTCTAATTAAAGTTAATATGAAAATTTATGTTTCCTTTTCTAAAATATAGTAGCTATGATTTTATACTTGCATATGTATTTAATTTTAATAGGTGATTCTACCTTATGTAGGCTTTTTAAAGTTGTTAGATAATTGAAACATTACCTATCAAACTAAATGTGAGTACAGAATGATTAGAGAAGTCTGTTTACATTTGTAGATCCTCAACAGCTTTTCTCTTCTCAGTTCTTTATTTTTGCAAAAATGTCTTATCTAACTGTCATCGCCTATGGCTTCTAGTCAGGGCATCTTTTCTCAGTGGAACCATATTGACTGAAAAATATAATCTCAGCTTTATTCCCTCTGCCAAGGAAAAAGCAGCTAGAGCTCTTTTGTGGCTTCTCTGAGAATTTTTGTTTTGAGTAATAATGTAGAATTGGTTGTGGATTATATTGGGGTGAATAATACAAGTCAAAAATTTCCCTTCTAGAATCTTGTACGCTACCTTTTTGGTAGGCAAAGAAAAAGATACACTTATCAGTGGATCTTTGAGAATGTCAACTGATTTAAAATTGAAGAAATTAGAAATTAAAACTTAGAAATTAAGGTTGTCTAGGTCACTTAGTGTACATGTGGGGGTATAGGCTTTTTTAGGTGGGACAGTGAGAACGTGGCACAGGGTATGTTACAGATAAATGTAGGAACTAGGATTTGACTCCTCATCTGACACCAAAACCCATGATTGTAAACATTATTTTAATTTTATAAACAGGTAGGATTATAAATTCTTAGTTTTCAATTTAAGAGTTTAATTTTTAACTCTTAAATGATATTTTCACATCACATGAAGTATATACTGTGTGGGGGACATTGAATAAGATTACTGATTATAACGATAGATGAAGGATTATCTAATTCTTTAAAATTTTCATTTTCTGATCAAGCCTGACCTAAATTTTATCCCTTATATACTTTTATTTTTTCTTAATCTCTTTGGTTCTTTCTGATCAGTATTAGATAATGCATTGGGGTAATTTGGAGACTCACAATTTTGTCGCTTTTTGGGTTTGATCAATTTAATAACTTTAGAGTAATTGTTTCTGAGAACTAACAACTTTACAGATGAAATTGAGGACCAGCAAGTAACTTCATTAAGATCATGTATAACACTATGTAAAAGGTAATTAAGATTTAAAAGACATGGGTTTGAATCTCAGTTCTTCAACTGTGCGGCCTTGGGCTGGTTTCCTTACCTCATTCTCAGTTTCCATATTTGTAAATAATTACGATATTCATCTCATATGAGGGAGTAGAGAAAATTAAAGGAATAATGTTTATAAAGGGTTTAGCATAGTACCTGGTGCAGTAAACACTCAACAAAGAAAGCTAGCATAGAAAAAAAGTACAGATTCAATTAAAGTATACACTATAAAAATCATGGGCTATGTTAGGTTCATTGATTTTTCAAAATATGTTAATAGGAACCTAATTAAAATAATTTAAAGTTTAAACTTAATAAATTTTAAATAAATTCTAAATAATAAGTTAAAAAAATTTTGGAATAGATTTATTATGTACTTAGAATACTTATTTGAACCTAATAGGAAAATAGAAATATTATTGTTTTTGGCTGTATTCATCTTACTGAATCATCTGTGTTTCTTACTTTATTTTTCTTATTAATATTACTTGTCAGACAAATAACCATTGACTAACATCTCCATGAGAAGAAAGGGAAGGAAAGAAAGGAAGTATAATGTTTTTCTTGTGAACAAGCTTTACAAATGTTTAGTGGGGAGACAATTTGTAATTAATATATTTTCTATATGTATCTTGTCATTAGCTTATTTCCGAGCATATTAAAAGTTGGCTATCTCTTGGCTCCCAAACTTAGCTAATTTATCTGAGGAGCTTTGTTTTAAAAAAGTTCCCAAGGGTTTCCCTCCCCTACACCCTTCCCACCAAGACCTACTACTCAGGCAATTCTGTTGGTCAGCCAGATTTGGATACCAATGGATTATAGCAATTATGTGTAGCCCAGTGAAATCTTTCATGGTACATACTCTCCTTTTTTTTTTTTAAAAAAAGCTTATGGTCAAGTAATAAGGCCACAAATCTTACTCTGCAAGATATTTGTGACAGATATGTATCCTTTAATATAAATATTCTTATTTTTAATTTTTATTATTTTTAGACTACCATATGTCCCTTTTATGTTACTCTGCTTAGTATACGTCTCCCAAAATGGTTTATGCTAATGTGCCTAGAGTGAAGGACTGGGACTAGGGTGAGGCCAGCAGAATGTCTAGGGCACAAAAGTTAAGGAGGCTCTCACTTTGAACGTTGTGTAAGACATTAAATTTGGGCCCTAGATGCCTCCCTGGTCTCACCCTAGTCCCAGCCCTGCTCCACAGAATTAGGCTGCATTATAAACTGTTTTGATTTTAGTTTAGCATAATCTCATGCACGCTTGGATGTTTTATGAAAAATTAATGAAATGAAATAATATAGCTGAACCCAAACCTTTATTACTCAGGTTGAAAATAAGTTAACTGTTTGAAAAAATAGCATTATTATTCTTATTATTCCTGCATGGTCAGTAATTGTCAGAGCTTCAGAAATTCCATTTCAGTAGAATCTTGTCTGAAACTGAAATATGTTTGGTTGTTTTACCTACTGGCAGCTACCTGAAATTTCTTAATTTGAAATATAGTACCATCAGCTCTTAATTTAAACTTATGGATGATCACTGAAGTAATAATAATGACTCCAGTTTTACTGCATTTTTGTTAATAATTTTAGAAGTTTTTGAGAATTTGCCTATGATTTTTCTTTCCCTTTTTTTTGAGTGCTACATCTGGAAATGCTCAAAAGTTGTTTGCCTTTTTAAGAGAACAGTCTGCAGTGAAAGTACAATTTCTTTAGAGGTAAGGTTTAAGTTAACAAATGATGAACCATAATGTGAGGAAGCATAATATTGTGAATTATTATTTGGCAAACATACCTAATGCAGGCATTAACTGCTGAAGCCATTTATAAAATACCACTTGCAGAAAGCTTAGAAAGATAGGCTACACAAAACTTTCTGTGTAAACTCTCAGAATGTAAACTAGAGTACAACTTAGTTTATTCAATAAGGACTAAATTCTATAAGTTTAAGTTTGATTTGTTTGTAGGTTTCATGATTAATATTTAATTAGAGTATGAAAGGAGCATTTAGAATCTGTTAAAATTTGTAGGTGTGACATCATTGTCAAATCAGGAGTTTTATTTCTTAAAGTTAGAATTTACTTAAATGCACTTTTTTTTCTCTGAAATAAAATTTTATTTCTACTTACAGTGGTGCCAAAGTGGGTTTTCCCAAATAGAATTATTTAATATTTAAGTCCATTGATAGTATTTAAAATAAACAAAAATAAACCTATTACAACTAAAGGTAGAAGAGTATCTAGGTTTGTTTCTAGCGTTCTTTTTCATGGCTTCTCAGAAGTGTATCATATTATAAATACATTCAAAATGTTTTGCTCTAAGGATATGTAGCATTCCTATAAAGGTTAAATCAATAAAAATGATTTGGACACATTCCTAAGCATGGCTAGAACAGGTAGCCCGTTGTTTTATGTACCCTTGAATTTCTGGAGCAGATCATTATGGCGTAGCCAAAGAACTTACTAAAAGTTGCTTTCTATGTGTAGATGCATCAGCTTTAAAAAATAAGATTTTCTAGCCTTCTAGAAATGAGTATTTTTAAAGTAGCCCTGTATATATTGATTTAATTACGTATTTTAAACGCAGTTAAAGTTTTGGAGCTTTTTTCCTTCGAATGCTGAAGATACACCATAATTGATAAGGAAGAGGTACGTACAGGAAAAATGCAATGGCAAGCCTGTCCAGCAAATTTAGAATAATGGTGGTCTTATGGTTAAAGAAAGTATCACACATTATAATCGCAAAATTAGGAATTAAATGTGATTCTTTTCAGTCTTGCTAGTTTAGAAGAAAATTCTGTAGTAATTGGGTTGTTGTTCTGTTCATTGGGCAGTTCAAAAGGCAAGCTTTAATTTGAGCTTTTATTTTAAAAAGCTTATGTATATCTCCTGTGCTCAGGGTTGACTTCTCACTATGTTATTATTGCTAGGTAACTTTATGCTTTTGTTTGCATTTTTCTTGTTTATGTCATGTGTTTTGGGTATGTAAGTTTTCAGATCACACTATTTCCACAGCTGCTTTCCAAAAAATATCTTTATTCCAGTTTATAATAATGAATAAGGTCATTTTTCTTAAAGTTTCCTTTAAAATGGTATTGAAAGTATTAGATGTTTTT
>NW_012155285.1:5214679-5215022 GCF_000956105.1 Propithecus coquereli
TTTAACTGATGGCAGTTTCTAATTATTGTTACTTAACTTTATAACTGGAAAATAATGTCCTTGGGTTTTACGAGTATGGTATTGATTATTTTAGCTGTGAATTTCCTAGTAGAGGCCTAATCTTTGTTACTGGTTTTATAGACTAACATTTTTCTGTTAACATACATGCAAAAAATGATTATCTTTCATGAAAGAACTACAAACAATACCTCAGTTAAATAATTTACAATTTTTTTTCGTGGTCTATAATCATTATTTCAAGTTCCGTAGTCACTGTTGTGTATGCATTCACACTCATGCGTATGTATATACTATATTTAAAAATTTTAAGCCAGATTGGTAG
>NW_012155285.1:5217752-5218452 GCF_000956105.1 Propithecus coquereli
TCATTAATCATCGGAAATGCAAAAATAAATAATCCAGTCCCATTAGATTTTTTTATATGAATACTTACCTTTTCCTTTTTTTACATATATATACAGTTGAGGTATTTAGGTAACCCCTAACCTTTTGCTTCAACAAAGAAGTACAGTATAAAAATATTACCACAGTTTTCATGTGAGCAGCTCTTGAGAGGGGAAAAAAAGCCCTCTAGATGAATATTTGTTGGAAAAAAAAGTTGTGATACAGAATGTCTTAACTCAGCCCCAATACAGTACTTGAGGACCACCAGTGTGTAAAATTGAAAGCACATGAGTTTTGAAGGACTAGAAAAGGTTTGTAATTGATTAGCGCTGCTTGAAAGTATTGAAGTACAGTGAGTTTTGATTTGTGAATGGTTCTATTCAATAAAGATTAATTCTGTGTGTTTGATAAAATCTTAGTGCCTTCAGTGAGTTAGGTGCCCCCACCTCGCAGTTTATTTAACCATCTGATATTTCAGTGTTCTTTTAACAAACTGGAACATTTCTATCTTACTGAATTTAACTTTAACATGACTGATTTAAACAAGTCAGACTATCAGTGATTAGCTCAAAGGGTGTAATTGAATAGATTAATATTTTGTTCTTTTAAAAGAACTAAAATACATAATATAAATCATGTGTATTTCATGCCTTTCTTGTGATTTAGAGACCATCAGTTTCA
>NW_012155285.1:5219838-5224832 GCF_000956105.1 Propithecus coquereli
AACTGAGGCAGCCCACTTATAGCTATTGAAGGAGTCACTACAGTAATTTTACATTTTTTGTAAAATACAAAGTACATTTTCCCCACCCTTTAAGAGAAAACTTTTTTTCTCCTTCAGGTTTAATTATTTCTCTTTGACCTAAACTAAGACTGATCCTCTAGTAGCAGCCAGTTAAAATGTGTGAAGTAGGAGGAGTAAGGGAAACTCCAGTCGTTAGTTGTAAGTTAAAAGCAAAGTTAATATAGGTATACATAGCAAAAGGATTTATTTTAAAGGATAAAGGAAAATTTTGAAAAACTCACTTTGTATTTGGAATATGCTGGACATCATAAAGAGAATCTTGTAAGTGTTTAGTTATTTAACTATAATACTGTTGTCAGCTGATGAATGTTGAAGTCATTTACATATCTGTATCAACACTAACTTGAAATTAAATATTAAGGAACTATATTATGCCTGTTTTCTTTTGAAGTCCAGCATGATTTAATAGGTATGGCTCTTTTAAATCATGCAGGGTATCCTTGTGGAGCTTTATTTTTCATGAGACTAAATGGTATTCATTTTGGTGGGTTCGAGTATATGATTAAAAGAATCTTAGACATTTCAATGTTTGCTGTATGTTTATAAGAAGTTCTACGTATGAGTAATTCTGTATAGATATAAAATTAAAATTACATAGAAAAATACAAATGCATGTAAGTTTTAAAAGACTTCTGTGAACTTTTTAATATCCTGGGCAACTGTAAAACTTTTAAAAATGACTATGATTTATTTATCATTTTATTTCAGTTGAATGTGTGCTTCAATTATATAAAGTTGTTTAGAAACAAACTTATTTAGATACCTTGTTATGTAGCTTAGAATTATAAATAGATTTCTTTTAGCTGAACTAGTTAAAATGTGAACTGTGCTGCAGGTTTATTTCTGTGTTATACATGGTAGACCATGATGTTGAGTTAATTCTGTGGTCTGTTATTTTGTAAAATTGCATCCTTTTTGAAGTTTGCTCAGATATTGGGAGCTGCCGGAGTCAATAATTTATAATACTTTGATTAATTTAGCATCTAATTTTTATTCTGGTGAGGGTTAATGAGAATATTAAACTGTTTCTTTTACTGTTTTAACATGTTCATTTCTATAACTCTAGAAAACATTTTGATTAACTTGAGATAATTTAATTTTGTCTATTTCAAGTCATTATTCCGAGAATTAGTTAAGTTACAGATTCTAAATCCAAATATGTACAGCAATTTTATTTTCCAATTTTTAATGCAAAAAAATAGTATTATTAGGATCTTTAATATACTGTTATCTAGAAAAGCTAGCAGTTCATCTACGAATCATACCTTTATGTTTAACAGGTTCATATCTTACAGGATTTTAAAATATGATAACACTTACCCCAAAAGAAGTTTTGCTGACATGGTGTCACTGTGCTGAAGAGGCTGTTTGATGCCATAGTCCCTCCTTTTTTTTTCAGATAGAACTTGTATTCTCTGTTGTAAATACTGCTTGCAGCCTTAAACTGAAAATACAAACCATACCCAAACCTTGTTTTAGTTTTACAGTATGCCTGGAGTACATAGACTTTATATTTATTTTTTTCTGTCAAGAAATTATGTAGCTGGTAACATGTGAAAAGCAAGGAAACAAAACAAAAAGAGAATGAGCAAATATTTGAAGGACCTACTATTACTGCATAGACTGTGGTTAGAGAGCACTCACTGACTCTGTTGGTCTCGGTGGCTGGTAGTGACCTGCGGAGATTAACCATTTAAAAACCAGAGACTTCTTGCTGTCCTCCTGGAGAAAGTTTGCACCGCACTTGTGGTTCTGTGGTTGTTTGTGAGGCGAATGAAGCATTCACACAATCCAAAAAAGCAAAAGCTTTAAAACTCCTTTTTTTTGCAAGCACTATTACTGGAGAGGCAGAATCATGTGGTTTGTGACCTCACAGTACTCAAAGTAAAGTGGGACTGCCTACCACTGTGGCTTTTCCCCCTTGCTTTTTTTTTTCTCTCTCTCTCTCTCTTTCTCTCTCTCTCTCTCTGACAAAAGGCTTGTGGTAAGGCCTTTCCTGGCATCCAGAAGGATATAGCTTTTTAATTTTTGTGACTCATGAGGATTTGGATAGAATACAAATGCTGAAGGAGCCCAACTCCTGTAAGGTTAAGCATTTGTAGAGCAGAGCTTTGCAGTTAAGGGCTTTCCCTTCTACCACCCCCTATCTTTTCTTTTCTTTTCTGTCTGTCTTTCTTTCTTTTTTTTTTTTTGCCTCCTCTTTTTAGTTCATTATTGTATTTTGGAAAAATGAGAAAAATTGGCTCGAGAGGCTGTGTGAAATTCTGAACAACAGTGATGATTTACAATAATTTACATCTTTGGATTGTATCACATTCTGGGGTCTGCTTCATATTTGCTGGGTGGCTGGATTCCTTCTGTTTTCCTTTTTCTTGTCTTCTTAAACTTGTGAATCTGTAACTCATTGTAAAAAAGTTTACCTTTCTTAAAGTCTGGTTGCAAACTACTTGCTGGGCTTGACTGTAATTGGCTGTCATGAAACTGTTAGTCTGGGGATTCCTTTACAAACATTCGTGTCTGTCTAGTTTATTATCAATATTAGACGACAGCTCCTGCAATAAAGATTAAATATAATGTTTTATGTATACCTTTATCTCATGACTAGTTTGAAAATCTTAAAAAAATGAATGGCAAGAATTATAATATAGTTTATTGGATGAATTTGGTTTTCTTTATGATCATAATAATTTTTCTCTTTCAAAGAAATGTATTTTATATAATTCTTTAGTTTGTTTTGACATTAACAGAGCTTTTGCTATCAAATCTTTCACATATAAAGTAAAATACTTTACTTTGTAACTTAAATTGTTCAGTATTAGATTTTATGAGCTCAGAATGGAGTGGGTTAACAGAAGCTGTATTTTTTTGTTTATAATGGAAGCTTTGAAATAAATTACAAAATGCTGCGTATAGTAAGGAATAATGTACCCAGACAGTATGTTAGTCGTCTCGATTTGCTAATTCTGATTCAGAAGAAAATTGGAAACATCTTTGGGAAACTATCTACTTTTTTGCCCCTTTGGACAAGTATGTATAGAACGCATTTTCTTATTAGGATGATTGTATATCATAGGCATTGAATTTTATATTTATGAATAGAGCTTCCTGTTTTCATCAGTTGGGAGCGATGGAGTATTTTTCAACAAAAATTATAAAGGCGAACAGACCAATTTTCTAGGCATTTTTTGCCATTTATCCATGCCAGTCTGAATTTGCATGTTAGACTTCTTCTTAGTGTGATAGTAACTAGGAGTGGCGTGAAGTAAATGACTGCGAGGGTAGGCGGAGACAGTGAATTACAAAAGATTATTTGGCATGTACAATGGAGTGAGGGCTGGGGAAATACTCAGAAGGGTGTTAGAACTAAAATATCCCTGCGTATGTTCTTCTTAGCACAGTTCATTATCTGCTTTTGGTTCATATTAAAGATAACTGTACAAGCATGCTCATAAGTTTCTTTACAAAAAAAAATGATTTTCCCAAAATACACTGGGAGAATATGGGAATGATTTTAATCCTTCATTATTCAAATGTCCAGAACGTTTTCAGAATAAACTTTCAGTGATAAAAAAGCAGAAATATATTTTGGTGTTTTATTTTAAATATAGATTTATCATGCCTTCTTGTGCATGTGAACGGGCTTTACATTGAAAAGTAAAAGCTTTCCTTTATTTAACATGCAGTTATTCATGCAAAGGAGAGAAAAATTATTCAGTTATTCTCTTTCATAAATAAGGTGTGCCAGTATGATCTATATCTCTAATTAGTATTCAGAGTAAATAAAAGGAGGGTTTTTGTCTATATAATTTGTGGAATTTTCAAACATAGTTCCGTATGTACATATAATGGCAGAATCAGGCAATTGGAAAAATTTAGGTAGCTGCTGTAGTATGATAAGCAAATGGTTTTCTTCTTTTAGAATGTTTATGCATCAGGATTTTCTGACATGTATGTCTTACAACCGCAACTTTTTGCTGAATATTCTCTACCTTAAAATTTTTTATTATGTATACTTTGGCCCTCCAAATTGACCTGATATGAATTTGAATAATTTTTAATATCTATTTATCTTTTAACTGCTTGTTTTCTTTTTGCAGGTAACCTTCCTGCACATAATCTTTGGGTCACGATCATCACTCTTATTGCTTAAGAGTTTAGTAGATATTGTTGAATATGCCCTTTCTCTCCTGTGTGAGACCATCAAATTCTGTGTGGAGAAAGATAGTGAAATCATGTGCTTTAAAGTTTGTATATTCATTATCCACACATATTCCCCCCCCAAATAAAAAATGTATTCTCTTTGGAGCACATATTGCTTTGTGGTAAAAATTTAAAAACAATAGTGATAACTGGTACACATTTGATAATTGAGAGTATGTTTCATTAGAAATGGTTTACTGCATGTGATCAAGAGGGATTGATTCAGAAAAGTCACTGCAAATAAAGCTCTTCATTATAGATTTACCTTGTTTATAATCAGAAATGGAAAAAACATTTTTTTTTTTCTTTTTAAAGACCGTTAAAACTTCATCCTTTTGGGGGATATGTTAGTACTTGCTGTGTTGGAATAAGCAACAAGTGTAGGTATACTATATGAGTTATGCACTTTAATGCCATGAAAATGATTTTTTGAAATGAATTAAAAAAACAACTCAAGAAATTAGTATCTTGCTTTCCTATTACTTTGTATTTAATCAAATTTGTCACAATTGGTCAAACTTTTTAAAATACCGAGACATTTAGAATGTAATAGTATGTGTTTAAATGCTGCACGTCTTCATCGTTATCTTTAGAATTATTTTCTCAACTAATGATTATATGTAATACTTTAGTTTTACTTTATCAATATTGTGTTCATTTCTATGCTATCTTTTTTTAGGATTGTTTTAATGTTCTACTGCTACTATTCTGTT
>NW_012155285.1:5225772-5250066 GCF_000956105.1 Propithecus coquereli
CAAATCTTTCACATATAAAGTAAAATACTTTACTTTGTAACTTAAATTGTTCAGTATTAGATTTTATGAGCTCAGAATGGAGTGGGTTAACAGAAGCTGTATTTTTTTGTTTATAATGGAAGCTTTGAAATAAATTACAAAATGCTGCGTATAGTAAGGAATAATGTACCCAGACAGTATGTTAGTCGTCTCGATTTGCTAATTCTGATTCAGAAGAAAATTGGAAACATCTTTGGGAAACTATCTACTTTTTTGCCCCTTTGGACAAGTATGTATAGAACGCATTTTCTTATTAGGATGATTGTATATCATAGGCATTGAATTTTATATTTATGAATAGAGCTTCCTGTTTTCATCAGTTGGGAGCGATGGAGTATTTTTCAACAAAAATTATAAAGGCGAACAGACCAATTTTCTAGGCATTTTTTGCCATTTATCCATGCCAGTCTGAATTTGCATGTTAGACTTCTTCTTAGTGTGATAGTAACTAGGAGTGGCGTGAAGTAAATGACTGCGAGGGTAGGCGGAGACAGTGAATTACAAAAGATTATTTGGCATGTACAATGGAGTGAGGGCTGGGGAAATACTCAGAAGGGTGTTAGAACTAAAATATCCCTGCGTATGTTCTTCTTAGCACAGTTCATTATCTGCTTTTGGTTCATATTAAAGATAACTGTACAAGCATGCTCATAAGTTTCTTTACAAAAAAAAATGATTTTCCCAAAATACACTGGGAGAATATGGGAATGATTTTAATCCTTCATTATTCAAATGTCCAGAACGTTTTCAGAATAAACTTTCAGTGATAAAAAAGCAGAAATATATTTTGGTGTTTTATTTTAAATATAGATTTATCATGCCTTCTTGTGCATGTGAACGGGCTTTACATTGAAAAGTAAAAGCTTTCCTTTATTTAACATGCAGTTATTCATGCAAAGGAGAGAAAAATTATTCAGTTATTCTCTTTCATAAATAAGGTGTGCCAGTATGATCTATATCTCTAATTAGTATTCAGAGTAAATAAAAGGAGGGTTTTTGTCTATATAATTTGTGGAATTTTCAAACATAGTTCCGTATGTACATATAATGGCAGAATCAGGCAATTGGAAAAATTTAGGTAGCTGCTGTAGTCTTCTTTTAGAATGTTTATGCATCAGGATTTTCTGACATGTATGTCTTACAACCGCAACTTTTTGCTGAATATTCTCTACCTTAAAATTTTTTATTATGTATACTTTGGCCCTCCAAATTGACCTGATATGAATTTGAATAATTTTTAATATCTATTTATCTTTTAACTGCTTGTTTTCTTTTTGCAGGTAACCTTCCTGCACATAATCTTTGGGTCACGATCATCACTCTTATTGCTTAAGAGTTTAGTAGATATTGTTGAATATGCCCTTTCTCTCCTGTGTGAGACCATCAAATTCTGTGTGGAGAAAGATAGTGAAATCATGTGCTTTAAAGTTTGTATATTCATTATCCACACATATTCCCCCCCCAAATAAAAAATGTATTCTCTTTGGAGCACATATTGCTTTGTGGTAAAAATTTAAAAACAATAGTGATAACTGGTACACATTTGATAATTGAGAGTATGTTTCATTAGAAATGGTTTACTGCATGTGATCAAGAGGGATTGATTCAGAAAAGTCACTGCAAATAAAGCTCTTCATTATAGATTTACCTTGTTTATAATCAGAAATGGAAAAAACATTTTTTTTTTTCTTTTTAAAGACCGTTAAAACTTCATCCTTTTGGGGGATATGTTAGTACTTGCTGTGTTGGAATAAGCAACAAGTGTAGGTATACTATATGAGTTATGCACTTTAATGCCATGAAAATGATTTTTTGAAATGAATTAAAAAAACAACTCAAGAAATTAGTATCTTGCTTTCCTATTACTTTGTATTTAATCAAATTTGTCACAATTGGTCAAACTTTTTAAAATACCGAGACATTTAGAATGTAATAGTATGTGTTTAAATGCTGCACGTCTTCATCGTTATCTTTAGAATTATTTTCTCAACTAATGATTATATGTAATACTTTAGTTTTACTTTATCAATATTGTGTTCATTTCTATGCTATCTTTTTTTAGGATTGTTTTAATGTTCTACTGCTACTATTCTGTTTTTCTTTTAATTGAAAAACAGTAGGAGCAAATGGTTCGATGTAAGAATTTTATAAACTGTAGAAGTCCTAATTTGACTGAAAAATGTTCTGATTATGAGGTTTTAGCAAGGAGCTTTCTTAATTTATTGTTTCAGCTTGGTATGTGATGATTTATTTTTTCTTATTTTATTTTTCTGACAAATTTTCTGTTTTTGAATTTGATGTGTAGCTGTTTAAGCTTGTATAGCATTTATTCGCCTTATATTAATGACTTAAAATATTTTGCGTTAGTCAAATATGTATAGTTTCATATTTTAAATTACAATTATGAGAGATTAATTGCACTTACTTGTTTTAATGAAGTATATGTGTATGTACACAACTGCATGCACATGTGCCTGGTTGCATATGTACACGGCTATTATTTTGTGGCACTTTTTGTAATGAGAGTACTTTCCCTTCTTTTTCCTGTTTAATTAGATCATATAACAACCCAACTCGCCAGCATTTCCTTGATCCTTTGAACAACTTCATTTGCTTAGTTTTAGCAGCTATCTAAATGTTAGATTATGTGGAAATTGGATGCTAAAAGAGAAAATACTAAATCAATCTCAATCTCTCCCTCTCTCTCCGTCTCTCCCCTTTCTCTCCTCCTTTTTCCCCTCTCTTTCTCTCCTCCAGGCTTTTTAGGTTTTTCTTTCCTTTTCTAGATTTCTATACAATCTCAAAGTAGATTTTTAACGTTCTAGTAGGGGATGTTGACATTAATCCTTACTTATGAATACCTACGTGGTCGATTTGAAGCTCTTAACATTCATTGCAAATGGTTATATTCTGATATATTACACCTCATTTGTTAGATACTGTTGGCATCTGATTACAGAGTATTCTTTCTTTTAGCTATTTTTGTTTCTTGAATACTTCATTTATGCTAATTTACTTTTAACACATTTTTCTCATAGCATTAACACTTTAATTATGAGAATTACTATGTTTTTTTCTTGAATTATACTTTGAAATGCAGTCTGACCCATACTTGTTTAATGTAGCCTGTGTAAGTAATTCATGTTTCTTATAATTATTGGAGCAATTCATCTTTTAATGCTGTCATTTTTGTAAGAATAAAAAAAGGCGAGAACTTGCTGAAAATATGGGAAACATGCTCATATGACAGCTGAGGATGTGGCTAGACTAAGGCAGGAAACTACTACCCACAATGCAATGTTACATACACTACCACTTAATAAAATTTATATCAAACATGCTACTGACAAAACCAAAGAAAAATAATATTCCAACTATGCTAGTTGATGTATCTAAGGAGAAGTGAAAGTAATCTTTTTAGAACCTTTGTATTTAGAGGATATAGTAAATGAAACTGCGGGCATCATAGTTCATTGAAGCACTGCTGTAACTTTGCCGTTGTGCTATGGGACTTGGTTGTAGGTGAAACTTTTATAATGAGAACCTTTTGGATATTAGCTTTCTTGGAAAGGGCACAGAAGGACACTCCCTCTCTTTTGCAATTGGATTGTTTAAGTGCTAAGTAGGGTTGTTTAGATACTGTCATCTAGAGGGAAAAATAAGTTGAATTTTGAGATATTCATTGTGATTAAACTTTTCGTGTAGTCAGGTATGTTTCTTTAGAGTTGTATTAAGTTGTCTTTTATTGCTAGGTTGGGCGTAGGGCATGAATTGTTCACTTAGGGCATAGTTCTTTTCAAAGTAATGGTTTTTCTTGCTTTTTATGTTAATCTACCTATAGTTTACCAATCAGTCCATGTGCTTTACTTTGTAGGGAGGTTGGTCTAAAGCAAAAATGTAAACTGCTTTTATAATGTGGCTGAAAAAGATATTAACGCATCTTTGAAAAAAATCAGATTTTAATATACTTAGGATTTCTGTTTATAAATCTTAATCTGCTGTGCTCATAGCTGTCAGACTTCAGCAATTTTGATGAAATTAGTGTCTTAGTAATTTAGATGAATTTTGAAGTTTTATAAAGGAGGCTGTTTAAGGTTTAAATAAGGGAACATAGTAAGAGGTTTCTGAATTGATAACTAATGTATAGAAGTTTTATCAGAGGAATAATACAAAAGATAAGTTGCTTGTAAAAGATCCTGTCTGAGTATGAGTATTCCAATATATAAATTGCCAGTGTTTTATTTCAGAACTGGCACAGTAATTGTCATCTCATCATTTAAATGTGAATATCATTGTCTTTATCTTTATTAAGGATGATTTCCTTAATTGCTTAAAGTTTTTTTCTTCTTTAGAAACTACTTATCAATAACAGCTGTAGCACTGTGGCTTTTCTCCATGGACTCATGGTGGTCTTTGGAACAACGTTTTTCAACTTTGACAGGTGAGACAGAGGCTCTCCAGTGCCACTGCTTTTGGATGAATCTAACTGTGGTTGGAGAAAGTGCATCTTGCCAAAATATATGGGTGAGACCACACACAGCCTTTAAAATAGTTATTGTAGGCTTATTTTTAGGAATACATGTCTTGACAGTTCTTTTATTTGCATGCCAGTTTCATTACTGTGTATAGATTTTTCATTGGTTTCAGTAAAGGCAATTGCAGATTTAGGTCTCTATTCATTAAACCTCGTGTATAATTTATACTGAAAAATAGTCTGAGTTCGAGCATAATTAACAATATAGAAAATATGTTGAAAATGAGGAACTAGAAGACTGATCTTTTTGTTTTTATAAATTTGACAGTATTCCCTTTGGAAATCTCAGTTTCTCAGACAGTTAGCAATGAAAAATTGCTCCAATTTGAACTTAAGAGAAGTTAGGAGAGAATGTTAAAATCTTCATATACTTTAATTACATTAATATTAAGAAAAAATTTGTAGTTCTTATTATTCTGAAATTATTTTCTATAATATTGTTATAATAAAGCATTATTTAAAATATAAGTTTAATCTCCAGAAATATTTATTGCATCCATCATTAAGTCAGTTTCTTAATGCGTAAGCATAAATTATCCAGTCTTTTTATGGAATGATTAAAACTTTATTCAACTTAATGAGCTATAAAGTTGTTTAAATACATTTAAAAATACGTATTTTTAGTCTTTTAAAACTGGCTTTTTCAGTGACCAGTAGAGATCACTCTTTAGACTTTTATAAAATGTCGTTTCTTTTTATAAAATGATATATTTGGTTAATTATTCATGATTTTTATTATGTTATTGGTGATGATATTAAAATTTAACTTCTTGAGTCCTGGCAGGTCATAAGACTTTTCCCTTGATAATTAATCAATATCGCTTAGGTATTTATTTATAGTAAGTTTTAACCATCCAAGATAAGATTACAGTTTCATTCTAGTTAGTTTCATAGGGAAAACAGAATCCACAGAAATAATTGGAAATCCAGTTTTCTCACACTGTTATCGAGATATCCTTCCATTGATGAGTGGTTCTGGCAGGAAAGTACCAGGGAAATTGAGTTCCTACAGTTTTTCCAGAGAACAAATTTATGGAAAAAAGAGAGAACATAGTATTTACAAATAGATCATTTAAGGAAAGATTTGGTCATTGTCTCTCAGAAATTAGCATGTATGTAAACCTTAATTGGATGCTAGATTGAAAAAAGAACTAGATAAGTCACTTTTAGGATATTTGTAAAAACTCAAATATGGACTGTGGATATCGATGATATGGTGGAGTGTTTATTAAATTAGGTATGATAATGCAATTGTGCTTATATAACAGAGTATCCTTATTCTTAAAAGAGGTATATGATGAATTAGTAAATATTATGAAGTCAATAACATAATACAATAAAACAAAATGTTAATTGGTAAATGTAGGTAAAGGGCATATAGACATTTATTTTACTATTTTTCAGCTTAAACAGTGAATTCTTTTTTTTTTTTTTTTTACAGAGTCTTGCTCTGTTGCCTGGGCTAGAGTGCCATGATTGTCAGCCTAGCTCACAGCAACTTCAAATTCCTGGGCTCAAGCGATCCTCCTGCCTCAGCCTCCCCAGTAGCTAGGGCTACAGGCGTACATCACCATGCCTGGTTAATTTTTTCTATTTTTAGTACAGACCGGGTCTTGCTCTTGTTCAGGCTGGTCTTGAGCTCCTGAGCTCAAGTGATCTTCCTGCCTCAGCCTTCTGGATTGCTAGGATTATATGCGTGAGCCACCACACAGTGAATTCTGTAAGGTCAAGCATTTTATGTTTAAGGAGTATAGAAATTTGATTTCAAATTGAAATCAAATAAATAGTTGGGGAAAATTCACCTATATGTATAAATACTAAATTTAAAAAAGTTTGTGAAGTTGAATAGCTTGGGCTATGTGTAGGAATTTTAGATTTTAGTTTATAGTTTGGTTTTTTATATTTAAATTTTATTCACAGTAAAAACTAGTTTTCACAAATTTATTTATGGCAAATATAAATTGAAGATGGTAAAATATTTTTGAAAATTCCAACTTTAAAAATTTCAAGTTCATATTATAGTAACTCAAGGCTGGAAAGATTTAGAGTATCAAAACAAGCATCTGTAATTGGTATGTCATTTATTTATTCTTAGGTAGAAGCTTCTAGAATACATAAAAGTACCTTAAAAGGTTTGTTCACATTAAATGAATACTACTAAATTGTACTATATTATTACTAAATTGTTTGTACTACTGAATTGTACTTTTCCAAGAAGTATTTTCATGAGCAGAAGCCTACATCTATATGCAGAGTATTAATTTTGAATTTGTGTTATAGTAGTTGATACCCTATCAGGGGTTGACACACTTTTTCTAAAGGGCCAAATAGTAACTATTTTTGGCTTTGCAGGCCATTGGGTTTCCGTTAACTACTCAACTCTACCATTACAGTCTGAATGCAGACAATAAATGAATGGGCGTAACTGAATTCCAGTAAAACTTTACTTATAAAAACAGGCAGCTGGACCTCTATAGTAGTTTGCCTACTCCTGCCAACTTATATATAGAACTTTGTGGCCCAGTGAATATCCTCTCATAGAACAGACAAGAATGATTTGTAGTAATGATAATCAAGTTTCATATTTACATTTTATAATAGAATTCTTTTTTAAAGTATTTATAAATTTTTTAAAAAATAGTTTATTATTATGTCACAGATTGTGTCTATGGTGCTTAATAACCATCTGTTGAATTGAGTAGTGCACATTCATCTTGATCATGTAATTATTATATTGTCTGTAGTTATAAGCTACTGTGAAACCCTTTTAGGGATGAGATTGGAATCCAAATAAGTAATCTTGATTGGAGTCCATCTCCAAATTATCATATATCTTAATATTTATTTAGTTCATTATTACTAGTAAGATGTTAAGATTTATATACTTCCTATCCACAGAAGTATTTCTTCTTTTAGAATTCATTAGGTAAAATGCCCAATCATAAAATATTTAACTAAAATCTTATTAGCAATTGTGAACAGCTATTTTTCCTCTCTTTTCAGCCATATTTGAATTTTATTCTGAGTGGAAAAAAGTAGTTATTTTTGGTATTGTTTAATCTCCAGAAATATTTATTGCATCCATCATTGGACATAATATCCAAAGTAGTTTCCTGAGGATTCATCTATATTAGTTAGACTTTGAGTATTACTTATTTGATGATGATTAATACTGAGCAGAAAAATAGCCATCTTTTTGTATTTATATTGGTAAAGAGCAAATGAATCCATATTCTGATATCCATATTCTGAACTTCAGACCTTCAGTGTATTAATACTTAAGGTTTTGAATAAATGAGATATATATAAATGAAATGGCTTTGAGTAACAGCTTACAATTCTTGTTGTACACTTTATTTTATCCATGATCATTTTACGCAATTCCAGTTATTAGATATATAACTAAGGGTCAGACAGTTGAAAAATTATTAATTGTCTCACAAAATTTTGCTATGGAGGAAAAATCTGCCTATTCCTACTCCCTTACAAACTCTAGTCATTGCCCAGTTGCCCTTATTTATGATAAAGTTCTAAAGTGATTGTTTTCACATATCCTTCCCCCCAATATTTAGCTATAAGACAGATACCTAAATCATTGTAAGTGGTAAGAAAGATAGCTCATCTAGGAGAGAAACACAAGAAAAAACAAATGCACAGAAACTCAGAAAGCATCATCCAGGGTCATTAGTGTGAGGGCAGATTGCCCTCTCTGCCTTAATACATTTTAAGACTGGGTGCAGTGGCTCACGCCTGTAATCCTAGCACTCTGGGAGGCCGAGGCGGGCAGATTGTTTGAGCTCAGGAGTTCGAGACCAGCCCGAGCAAGAGCGAGACCCCGTCTCTACCAAAAATAGAAAGAAATTAATTGGACAGCTAAAAATATATAGAAAAAAATTAGCCGGGCATGGTGGCGCATGCCTGTAGTCCCAGCTACTCGGGAGGCTGAGGCAGGAGGATCGCTGGAGCCCAGGAGTCTGAGGTTGCTGTGAGCTAGGCTGATGCCACGGCACTCTAGCCCGGGCAACACAGTGAGACTCTGTCTCAAAAAAAAAAAAAAAAAGGTGTCAGTGTTGTACCAATTTAATAAAGTAGTTGATAGGAACATTTTATTAAATATACTTTGTTTAAAAATACTAGAAAATATTTAGTATTTATGTAGGGATGATTTTTATGTAAAATTATTAAATTAAAAACAATTTTGACATTTAAAGCTATAATATTCACTTAGTAAGATAAACCTCTGAGGAATAAAATTTGCTTACTAAGAAATGCTTAAATATAGATTTATTTATTTTGCTGTCTCTTAGTACTATTTTAGATCTGTAGGACTGTTGTCCCTTTTAGTTATAAATCTGTTTTTTAAAAAATTGAGAAATCCTGAAGATTGGATATTTCTGAAAGAATTTATGAATTATTCGATATAATTGATACATACTATAGCACTGCTCTTTAGTTATTTGCTGCATGAAATCTTTATAAAGTTTATTAATGAAAATGTCAAAAAGAACTGTTTTAAATAAAAAACAGACTTTATTTTTCAGTGCAGTTTTAAATTTACAGAAAAATTGAGCAGAAAGTGCTGAGAGTTTCCATAAATTCCCATCCCCCCCACCCCAACAGTCCTCAGTTTATTACTAACATCTTGCATTGGTACTCTACATTTATTACAATTAATGAACCAATATTAATACATTCTGATTAACTAAAGTCCATAGATTACATTAGGATTCATTCTTTGTATTGTACAGTTCCGAAGGTTTTGTTAAATCTATAATGTCATGTCTCCAACATTACAGTATCACACAGAATAGTTTCAGTGCCCTTAAAATCCCCTGTGTGCCACCTATTCATCTCTGCCCCCAGTCCCTGCTGACAACTAATCTTTTTTCCCCTCTTTCTTTTTATGGATATATATTTGCCATCCTAACCATTTTAACAACTGATTTTACTTTTTCTGTAGTATCGCCTTTTCCAGAATGTCATATAGTTGGAATTGACTCCTACTCTTCAAGCCTTTTTTATAATAGCATTAATCCATTCATGAGGTGGAGCCCTTATGACCCAAATACCTCCCAAAAGGCCCCACCTCCCAACACTGTTGCATTAAGGATTAAGTTTCTAACACATGAATTTTGGGAGACACATTCAGACCAAAACAGCATAGTTCAAAAGTCCAATGAATCCATATTAAATATAGGAACTATTTGAAGGACATGTATCAGTCAATGAGTATAATACCATGTGGTAAATACTATGATGGAAGCATAAAGATGATACTAGGTAATGGTAGAAAAGGTCAGTTTTAATCAGTCTGAGGATTGAGTGAAAGTTATTCATAATTTGTGAAACTTAGCTGAATTTGAAGGATTGGTAGGGTTTGGAAGAATTGGTTGGATTCACAACACCCATACATAGGAGGGGCAAAAGGAGGGAAAATATAGAGGAAGAATGGTGTAGACTGAGATAGCACCAAACAACATGCATCATTTTGTGAATGAAGTAGATTTTAAGGTGCTGAGGCAAAGGTTGGGTTGAGAGATAGCTGGAGAAGAGTCTGGAGAAGTGAAGGAACTTACTTCCTTTTAAGCAAAGTAGATTAAACTTTATCTTGAAAACTAAGGGGAACCATTATCAGATTTTTAAGTTTAATTTTTAATTGACAAGTAAAAGTTGTATGTATTTATGGTGTACAACGTGATGTTTTGATACATGTATACATTATGGAATGGCTAAGTCAGGCTATTTACCACATGTATTACTTCACATACTTATCATTTTTTTCTGGTGAGAACATTTAAAATCTACCCTTTTAGCAATATTCAGGTATGTAATATGTTATTATTAACTGTAGTTACCATGATATACAGTAGATCTCTTGAACTTATTCCTTCTGCCTAACTAAAATTTTGTGTCTTTTGACCAATATCTCTCCTTAATCCTCCCACCTCTCAGTCTCTGGTAACCACCATTTTATCTTACTCTATGTTTCTATTAGTTCAGCTTAGTTGTACAGTCCAGATATAAGTGAGATTATACAGTATATGTCTTTCTGTGCCTGGCTTATTAACTTAACATAATGTTCTCTAGGTTCATCCATGTTGTTGTAAATAACAGGGTTTCCTTCTTTTCCAATATTCCATTGTGAATATATACTGCATTTTCTTTATCCATTCATCCATTGATGGATACTTAGGTTGATTTCATGTCTTGGCTATTGTGAATAATGTTGTAATGCACATGGGGGTGCAGACATACTAATTTCATATCCTTTGGGTATATACCCAGTAGTGGGATTGTTGTATCTTATGGCAGTACTATTTTTAATTTTTGAGGAACCTCCATACTATTTTCTGTAATGGCTGTAGTAATTTACATTCCCACCAACAGTATACAAGGGTTCCCTTTTCTCGGCATCCTTGAGAAGACTTATCTTGTAATTTTTTGATAAAAGCCAGTCTACCAGGTGTGAGATGATATATCATTGTGGTTTTAATTTACATTTGCCTGTAATGTTAGTGTTGCTGAGCATTTTTTCATATACCTGTTGGCCATTTGTATGTTTTCCTTGGAGATATGTCTATTCAGGCACTTTGCCCATTTTAAAAAATTGGGTCATTTGTTATCTTATTGAGTTATTTGCATTCCTTATGTATTTGGATATTAACCCTTATCAGATGTATGGTTTGCAATTTTATTCTCCTGTTCTCTAACTTGTCTCTCCACTCTGTTAATTTTTTCCTTTGCTGTAGAAGTTTTTTAGTTTGTCTTAATCCCATTTGTCTATTTTTTGCTTTTTTTGCCTGTGCTTTTGGGGTCATATCTAACACATTATTGCCCAGATCAATGTTATAGAGCTTTTCTTCTGTTTTCTTCTAGTAATTTTACAGTTTCATGTCATATGTTTAAGTCTTTAATCCATCTTGAGTTGATTTTTGTATGCGGTGTGAGATGAGGTTTTAATTTTATTCTTGTGCATGTGGATAGCCAGTTTTCCTAGCACCATTTATTGAAGAGACTATCCTTCCCCCATTTCGTGTTTTTTGGCATCTTTGTTGAAAATCAATTGACTGTAAATGTGTGGATTTATTTCCGGGTTCTTTATTCTGTTCCATTGTCTATGTATATGTTTTTATGCCCGTACTATGCTGTTTTCATTATTACAGCTTTCTAATAGATTTTCAGATCAGGTAGTGTGATGCCTCTGGCTTTGTTCTATTTGGTCAAGATTGAGTTGGCTATTTGGGATCTTTCGTGGTTTTATATGAATTTTAGGATTGTTTTTTCTATTTCTGTGAAAAATATTTTTGGAATTTTGATAAAGATTGCATTGAATCTGTAGATTGTTTTTGATAGTATGGATATTTTAACAATATTAATTCTTCCAACCCCTAAAGATGGGATATCTTTCCATTTAATTGTCTTCTTTAATTTCTTTCATCAATGTTTTATAGTTTTCAGTGTACAGTGTATAATTTCTACTTCCTTGATTAAATTTATTTCTAAGTATTTAATTATTTTTGCAGCTATTGTAAATGGGATTTTCTTGATTTCTTTTTCAGTAGTGTGGAAATGCTCCTGATTTTTGCATATTGATTTTATATCCTTCAACTTCACTGAATTTGTTTATTAGTTCTAACCGTTTTTTGGTGGAGTCTTTAGGTTTTTCTGTATATAAGATTATGTCATCTGCAAAGAGAGACAATTTAACTTCTCCCTTTTTGTTTCAGATGCCTTTTATTTTTTTCTCTTGCTTTATTGCTGTGGCTAAGACTTCTAGTATTATGTTGCTTAGAAGCAACAACAGTGGGCATACTGGTCTTGTTCCTGATCTTAGATGAAAAGCTTTCACCTTTTCACTGTTGAGTCTGATAATAGCTATGGGCTTGTCATATATGGCCTTTATTATGCTGAGGTTCATTGCTTTTATATCTAATTTGTTGAGAGTTTTTATCATGAAAGGATATTGATTTTCATGTAATATTTTTTCTACATCTATTGACATAATCATATGGTTTTTGTCCTTCATTCCATTAATGTGGTGTATCACATTTATTGATTTGTATATGTTGAACCATCCTTACATCTCAGTAATAAATCTTACTTGATCATGGTGAATGATCCTTTTAATGTGCCATTGAATTTGGTTTGTTAGTATTTTCTTGAGGAGTTTTGTACCTCTTGTCGTCAGGAATATTGGCCTGTAATTTTTTTTCTTGTAGTGTCCATGTCTGGCTTTCATATTTAGGTAATGGCTGGCCTTGTAAAATAAATTTGGCAGTTTTCCTTCCTCTTCAGTTTTTGGAAGATTTTGAGAAGGATTGGTATTAGTTCTTTAAATATTTGTAGAATTCAGGAGTGAAGCCATCAGGTCCTGGGCTTTTCTTTGATGAGAAACTTTGTTACTGATTAAATCTCCTTGCATGTTATTGGTGTGCTCAGATTTCCTATTTCATCACAATTTAGTCTTGATAGATTGTGAATATCTAGGAATTTATCCATTTCTTCTAGGTTATCCAATTTGTTGGTGTATAATTATTCATAGTAGTCTCAAGAGCCTTTGTATTTCTGTGCTAACAGTTGCAATGTCTCCTCTTCCATTTCTGATTTTGTCTTCTCTTTTTTTTCTTAGTTTAGCTAAAGGTTTGTTGATTTTTATATTTTAAAAAAAACAACTTTTAGTTTTGTTGATCTTTTCTGTTGTTCTTAGTCTCTTTCATTTATTTCTGTTCTGATCTTTATTATTTCCTTGCTTCTGCTAACTTTGGGCTTAGTTTGTTCTTCTTTTTTTAATTCCTTGAGGTATAATGTTAGGTTGTTTGAGAGATCTTTCTACTTTTTTGATGTAGACATTTATTGCTATAAACTTCTTAGAACTGTTTTTGGTGCATCCCATAAGTTGTGGTGTGTTGTGTTTCTATTTTTGTTTCTCTCAAGGTGTTTTTAAATTTCTCTTTTAACTTCTTCTTTTACCCATGGGATGTTTAGGGGGATGTTGTTTAATTTCTACATATGTGTTTTCTTCTATTTTTTAAATTTTATTTTCATATCATTATGGACAAAAAGAATACTTGATACTATTTCAGTCTTTTAAAATTTGTTAAGACCTTGTTACTCTGGTTTGGATGTCATTTGTCACTGCCAAAACTCATATCAATATCTGATCCCTGATGTGGCAGTATTGGGAGGTGGGGCATGGTGGGAGGTGTTTGGGTCATGGGAGCGGATCCCTTATAATTATATAGCTTGGTGATGTTCTAGTGGTAGTGTGTTCTTGCACTTGTGAGATTGGATTAATTATCATGGGACTGGATTAGCTTCCATAAGAGCAGGTTGTTATAAAGTGAGGTTTCTCCTCCTGTTTAATTTCTTTTCCCATGTTTGCTTCCTCTTTGATCTTCTGTTATATTGTGATGCAGCACAGAAGCCCTCACCAGAAACCAAGCAGATGCTGGAGCTGTGCTTTTAAAACTTCCCGGCCTGTGGGACTATGAGCTAAAATAAACCTCTTTATAAATTACCCACCCTCAGGTATTCTGTTATAGCAAAACAAAATGGACTAAGACACTTATTTTATGGCCTAACATATGATCTATCCTAGAGAATTTTCCTTGTGTGTTTGAGAAGAATGTAATATTCTGCTACCGTTGGATGGAATGTTCTGACAGGTCCATTTCATCTAAAGTGTAGTTTAAGTCCAGTGTTTTTTTATTGCTTTTCTGCTTGTATAATTCGTCCATTATTGATAGTGGGATATTAAAATCCCCTGCTATTATTGTATTGCAGTCTATTTCTCTCTTCAGATTTATTAATATTTGCTTTATATATTTAGGCACTCTGATATTAGGTGCATATATATTTACTGTTGACTTCTTGTTGATGAATTGATCACCTTATCATTATATAATGGCCTTGATTGTCTTGTTTTGACTTAAAAGTCTATTTTATCTGATGTAAGTGTAGCTACCCCTGCTCTCTTTTGATTTCCATTTACGTGAAATATCTTTTTTCCATCTTTTCACTGTCATTCTGTGTGTGTCCTTAAAGGTGAAGTGAGTCTTTTGTAGGCAGCATATATTTGGGTCTTGTTTTTAATCCATTCAGCTACTCTTTGTGTTTTGATTGGCAAATTCAATCAGTTTACATTGAAGGTAATTATTTGTATATAAGGAATTACTACTGCCATATTATTAATTGTTTTCTAGTTTTGTAGATCCTTTGTTCCTTCCTCTTTTCCTTTGTGCTTAGATGATTTTCTCCAGTTGTATGCTTTGACTTTTTACTTTTTAGCTTTCTTGGTAACTACTATAGGTTTTTGCTTTTTGTTTATCATGAGGCTTACATAGAAGTTCTTATAGCTATAACAGGTTATCTTAAGTTGATAATTTTGATTGCATAAAATAGTTCTACACTTTTACTCCACAGGATCCCCTTATGTTTTATGTTTTTGGTGTTACAATTTACATCTTTTTATGTTGTATATCCCTTAACAAATTATTGTAGCTGTTATTATTTTTTAAGTAATTTTGTCTTTTAACCTTCATGCTAATATATAAGTAATATACATTCCACTCTTACAGTATTAGAGTATTCTGAGTTTGACTATGTACTTAACTTTTATCATTTAGTTTTATGTCTTTGTGTTACTAATTAATGTGTTACTTGTTAGCATTTCTTATAAGACAGGTCTGGTGGTGATGAACTTCCTTAGCTATTGTTTGTCTAGAATGTCTTTATCTTTCCTTCAATTCTGAAGGACACCTTTGCTGGGTAGAGTATTCTTAGTTGGCAGTTTTTTTTCCCCCCAGTACTTTGAATATATCATCTCACTCTCTTGGCCTGTAAGGTTTCTGCTGAGAAAGCTGCTGCCAGCCTTATTCAAACTCTTTTATATGTGATTTGCTTCTTTTCTCTTGTCACTTTCAATATCCTCTCTTTGTTTTTTATTTTTGACAGTTTGATTATAATATACCTTGGTGTATTCTTGTTTTGATTGAATCTGAGTGGAGACCTTTGACCCTCGTGTATATTTGTATCTTTCTCCAAATTTGGGATATTTTCTGATATTATTTTTTTTAAATAAGCTTTCTACTGCTTTGTCTCTGTCTTATTCTTCTTGAACTCCTATAACTTGAATATTTACTGTTTTGATGCTGTCCCTTAAATTTTATAAGCTTTCTTCAGTCCTTTTCATTCTTTTTCTTTTTTCTCTTCTGATTGTATATTTTCATGTACCTTTTCTTCTAAATCATAGATCCTTTCTTCTTCTTGATCAATTCTGCTGTTGATGCTGTCTGTTGAATTTTTCATTTTAGTCATTGTATTTTCAGTGTTAGAATTTGTTTCTTTTTATAATTTCAGTCTTTTATTTTTCCATTTTGTTCATTTATTTTTTTGATTTCATCGAATTTTTTATTTTCTTGAAGCTCACTGAGCTAACAATTACTTTGATTCGTTAGGTAGTTTATGTATCTCCATTTCTTTGCGATCCAGGAACTGGGAAATTATTGTGTTCTTTTGGTGGTGTTATGTCTCCTTTATTTTTCATGATTCTTGTGTTATGTTGATGTCTGAGCAGTAGGCAGAGCACGTTACCTCTTGCAGACTTTACGGGTTAGTTTTGCTGTGGAAAGCCCTTCACTATGGAGAGGGATTGCGAGGGTGCTTGCTGGTGAGGTATACTTGTTCTGGCAACAGTGAGAGTGCCAGCTGTGTAGTTTCTGTGTAGCTCTGTCAGCTGAGGTCAATTTTGATGAAGATTGCAGGGATCCTCAGTGGCCAATGCTATGGATATCTGTAGTGGCAGTGAGGATTGTTGGGGTCTTTGGTGGCATTGGCTGCTAAGGTCGTCCTGATCTCTTTTACTCCCACCAGGGAAGTTGTGGCTGCGGATTGATCCCTTTTAGAACCAGGTATGGCTTCTGGGCTCATTTGCAATGGCAGTGGAACCAGTGTCTGATGTGTGTCACTTGTGAAGTTGCCTTGGAGCTGAGGCCGAGGCCTGAATCCTGGGCACTTGCGGAGAGAGTAGGGCTCTGGCATCTGTGGCAACAATGGCCTTTATGTTTGTGGTGCAGGCACTTCCACTGCTGTGTTGGTAGTAATATGCGAGGCCTGGAAGCTTGTGAAACTGAGAGGAGATGAGAACTGGAGTACAGGTGTGCATAGAGAGTGGCTCTGAGGTTGAAGTGGGGCCTAGCTCTGTATGATAGCCATGTTAGTGCCTGGATTGTGGGTATGAGCAAGGAGGACTTGGTTTCTGGCCGTGGAGTATGAAGTAGCTCACTTAAGTTGATGGCTTTGATGTGTGAGGTGTAGGTGGGTCCAGTGCAGCCACAGAGCCCAGCTCTGGAATGGGGATACTCCAGGAGTGGCCATGATTCTGGGGTTGAGGCATGATGGGGTTGGGAATGGTGGTGGCTCTTGCTCTGCTGTGTTGGTGATGTCATTTCCATTATCAGATTTTTTCACAGGTGGTGAAATGAAATGAGTTGTTATGTTCCAGTAACATGGAAACTGTCAGTTTAGATTTAGAGCTAAAAGCTGTTATTTTTATTTCAAATAGTGCAGGGAGCCTAATATCTTAGATTTTGGAAGTTCTGTGAAATATGATTAGCTGCATTATTTTTCAGACTTTGTGCATCATGATAAATAATGCTTCCATATTTGTTGGACTTTTCTTTGAAAAGCAAACAAATATAAAATCATGAAGAAAAAGGCTATTCATCAGTGATTTCTGTTGAAATACATTATGTGTTCAACGTATGATGATTAGGCCATGGATCTAAGAGAAGTGGAATAACTGCTGCCTTTGCTTTCACTGTTCTTCAGTTGAGTTTCTGTAATCAACTATTTCTAATAATAAAAATTTCAGCCTGATTTCTTCTGCTGTTTGTGTTCTTTTAGCACCCAAGTGGATTTTAATTGTAAATGCATTGTTGACTGATGACAATTCTGTTCCGCTGACTGGTTGCTTAAAAAAAGGAAAACTGGATGTAATGGCATCGCATTTTCTAAGATCTTTTTGGTAGTCTTATCCATTAAAATGGTTGTGTTGGTAGGCTACACAACAGAAAAAAAATCTTTGAAGCCATTCTTTCTTATTTTTATTTGTCTGCTTTCAGTTTGAATGTTATTTCTTTCATTTTCTCACCCCATATTCCTAATAACTTCTTCCTCTTTGTCCTTTCTTTTTAGGAAAATTTTTTTTTTTTTTTTAACTTTTTGAAGTCTGTATTGCTTTGAAATACCTTCTCCTAATAGTCTATTTGGTTTAGAAAATAACAAAGGCATTTATTTTTCCTTTAAATTATTTAAGTAAAATTCCTCACTATACTAAATTGTTTTTCAGAATTAGAGCTTTTTAATTTTATATGGGTGGGTAGAGAGTAGTTACATTTATCCGTAATAATTTCCCTCAAAACATTTTTAAATATCTTTTAATCTATTTTAAGTGAAATGTAATTATTAGATGTTGATATTTATACATTTAAATGGATAAAAGTATATGTTGTTTTTTCATTTGCATGGCATCCACTTTGTGGGAGTTTCATTGATCCTGGTTTGTGACGTACTGATAGTTCCCATCTACCAAGATACTTAAATAGCCTTTCTACAACATATAGTCTGTTAAAAGACAAACTTACACAAATTTAGTTTAAAGATCTAATTGGCTTTTATTTGTGATTCTAGAATCAGGTAACACCTCATTCTATGAGTGTTCTGATGAATGAAGCCAAGAATGCTGGCAGAAAAGGGTTGAAGAGAGCAGAAACAGGGAACAAAAAACGAATTGGTTATTTCAAAGTGACCTTCCTTATTGGGTTAAAACAGGGGACTTCCTTACTCTTCTCAGGTAAACTGGGCCCCTTCTGATCGGTTACTGTGAATCTCCTGGTTTTTCAAAACTGGCTCATTTCAAAGTTCAGTTTGATTATGTGGCACTTAGTGTGAGTGACTCCATTCTGGGGTTTGGGCTGGTCTGCTGAAGTTTAGTGCAGGAGGGTAATCTAAAATAGTGGCTTCCCATAATCAATTCACTTGATTAAAGGGTATTGAAAAATACAAAGTTAAAAAATCATCTATACTTTTGGCTCTTTTTTAGTTATATTAAAGTATGGTTTAACTCAATGAATTTTTTTTTGACTTCTACTAAGTGCCATATATATATACCAGTAATGTAAAGATTGATAAAACCAGTTGATCCTTGCCTTCAAGTATATAACAATTTGAAGAGCAAACAGTCTTGCAAACATAACATAAAATCATAGCTACGAACATACTTTTTAGGGACATAAATTAGAGTAACCACTTCTGCCTGGGGATGTGACATGCAGTAGGAGTTTGCTAGGGAGGAGAACTGATGGCAAAAGTCATTTCAGGCAGAGCTGAAGGAATCATTCCCTCATTTTCCCTGTGCCCAAAAGACCCAAAACAAACAAAAACCCAAAACTAAAAACAAGAAGGGAAAAAACATAAAGGGATAAACAAAAAAAAAAAAAAAAAAAAAAGGAAGAAAAAGATTTTACCATTATGTTTTACATAGGTTGACATTATGCAAAGTTGAAATGGAAAAAACATGAGTCACAAGGTAAAGACAGTAAGTTTCAAGTTCCACTTGTACTTGCTGTATATTCCTAGATAAGTAACTCAGTTTTCTTAAGCCTCATTTTCTTCCTTATAGTAGATGCTGTTGGTACCCCACCCAGATCTTTTTTACCTGGATAACGTATCTACCTGTTCCTCACCTGTAGAGTTGGTGACTCAAAGCTCTCAGTTCACACTACCTCCACAGAATTGTTAGGACCTGCCTACCCAGAGATCTCTGAGACATAATGCTCCCCACTTTCCCAGGGGTGGGTGACCTGTAGCCACTGACTAGTTGATATGGTGTATCAAGATGGGACAATTCCATCTAGATTTCAGAGCTTACCCTGGGATCAGGGTGAGGCTAGAGTTTAACTGAACCCACAGCTTTGTTGCTTTGTCCACTTCCTTAAATACAATATTTTACTTAAGAACACCTCCTCAGTCATGTGCAGAGAGTTCTTGTCTTAGACTTTGCCTCTCAGGAACTTGACCTAAGATTCTTCCCCTCTTTTAAAAAATTGTGATCAAATATACATAATTTAAAATTTACCATTTTAACCATTTTCAAGTGTACAATTTAGTGGCATTAAATACATTCACAGTGTTTTGCAACTTTATCACACTATTCAGTTCCAGAACTTTTTCATCAACTATAAGGTAACCCCAAACCCATTAAGCAGTCACTTCCTGTCCTCCCACCCCTAAACAGCCACTGGTGACACCTAGGAGTAGAATTACTTGGTTATATGGTAATTCTATGTTTAATTTACTAAGGAACTGCCAACTGTTCTCCAAATGAGCCACATCATTTTACATTCCCACCAGCTATGTACTAGTATTCTGGTTTTTCACATGCTTGCCAACACTTGTTATTTTTGATTTTTATATTTATGGTTATCCTAGTGGGCGTAGACACTCCTCTTTTACATTGAACGTAACACTCATCTTAAGATTATCGTGAGAATCAAATTGTCAGACAAAACATTTGGTGTATTACACTGTTCAGATGCCTTTACTTGTGTTGTATGGTTCAAACAGAAATTGGATTTAAACAATAGACTATTCTTTCTTAGACTTGTACAGAAAGAAAATCATAAAACTCAATTGTGATTAATTATGTGACAGGCTAATAGAAGTCTACGGTATCAAGGTTTTGATCATCCCATTTTACATTTCAAAGATGTTATTCTTGATATAGTTTCAGTTTAAGAAAAGATAGTTGGGGATCTGTTTCATTTTCAGTGCCTGCTATTAGTTAAAGGGCCACTTTCACCAGAATCTACTGTTGATATGTTTTGTTGGAAATCATGTTTATATACTAATTAAGAAAAATGGCAAAATGTTGGACAATATAAAGAACATAAAAACACTCAAAATTCTTTTTCCTAAAGAGAAAAATTTTAAATCAGTCTTTTTCGTATGTATTTGAAGCATAAGTATATATTTATACGCATATATATGATTTTGTTAAGTAATATTTTTAGTTACCATTATAATTTGTGTTTTCTAAATATATTAAAAATCTTGACAGTATCATTTTTAGTGACTGTATAGTATCCTCCTTGTGGATATTATAGCATTTTCATATAATTGAGCTTTTATTTCTCTATTTTTATATGACCTTTTTTGTGTGTATGATTTAAATTTTTAAAAAAATCTTAGATCTTCAGTTATTTTAAGATTTTTTTTTCTTTTAGGGGCCTCCAATTTTATAGCTTTTTACTGCTTTTGTTTTTACATAGTTATCAGTTTAAGATCATTGCTTCACATAATTCTAAAAAATATTTTTGTTTATTTTGATTTTCTTTTTTTAGAAGGGTCTTGCTCTGTTTGCCTGGGCTAGAGTGCAGAGTACAGTGGCATCATGATAGCTCATTGCAACCTCAAACTCCTGGGCTCAGGTAATCCTCCTACCTCAGCCTCCTAGGTAGCTGGGACTATAGACATGCGCCACCACACCCGGCTAATTTTTCTGTTTTTTGTAGAGATAGAGTCTCGCTCTTGCTCAGACTGATCTTGAAATCCTGGCCTCACGCAATCCTCTCACCTAGGTCTCCCAGAGTGCTAGCATTACAGGCATGAGCCACTGCTCATGGCCCATTTTAACAATTTTTAAGTGTAGAGTTCAGTGGCACTAAGTACATTGACATTGTTGTGCACCATCACCACCATTTATCTCCAGTACTTGTCATCTTAACTGAAACTCAGCACCCATCATCATCCTCCCAGTCTCTGGCAACCACCATTCTACTTTCTGTTTCTATGAATTTGACTACACAAACTATATGAAGTACTTCATATAAGTAGAATCATACAACATTTGTCCTTTGGTGACTGGATTATTTCACTAAACATGATGTCTTTAAGGTTCATCCATATTGTAGCATGTTTCAGAATTTCCTTCCTTTTTAAGGCTGTATCCCTTGTGTGGATGCATTCATCTGTTGATGGACACTTGGATTTGTCTACCTTTTGGCTATTGTGAATAACGCTACTATGAACTTTGGTGTACAAGTATCTATTATGTATACTTATGTCATAAATTTTTAAAGATATGCAAATCTAAAACTTAATCTGATATAAAAATTGCTTAACTTGAAGCAAGTTAATACAGCTAATTAGCTACTCCTTTAAAAAGAATGTAGTTATTCTAGATCTGATTACACTGAAGTCCAGTCTTCCCATTTACTTTTATTTTTGTTAGCATTTTTAATTGTAGTGTGTTTGTTTTGGACATGAGAAATATTAATGCAAATTACTTAGCCATTTTAAGAGGGTAAAAATATTTAGGAATGTTAAGCCATTCAGTCTGTTGTTATAAAACATGTTACATTTTTAAATGGCAGAAAATAAAGTTGATAAGGCATAAAATAATGTTAATAATCTGCCCGTACCTTTTATCTCATTGTTAATACTCTGGGTTAAGCCATCAGGAGTTCTGCAGTTGGTTTTCTGTCATCTACAATGGACCCTTTATAACCAGTTCATGTTTTAGAGGGGATTAATATATTTGAGGATTAATATATAATATTCCTTTCTTCTCACATGTTCTGGTTCAGTTGAAAAGTAAGACATAGGAGATAGACAGATCATGATTAAAATATTAACTTTTTTTTTTTTTTACTGATAAGCTAATTGGAAAATGTGGTTTTATGTCTGTACCTATAAACTTTTGCACACATTCTTGACCTACCCCCATTTAGTTCTTGAGAACTATTTCTGATTTGAGGGAAAATTTCATTACCTATCATAGACAAATTTATTTTTCCAGTAGA
Organism: Propithecus coquereli; assembly: GCF_000956105.1. Taxonomy (NCBI): domain Eukaryota; kingdom Metazoa; phylum Chordata; class Mammalia; order Primates; family Indriidae; genus Propithecus; species Propithecus coquereli. Next base: position 5,248,207 of record NW_012155285.1, read on the forward strand.
AGAGGTGTTGGGACATGATTAGATTCTGGATATGAGGGTTTGCCAAGAGATTGGATGTGGGATTTGAGAGGAAAGGAAGAGTTGAAAATGATTCCAGGGTTATTGTCCTTGACAACTGAAAGAATAGGAATTGCCATTAGCTGTCATGGAGTGCAAGTAGAACAGGTATAATAGGAATTGAGTTTGGATTATGTTAAGTTTGAGGTACCTGTTAGATAGCCAAATTGAAATCAAGTAGGCAGTTGAATATTAGTCTGGAGAGAGTTCTGAACTGGAAATAACAACTTTATCACTATGAAATCTTTTTTATATGTCTTGTCATATGTACAGGCACACAGATACACACATAAACTCAAATGGTTTGTCTGATTTTTTTCGTTAAATATCATGAACATTTTATATAGCGCATAAATATTCTTTAAAATGTGATACTTCATGGTCAGATGGTATTTTATTGTGCTGATGTACCATAGTTTGGTTTAATTAATTATTTTTGATTGGGGATATTATATATTTAAAGGCTATTTCAACAAGTGGTAATAAACACTAAGAAACAAGAATTTTAATTGAGAATTAAACAAGAATTTTAATTTTGACTTTTTTCATTATACTTGGGATCTGAGAGTTTTAAATTTCATGAATTATTTTAATTTTTTACAGAAATATTCAAATATTCATCTGTTTTTTGAAATATGCTAGTTATCAAAAATTCTACATTATACCTACTCTATCAGTTAAATGATTTTTATGTTGCTTGAAGGTCAAAATAAGCACTTTGTGTTTACTGTCTTATTCATGGATGATTTACAGTGCTGCTCCTAAATATGTCTGCTTGTTGTCCAAGAATGCCCATAGTTTAAGTTTTTTGACTGATTGGTCTGTCATTCTTCATAATCATCTTTATTGAACAAGTCACAGACTTCTTATTGTATTCTCCTCAGTGTAATTCTTGCTCATAAATTGTAGTGCTTTGAAGAAATCATTAGTTCTTTTGAAGTGACATTTAAAATGAAATCAACATTTAGTTGTTAGAAAAAGTAACAGCTGTGACTTTGTAAGCTACTGTTAGTGGCTTTGGAAGCTTGTTGGTTAGCTAGTTGTCATAATGAGGTCATTTTCCAAAAGAAGATGAAGTTATTTGCCATCTTGTTTTAGTCATAGTGGGCTTTTTCTTTGCCTAAACATTTTCAAATTACACATTCCCACCCACTTATTTTCATAGTTGCTAATACTTTCATGGAATAAGGTAATGATGGAACTTTGAAAAGGCAACAGTTTATACTTAAGATGTTCAGTATTTGATTTGTGTTTTTGTACCATAGTTAGAAATAAGGACTGTATAAACTTTAATATCATTAATTTATATTTCCTAATGGGAGAGTCAGGTAGTGTTCAGAATTCTCTGTGTAAATCTCTACACACAGAATATGGAATTCTACCAAGAATTGTGTTCTCCTGAGTCTCTGTAGGCTAATGATCTAATCAGAGCCATGTAATAGTCTTTACCTGCTCAAATGCCTGTTGCTTCATCATATATCACTTTATATAGCTCTGGAGGGTCTGTGGCCCTCCAGATTCACTTGTGATAGAAAGTTTATGGGTAGTAGAGAAAAGGAGTAATAATCCTACTCATTGTCATATGTTATCACTACTGCAAAAAAAGAAATAATTCTCTTTTTGGGTTGTGTTCTGTATCAACCTGTACATTTATTTTAGCCCGAAGACTGCATACATACCAGAAGGGCTAAGTCTAGATAATTAATGACTCTGATCCAAGCCTCCTTTTTTTGTAACGGAAAAATAATTACAGTGTTGTCATATGATAATATAAAAATTGTTATATATAATTGAGAAAAATAT
>NW_012155285.1:5264736-5273707 GCF_000956105.1 Propithecus coquereli
ATATATAGTGTCCATGAATATAAGGCAAATTTCCATTTGTCAGATGAGATGATTTATTTAAAAAGTTTCTTACCTAGTTGAATATGAGAACTATAGGAATATAGATATCAAATGTCTACTCACAATATTTAATTTATTAATGTAGTTATATACATTTAACTCATACAGATGTTAATTTTAAAATGCTGTTTTCCTATTTGAATTTTATGAATCTTTTAAAATTGTTCACATGCATCTGACTTCAGTGTCTTCATCAATACTAGAACTATTTTCAAGATATCAAATAGTTTTCCAGAAGATGTGATCTTTATTCCTTTTTGATTGTTTGAGGTACAGTATCATTTTAATGAAATCATTAGAAATTTTTACCAAGCCATATGTACTCATTTTTTGTGATATCTACATTATAAATATTTCGATCTATTTCTTTTTAACGTTTTAAAATGATTTTTATAGTAACATATGGCATTTGGAATTATGAAGTAATTCTCTCAGGAATAACTACTAGTTTTGAATTTTCTTGTTGGTTTTCTCTCTCTTTCTGAAGAAAATTTTGTCAGGTGATCTTTATAAGCTTCCAAAGCTATTAATAGTATTGATTGAGGTCAATTCAGGCTAGTATATCTTTCCCAAATTTTACTTTTTGATTCAAAATAAAATATCTTAATAGTTCTCTGTAACATGAGAACCTTTGTTAGGATTCTAATAGGAGGCAACTCTCTTTTTTTTTTTTGAGACAGAGTCTCACTCTGTTCCTTGGGCTACAGTGCCGTGGCATCAGCCTCGCTCACAGCAACCTTGAACTCCTGGGCTCAGGCGATCCTCCTGCCTCAGCCTCCCAAGTAGCTGGGACTACAGGCATGTGCCACCATGCCCGGCTAATGTTTTCTATATATATTTTTAGTTGTCCGCTAATTTCTTTGTATTTTTAGTAGAGACGGGGTCTTGCTCTTGCTCAGGCTGGTCTCGAACTCCTGAGCTCAAAGGATCCACCCGCCTCGGCCTCCCAGAGTGCTAGGATTACAGGCGTGAGCCACCATGCCCAGCCAATGATATTTTTCTGATGGCCATGCAGTACCACTGGTACTTTTTCTGCGGATTTATTATCAAAGACAAGAAGTAAAATTCCTAATTTGGTGTGCCTTGTATATGTAAGGATTTTTCAGGAGTTCTAGACTTTAACTTTAATATATTCATATTTAAATGTGTTGTCAGTGTTGCTCAATGCGCAGTCCCTTCTCTGTACCTCAAAATTGTGATTGCTGAGATGACATAGATCCTAGGTATTGTAAAGGTTGAAAAAATTATTTTAAGTCCTACTCTAACTGAAATCATGCTACATATCACTGCATTAGCCAAAACAATTGGTAATTCATTCTGTTTGACAGGACAAAGTTCAGTTTAAACATTCTCCATCCCTGCACAATCTAGGAAAAAATGAAATACGCAAGGTTTCTTTTGTGATGTAACAAAATAGAATTGAAAGTTTATGTGAAAAGAAACAGATATAAGGTCTTACTTAAGAAAATTTTTGGACTTGCCCTTCCTTAAAAAAAAAATAAAAAAGGAAGATAATTTTTGGCCAGGTGCAATGGCTCATGCCTGTAATCTGAGAAGTTTGGAAGGCCAAGGTGAAAGGATTGTTTGAGGCCAGGAGTTTGAGACCAGCCTGGGCAATGTAGTTAGACCCTTTCTCTACAAAAAATTTAAAAATTAGCTGGGTCTGGTGGCATATACATGTAGTCTGAGCTACTTGGAAGGCCAAGCAGGAGGATTGTTTGAGCCCAGGAGTTTGAGACAGCAGTGAGCTGTGATCCTGCCACTGTAATCCAGCCTGGGCAACAGAGTGAGACTCTGTCTCTAAAAAAAAAAAAAAGAAGAAAACAGTATTTTAAGTCATGTCTATTATGATTTTATTAAAATTTAGGATCATTTAATAAACTGATAATGTTAGGCGTCCTATTGTGAGGTCTTTTCTGTTGTATGTATTTAATTCACTTCCAAAAATAATTGCTTTACTCAGAAGAATCAAAATTCTCTTGAAGAAATGCACTGGACTTGAAATAATTGTGTGTATGTCAGGGAAAACTCTAATTATGGCTGTTGTCTTCTCACCCAAATACGTCATAGGGGAAATTTCAGTGTAAATTATTCTCATTAAGATGAATTTTTTAAATAGACAAGTTTATTCTATTCATATTCATTGTTTTGACATTTTTGTTCTTCTCTCACTTAAAATTAGTTTCTCTCTCATTTTTAAACTGGTTGTCATGTTTTCTGAATTTTGCCTGTTCTCTCTTCCTGCTCACCTTCCATCCTCTCTGTCCTTCCTTCTTCTGTTTTCTTCCTTCCTCCCTCCTTTGTTTTTTCTCTTTCTCCTTCCCTTCCTTTCTTGATAGGAAATACTGAAAGAAGTAAGCTAGTGTTATACTTATTATAGTAAAAATCTCACAAACAGTGGCTTAAACAAATAAGTATGTGTGTTTTTTTCCCCTTTCCCTCACAAGGAGAGCAGGGTTAGACAGCTTAGGGCTGGTGTAGCTTTCAAGACACTTGATTTCTCATATCTTCTTGCTTGCCTATCAGTATGATTTCATTCTAACACTTCGCTATACCATTAATCTAATTTATCCCCAACCTCCACTGTACTTTCTTCTTCTAAGTACCATTATCTTTTTTTCAGAATAACTTTATCAAGTTATAATTCACATACTGTAAAATTCACCCACTGTAAATGTAAAATTCAGTGATTTTTAGTAAATGTATAGAGTTGTGCAACTGTTACCACAGTTAAATTTTTAGGACATTTCCTTCTCACCCTTATTCCCTTCAACCCATTTGTAGTTAATCTCTGATCCCACCCCACGTCCCAGTTAATCACTGATCTGCTTTCTATTTCTATAAACTTGCCTTTCTGGACATTTTGCATAAATGGAATCATGTAATATTAATATATAGTTTGTATATCTGGTTTTATTATCTATTATTCTATTATTGCCTTAAACAGTTATTGTTTACATTTATTAAGAATAAGAAAACCAAAATACATTTTATTCTTTCTGTGTTGCTCTTTCCTTTTCCTTTGTTTATATAGATTAAAGTTTTTGATCTATGAAGCTTTCATTTTGCCTGAAAAACATTTCTTACAAATGTCTGCTAGTGATTAATTTCCTTAGTTTGTTTTGTTGAAAAAGTCTTTATTGCTTTTCACTTTTGAAGGACAATTTCTCTGGATATAGAATTCAAGGTTGGTGTTTTTTTCTTTCAAAACTTTGAATATTTCACTACTTTCTTTTATATTCTATTGCACGGATTCTGATAAGAAACCCTGTATAATTCTTACACTTGTTCCTCTGTGGATTGCTGTTTTTTTTTTTTTAACCTGGCTTCTGTCAAGATTTTCTTTTTTTCTTTTCAACACATTTGTGTCTTTGAATCTAAGGTTTGTCTCTCATAGACAGGATATTCTTGGGTCCTGCTTATTTTTTAATCTGATATTCTTTGCCTTTTAAGTAGGGTGTTTATCGCATTCACATTTAATATAATTACTTACAGTGTTGGTTTTGTGCGCAGTTATTTTTTGTTTTCTATTTATCTCATGTCTTTTTCGTTCCTTACTTCCTCCTGTATTTCCATCTTTTGTGTTAAATACAGTAGTCCCCTCTTATTTGTGGGGGATACATTCCAAGATCCCCAGGGAATGCCTGAAACCAGATAGTAACAAACCCTATATATACTATTTTTTTCTATGTATACATACCTATGGTAAAGTTTAATTTGTAAATTAGGCAAAATAAGAGATTAGCAACAATAATAAAATAGAACAATTATAACAATGTATTGTAATTAAAGATATGTGAATGTGGTTTTTTTCTTTCACTCTTGAAATACATCGTTTTACTGTAGTCACCCTTCTTGTGATCTGCCAGTCTGCTGCCACTTTTGTTATCAACTAACAGCCATCACTATTTTTTCTTTCTTTGTCCCCCTTAAAATCAATGAGCCACTTGACCTCGCTGCTGGCACCCCCTTCTCTTTCTTTGGGATGCCATGCCATCTCCCTGCTCTCTTCCCCCCATCCCTTCCCTTCTCTCTTTCTCCCTCTTTCCCTCTCTCTACCGCTCTCATTCTCTCTCACTTGTTCATTCTCTGTATCCTTCCGAGAAGATAAAATAAACTTTTTTTTTTACTTTTATATCTTAATCTCTGAGTGAGAGATCTTTCTCCACCCACGCCATGAGCACCTACTAAACTGTCCACCCTAATAGTAGTGGGATAACACATTCTAAGTGGTGAAAGAAAATAAAAAATTATCAACCAAGAATTATATATCCAGCAAAACTGTCCTTTAAAAATGAAGGTGAAATAAAGACATAGAGATCCTTTGCTCCCTAGATAGGGCCATCAGTCAATCATTAGCATATAAAAAGATACTAACCACTTTGTAAATTCCAGGCATTTTAGGCATTGTATGCTAGCAAGAGGGTGGGGGACAAAGACCAAATATATGTTTCCAAATATCACACACCCCATTTGAAATGTTATTATTGTTTGTGAAGTCTATTATTCTTCAACATGTGAATGTGGAGTGCTTATATCTCTTCTAAATTTTTTTTCTTGTTTTTATTTAAAAGCCTGGGGGTTATCCCTTTGTCTGCATTGCCTATTGTTCAGTCTAAGTTTTGTTAGAAGTTGTGCTCAAACATTTTGAGCTGGTAAGGCTTCTGCTCATTGCCGATGAATTTCTTTGTGGGCTGGGGAGCATTCTTTGTTCTGGCTGCTTTCATGTCTGCCTTGTCTTTTGTACTGTCTTGTGTCTCTCCTGTGCATGTGTCTAGGCACTATAGGTCATTGATGTGTGGGTGACTTGTGCCCACTTCAGTCTCTGGCACGTGTGTACATAGGCTCTGGTCAAGTTAGGGTATGTGAAGAGCTCATCAGTCCTTATTTGGCTGTCTCATCTCCTAGAACTTTCTTTTAAACTCCTGGCTAGTGCACCTGTCTAATGTCCCAATAAAGCAAGCTCACTTTAGCAGCAGCAGAAAAGCTTCTGGTTTTCACAGCGTCCTCTGCTCTGCTTGAATTGAACTACTGTGCAGACAGAACTTTGAGGGTAGGATCACATCTGGGCAAAATACCACAAACTCATGCTGTTTTTCTTTAAAGCTGAATATTTTTTGTGAATACATGCTTAGCAGTTTGTTGTATTCTTTTGGTTGATTTTTACAGTGCTTAAATGGTTGTTTTTCAAAATTTTGTCTAGATTTGTAAGAGCATTTGTTGATCTTCTGACTCTGTCATGCCCAAAGTGAATTTCTAGTACCATTATCTCTTGCCTGTTTTTTTATTTTTTGGTCATAAGCCTCCTAACTGTGTCCTAGTTTCTGTCCTTCCTTTCCCTATATTTTATTCTACATGTAGCAATCAGAGTGAATCTTTTAAACACAAGTCAGATCATGGAGTTTTCTTTTTTGATTGTTTCTGTTTTTGCTTAAAATCTTTAGTGGCTTCCTATCTTACTTGTAGTAGAAGCTAAAAAGATTTGCAGTGGCCATTGTGGCTTTCCCTGATACCTTTCAGACCTTTTTTTTTTTTTTTTTTCTCATTCTTTTGCTCTTACTATAGTAGTTTCCTTGCAGTTCCCCTAAAATGCCAAGCATATTTCTCTGCCAGGCCCCTTCCCTAACTCTTTACACTATCTGGGATGCTTTTCCTTTAGATTCGTATATCCACATCCTTAGTACCTTGAGCCTCTCCTGAAATTTACCTTCCTAGTGAAGTTTTCCCTTACCACCTTAATGAATTGCAAGTTCCCAACCAACATTTCCCATCACACACACCAAATATCACTACAGGTGTTCTTTGACTTAGCATTGAAAGGGACAGCCTTGCAAAAATAACAGGAAAATACCTAATCCCACAATTTCCCCAGTAACAGTTAAAGATCAATCCTATGAGTTCTCTCACTAACAGGCACCTTTCAGGAGTCTTGTTTGCACAACTTCTGAAGAAAGTTGAATGGACGGAAAAGAGATGTAGATCTCTCTCTTTCAAAATTGTTTTTTGAGAATCTGCTTTTACAGACTTTCTGAGTAAATAGAAGGAGAACAAACTACAGCCCCAACCATATCTCAAGGACGGAATCACATCTCCTGTGATGATCCCTTCTCCAAGGAAAGGTAGGGGAGCCAACAGTTGGATTTTGACATCCTTGCAGTTTTTGTTATCTGCCTGCTGCTGCTTTTGTTATCAACTGACAGCCATCACTAGTTTTTTTTCTCTTTGTCCCCCTTAAAATGAGCAAGCCACTTGGCCTCACTGCTGGCACCCTCTTTTTCTTTGGGATGCCATGCCATCTCCCTGCCCCCCCCCACCCACTTTGCCCTCTCTCTTGCTTTCTGTCTGTCTCTGTCTCCTCTAAGAAAGATAAACTTTTTAACTTTTATATATCTTAATCTCTGCGTGAGAAATCTTTCTCCACCTGCGCTGTGAGTGCCTACTAGGCTTTCCACCCTACCAAGCATTGTAAGTGGAAAATATCATAAGTTGAAAGTGTGTTTTTGACTTATAGTATTTTCAACTTATGATGGTTTTATCTGGATGTAACCCCATCATGAGTGGAGGAGCATACTGAATGCATATTGCTTTAGTGCCATCATAAAGTTGAAAACTTGTAAATCAAATTATTGTAAGTCAAGGACTATCTGTACTTAATTTTTCTCTCAAGCACTTTATACCTGTGATGTATACTGACTTTTTTATTACCTGTGTACTCCTAATATAAACTTCACTAATAGATTTTGTTTTGTTCTCTGTATCTCCAGGGCCACAACTATACGTCCCACAGAATAGGTAATTATTAAGCATTTATTATATGAATCAGTGGGCCCAGGTTTTAGTCCATGGAAGGACAGTGTATAAGACATGGCCCTTTTATTCTTTATGCACAGATTCAGTATGAGATAATTATAATATGGCAAGTACGACATTAGATGTACATGCATAATGTGTTTTCAAGTAGAAGTTTGACTTTGGCTTAATTTTGCATGCAGAAGTCTAGAAATGTTTCACTGAGGATGAGAATTTTGAGCTAGGCAAAGGAGGGCTAGAAATCTTATGGGCGATAAAGAGAGATGGGGGAAGAATTGTGAAAGTGCCCATGTCCAAGAAAATCAGAAGAAAGAGAGACTTAAGGAGATAATGGCTCTATCATAATGGAATAAAATCGTTAATTGGGAAAATCCTTCAACTGTTGGGGTAAGAGATACATTCTACCCAAGACAGTTAAGTGCTGACCTCTTGAGAGAAAACAAACTAGCAACATGTGGTGAACATGGGTATATGAAGATACCTGGAGACTACCTTGATACTGTGACAGACTTTTAACCTTTGTGCACCCAATGGAACACAGATTGTCACCTGTTTTCCCACATTGCATTCTTTATTCATTTTACTAGGGAGAATAGGGATGGTGGGGGCGGGGGCAGGGAATAAATTGGTAATAATCTTTAATTTGAAGCATGGAAGAGGAGGAACACCAAAGGTATCATTCTGGAAAAGTTGTATCTATATTTGCAAACTCCCTTATAGTTAAAAAACTCAGTACTTATGTACACATCTAACTTGATTCTTCATTAGAACCTTATCAAAACCACACAATACAGGCATATTAGATGGTAATAAATACATTTTATAGATTAAAAAGTCTGAAACTCAAAAAAGGTTTAGTAGTTTGTCCAGTGTGTTTCTGCTGTTAAGTAAGAAACCCTGAATCCATAGTCAGGTCTTCTGATTCTAAAGTTTAGGAGAGAGCAGACACAACCCAATCTCAAAAGCAAGAATGGAAAGAATAAATATAAGAGTGCTGAAAAGTGAGATTCCCTCTGGTTACTTTTCAGTGAAGACTATTACTGATAGATTTTTTTTTTTAATTAAAAAAAATGGTACCTGTTTAAGGATAGGAGAGGAACAGAGATGAAAAGTTAAATACGCATGGTCTATCTACTTCACTAACCACCTCAACTTCTGAGTTCACTGTCTAGTTCAGAAAACAGACATACAAACAAATCATTATAATATAGCGTGAGTAATGATTTGAGGTATAATAATAACATATTTATATAAGATATTTTTATTACAGCTTAGAGCATGTTAATATTTTTGTTTCTGTATAGCTCTCTGGCTTCATCTTCTATTATCCCCAAAAGGTATTCTTTGCTCCAGCTGTCAAAATTATTTTGCTGTTATAAGAATTAACGTTTTTTTACTTTCAAAACTTTAGTCGTTCATTATCTCTTCCTCAATGCCTTCCCATTCCCATAATTTTGGAGCTCTGTTGTACCACTTGTAAGACCATCCTTCAATTATTATTATTTCTGCCCTGTGGTACTATAAGGTGTCTCAGGCTTGAGAGGGTATCCTTTTTGACTTTTAGTCCTCAGTGCCCACCTCAATGCTTGGGAATTAGCAGGTGCTTAATAAAAGTTTATTGGATAAGTTGAATTATCTAACTGTAGCTTTACTATATTCCTTTGAGTTTAATACCACTATTCCTGTTTTACAGTTAAGATAACTACCCTGTTGTGAAGTTACTTATTCAAAGTCTTGCAGTTGGTAAATGTTAGAGCCAGGATGACATTTGTTTGCTTGTTCTCTGTTTGAGATAGTATGTTGTAGAAGAATATCCAGCCAGTTGGAGGTGATAGATTGTGCTGGCTTAGTCTACCCCTTGAATAGTTTCAAAACTTACGGTAATGGAAAGTAATGTAGAAAGTAAAAATGTTTTCTATTCATTAAAAGTTTGCAGCAGAATGAATTTTTTTTCACTTGAAATTTAGACATTTCCAGGCTTCTAATTTAGACTTAATAATGTTTTAACAATTTGAGCTTAATAATAAAATTTTAATTATCAGTGATGACATTAACATAACAGGAAACTTTCCCAGTGAGAGGATCGGTGCAATGATCTTGA
>NW_012155285.1:5274359-5304224 GCF_000956105.1 Propithecus coquereli
TTCATATAATTCTAATAGCTTTTATCTTTCCTAATGAAAAATTTTTATGAAGTGTTTTTTTAATAGAAAATGAGCTATACTAATACAATAATGTTCTGAAATCACCAGACTCCTTGGTGTAATAGTTACAATTTCATGGCAAGAAAAAGCACATTTGTTAGGGTGGAAAGGGATTATGTTTGTTTATTTCGTTGAATTTGAGGCTGTAAGGATACAAAATGGTATTCCCTTTATTTATCATTATGCAGCAAATAAGTTTGTTGCACTTGTATCATTTTGAATGATAGCCTTTAATTCTTTATCTGTCTACCCTTCAAAAATTTTCTTCTATTTCTGTTTAGTCCAGGTCAGACTGTTTATTTCTAAAGCAGAAAGATTTTACAAAGTGCTAGAAGATGGGATCGGAGTGGTGTGATAAAAGTTTTAGAGTATCTAGTGGTTAAATACATAGATGCTGAGTGACTTGTGTAGGGTTGGTCCTCCCTGGTTTATTATGGCACTATTTCCTTTACATATTTTTGTGTAAAGAGGAAGTAGGGAAGTTAGAAGGGATGATGAAGGACGATGTACCATTGGAAAGACTAGAGAAAAGAGGACAGGGAGTTTAGGAAGGGAAGAAAAGAAAGCCAAACACCAAAAGCAATGTGTGACTACTTGTCAATGGTAGTAGTAAAGGAAAGAGGAGGACATATTTGTATTTCCTCCTCACTAAATGTGGATGGAAATATCTAGTCATTTCTTTGAGATTTCATTACTCCTTTGATCCTTGTGACAAAGACCGAAAAAGCATGATTTTAATAGGGTAAAAATCTGCCTTGAGATTCTTGATCTACATAAACCTGAAAATTTGAAAGGAAATAGTGGGAACTCCTAATACCACATTTAAGTTGCAGATCATTTTGTGTTTATTTCTGTCCCTTCTCACACATGTGTTGCCATGCGCATCTTAATAACTTTTCTACTTGTGGAATCTCCCATGTGCTTCTCACCTTGAAGGAGTCTTCCTCTACGGTAAAGTTTGTGGTAGAACAGGACTTGGGTATTAGAATAATTTTCTAAATTGAGGGTGACTTTAAAAGAAATATATTTAACAATATGTTTTTAAAATGCTTTATGACAAATTGAATTATATTCTGATGTCTAAATTGATAGCTATTTTTTGGAGTTAGGTACACTCGGAACTATATTCCCTTTTTGCTACTTAATTGCTGTGTGAGGATATTAGAAATTATATTATGTCTATAATATCAATTTCCTTACCTGTAAAATGAAGGTAGACCTATTTCATACATGAATTATACTGAAATAATATAAATAACATATATAATTAACAAAAGTGCTTAGCACATAGTAGGTGTCTGTGTTATTTCTTTTCCAGTTTGTTTTCTTCCCTCTCTCCCTTACATCTTTGTACAACTGTTCCACAAGAAGTTGACAGATCTATTAAATATTTTTATGTAGTTAATGTTAATTCATTGTTTTATTTTTTTAAATGTAGGGGTCAAAGATAATGATCTGCATTTTGAAAGGCCTAAATATTAATAAAGATGGATGGACTTAATAATTTCAATATGCTTGTTTTTAAAATTATTTATTATGATTACCACTCAATCAACAATGCTACTTATTAATAGAAAGCCTGTTAGCTTGAATTTTTCTAAATATGTTAAATTTTTTTTAAGGCACACTGATTTTTGATAGGAATAAATTGAATGTGCAGTGACCGTGGAAGCTTTGGCCATGATTATTTAGGTAAACCACAACTAATTCATAAAGTGCTGTGGACCTTTTAATACCTACCAAAAGTGGGCAGGCTGTCAATTTGGAAGTTTCCATGTGAAACATATTCTTTCACTTGGCCCCTGAAAAACTCTCCTGTAGTACCCTGCATAGAACTTAGTTTATTTACTGAGAAGAAGGAATGGTTGAGTCAACTCACAGGAGATAAATCTGTGGTAGGTGTTACAGGGCTGATTTTTAAACCACACAACATCTCCCTCTTTTAGTTTATTTTACTTGCTAATATGTAAATTTTACTGATGAAAGCAGGATTGCTCATTCAGAGATATTTTAGACTTCTTTTCCATGAAGAACAGTGCTTTTGTTAGGAATAGCAAATTAGTTTTGTCACTGAATAACTGAGTGACAGTTACTCTTAGAATTTAAAACTTAATCCCCTTCTAATCTCTTAGAATGTAGTAGAGACACCTTCTAATCTCTTAGAAGGAGATTAAGTTTTTAATCTGTATTAAAATATGAGAAAAATAACTGTCCAATGTTAATTTATATGTTTAAAGTTTTAATTTACAATGTTAAATTGTAACATCATGTGTTACCTTCCATTAGATTAAGTGAAATGAACCTGTCATTTCCAACATCAGTTTTGAACAGCATTACACTGCCTTTAATGGAGAGAATCAGTGTAAACAACATCCAGGTTCCAACCAAGGCCCAGACTAGGCACCAGCGTTACTAGTTTTTACATGGCTTGATTAAAAAAGTGGAGGTTCCTATGCACTGAAATTTTATTTTTTAAAATGGGCACATTTCCCAGTGCAAATATGATACTTCTGTACTAATCAGGATGGAGTCTTATCCTGTAATGAGACTTACATTTTGGGCTTTTCACCACATCATTGCTGTTTTCTATGTGGTCAAAAATAGATACAGAGTAAACCAACCCCAAAAGTCAATTACAGGGTTTTATAGTGATGTACTGTGAAAAATTTGGTCATGTTTTTCATTATACAGAATGTTCTTTTCAAAGACATAAACAGAAAAGGCACATATGTTTGATTTTAAAAATAACTCTGCTTAGCTCTTTAAACTGCTGGAGACATTTTGGATACTTTTAAATGATCATCATTGTAATTACATGATAAGCCTATCTAAAGGGAGACCTTGTTTGTAATTATTTATCAATTGTCTTCTCCTCCAACACCTTTCTTTAAAAAATTTTTTAAAAAATGAGGTAGCAACAAAGATACTTTGAAAGTATTTCTGGTGCACAATTGAATGATCTGGTAAACTCATCTCATTTTTCTCATCTCTTCCCAAGAAGCAAATGCTAAAATATCCTATATCACTTTTGAAGCATATACACTGATTTAGAAGTATTAAATTATAAAATGTATGGAAAATGGAAACTACTTGTCCATTATAAATTAATACTATATTTAAAATATGACTTATGAAATCTAATTGCTAGTACAATTGTTAGAATAATATAAAATAGTACTTAAAATATTTTAAATTAAACTTTACTTTCTTAAGGAAAGCTTATCTAAGCCTCACAAAACTTTAAAGTGAATGAAAATTTCTGTTATAAGGATATTTTATTGGAAGAGATATTTTAAACCTTGTAATTTAAAATTTTATTAATGACTATTTGCTGTTTTTCAGCTTTAAACTTCAGTTAGTTTATGTTTTGGAAGATTAGAAAATGTGCAAATAAATGTTTAATGTTTTGCTCCTATAGTTAAGGCTTAATTTTCCATAGGCAGATTTCAACCTAATGTAAATTTTGATTTCTTTGCTTTATTGAAATGCTTGCTTTCTTTATTGTGAAGTCTTTAACTTGCTAATATTGTAATTATTCATTTACTCATACAAGTAACAATAGCACAATAGAAGCTGACTAATAACTCTTTTTAAAGATCAAGTAACTTTTCTCATTTCTGAGATGCTATAAACAAGAAAAACAAAAGTTTTGTTTTCATATATACCTGTAGCAGACACTATTGATTTGACTGATCAAGAGCCATTCTTACCTTTTTTCTTTATGGAAGAGCCCTGATTTGGCTTATAATTAGTGAATAATGTAAGCCAATTATGGTTTCTGTGGTTTGAATGTTTGTTCCCTCCAAAACTCATGGAGAAATTTAATTGCCATTGTAATAGTATTAAGAGGTTGGACCTTTAAGAGGTGATTAGACTATGAGGGTTCCATACTCATGGGTAGGATTGGTGACATTCTAAAAGTACAAATTTGGCTCCCTCTTGCCCTTTCACCTTCCACATAGGATGATGTATAGAAGGCCCTCGCCAGATGCTGGCCCCTCAATCTTAGACTTCCCAGCCTCCTGACCTGTGAGCCAATAAATTTCTGTTCATTATAAATTACCCAGTCTATAGTATTCTGTTATAGCAGTACAAAACAGACTAAGACAATGGTGATTCTATTCTTAACCATAATTGGTTTAGGAAGGGTTCTGTGACTTAAATTGAGTCTGTGATATATGAGAAGTCTCAATGGCTTCTGGGAATATTTCCTCAGTGATAAAACAGACTACCTGGAAAAGGCTTTCTCTCTTTTATTGGATGAAATGGTTAGAACTGCTTCTGGATATAAGATTCTGGACCATGGAGCCAGGCTGCCTGGGTTAAAATCCCAGCTTTTCCCTTATTAGCTTTGTGACCTTGGTTAATTTATTTAATAACTCTATGCCTCAGTTTTTCTTATTGTAAAATTGGGGCTAATATTCAAATGGAACATAGTCATCAGGGGAAAGCCATTATAATCATTAATCATTAGGGAAATGCAAATCAAAATCATGAGATAACACTTCACATTCATTAGAATCAAAAAGTCAGATAACAACAAGTGTTGGTGAGGATGTGGAAAAATCAGAACCCTCATAACACTGCTGGTAGGAATGCAAAATGGTACAGCTGCTTTGGAAAATGGACTAATAGGTCCTCAAGCAATTAAAGTTACCATATGACCCAGCAGTTCTCCTCCTGGGTATGTATCCAAGAGAAGTGAAAACGTATGTCAACACAGAAACTTGTGCTTGAATGTTTACAGCAGCATTATTTCTAATAGCCAAAATGTGGAAACAACCCAAAATTTCATCAATGGATGAATGAATAAACAAAATGTGGTATGTCTATACAATAGACTTTTATGTAGCCACAAAAAGGATTGAAGTACCAATACATGCCACAACATGGATGAACCTTGAAAGTATTTATGGTAAGTGAAGGAAGCCAGTTGCAGAAGACCATACATTGTATCATTCCACTAATATGAAAGTGTAGAATAGAGAAATTTATAATAGAGACAGAGGGCAGATTATTGGTTGCTTAGAGGGTGGTGGTGGAGATTCAGGAAAACTAGCAGTAGGAGACTGGGGGATGGAGAGTGCTGTGGTCTGAATGTGTCCCTCTAAAATTCATCTCAAAACCTAATCCCTACCATGGTGGTATTAAGAGGTAGAGCTTTTACGGGGTGATTAGCTTATGAGGGCACTGCCCTAATGAATGGGATTAGTGCCCTTATAAAAGAGGCCTGAGAGGGAGCCTTTTACCCCTTCCTCCATGTGAAGGCACACAGAAGTTACCATCTCTGGTGAAGAGTCCCTCACCAGATAGTGAATCTGCTGGTGCCTTCGTCTTAGACTTCCCAGCTTCAGAACTGTGAGAAGTAAGTTTTTGTTGTTTATAAATTACTCTGTCTGTGGTATTTGGTTATAGCAGCCTGAATGGAAGCGATAGCTAAAGGATAGCAGGTTTCTTTTTTTTGTGTGTCATAAAAATGTTCTAAAATTGACTATGGTGATGGTTGCACATATCTGTGAATATACTAAAAACCATTGAGTTGTATACTTTAAATGGGTGAATTATGTGGTATGTGAATTATGTCTTAATAAAGCTGTAAAAAATGGTGCTAATATTAGTATCTAACCTTATAGGCTGTTATAAAAATTAAATAAGTTAATGAACATAAAGGTCTTTAAATAGTGCTTGGTGTAGAGCAGGCACTCGAATAATGACAAGTACAGTAAAAATTAATTACAGGAGCTGTTAAGGAGAGAAGACAATACAGTAGTCCCCCATTATTAGGGGAATACATTGCAAGACCCCTACTGCATGTAAGACCACGAATAGTACCAAATTCTATATATACTATGTTTTTTCCTATATAGACATACCTATGATAAGGTTTAATTAATAAATTAGTAAATTTAATAATTAATAAATTAGTCATGGGTAAGAGATTAACAACAAAAACTATTAATAAAATAGAGCAATTATAACAGTATGCAGGCATCACCACCCTTGTGCTTTGGGACCATTATTAAGTAAAATGAGGGTTACGTGATCACAAGCATGGCAGTACTGCAACAGTGGATCTGGTAACCAAGATGGCTACTAAGCGACTAGTAGGCGAGTAGCGTATACAATGTGGATCCACGGGACAAAGGGATGATCCTGAGGGGAATGGGTCAGCATGAGATTTCATCGTGTTGCTCAGAATGGCATGCACTTTAAAACTTATGAATTGTTTATTTCTGGAATTTTCCATTTAATATTTTTGGACCACAGTTGGCCACGGGTAACTGAAACTGTGGAAAGCAAACCCACAGATGATGGAGGACTACTGTATGTATTAATAGAAGAAGGAAGGTCCTAGAGTAGAAAAGGTCTAGGTCTAGTCCTGCTTGGGACTACTTATGTTATAAAATAAGGCATGTGATTGAGGCCTTTCTGTTTCTTGCAGTGAGAGGCATTTTGCCCGATACAACAGCATTTTTTGGTAATCTTATTCTTTATAGAGCATTAAAGCTGTTACCGAACTTTTATACTTAGGATCTTTGCCATCTTTGGCCTTTATATGTACCAGTGCCTATGTGTTTATTTTATTTTCGTCTTTTTATTATTATTTTTAAAGGTAGTGTCTTGGCTCTGTCAGCCGAGCTCCAGTGCAGTGGTGTGATCATAACTCACTGCAGCCTCAAACTCCTGGGCTCAAGTGATTCTCCCACTTAGCCTCCCGATTAGCTGGGATTACAGGTGCAAGCCACCATGCCTGGCTGATTTTTAAAATGTTTTTTAGAAAGGCAGTCTGACTATGGTGCCCAGGCTGGTCTCTATTTCCTGGCCTCAAGCATTCATTCTTCCCATCTGCCAAGTAGCCGGGATTATAGGAGTGTAACTGCTTCTGTTTATGTGTTTATTTTTAGTGTGTATGTCATCAGTGATTAACACTTTGAGGGCATGAGCTGTGTTTTAAATTTTAATGTCCCTTTTTTTGCTGAGCACAGGTCTAAGCTTGCTAATAGTAGGTGGTTAATCATTTGTTAATGTCTTTTACATTTTGTTGGCCTCATCTAAAATTTGTTAATTTCCTCTGTTTCTGTCCTGTGCCTGTTAGCACTTCATGATTGAGATTTTGCTTTGAGGGTTTAATACAACCTGGATTCGTATTTCAATTTTGGTGGAAGTAGAAATGTATTTAAAAAGCTAGTAGCTACCTGCCCCAGACTTTTTCCCCGGTTGCCAAATAGAGTGGGGCTCGTTGTTGTTGTTTCCTGATTATAAATGTGGTATGTGCTCATTTAAAGATGTAAAATATTTAAAAAGGTACAAAGTACCAGGGAGCACATTTCAAAACCAAGGGCAACATACGTAACCTAGACATCTGTACACCCATAACTTGCTGAAATAAAAAAAAAAAAAAAAAAAATTCCTATTTGTTGTATGGTGTATACTGCTCTGGATATTGACATTGATATAGGTATAGATACAGATATAAGTGTGTGTGTGTGTGTGTGTGTGTGTGTGTGTGTATGTATTTTTGTTCTGGTGATTACACTCGATTGTGATATTAATGTAGGTATATATATAAATGTGTGTATGTATGTGTGTGTGTGTATAATCTTAATTTTTGATTGTGAGTTGGTGATAGAATGGGGTAGATGGGGAGGTGGATGAACTAAAATTTAAAAATTGTTTTCAATTATGCTGTTTCTGGGAATGCACTTCAAACTGCCCAGTAATGCTTGGTAATTAGGTAATTAGCAGTTTATTGCTGGCTACAAAATATGTTTTTGCCTTCTAAATCACTACCCATGCTTCAGACAGACTAATTCTTTGTGAATAGCTGCTATTCTTTTCCCATTTAAAAGTATGAGACATTTGTATTTCCTTACTGAGTTACAGGAACTCTTTATATATTAAGGGAAGGTCTTTAAACCTTTGTTTTGTATATTGTAAGAAATTTTTAGTTTATTATTTTAAATAATAAACTTACATGTTTATGGTATTTATTATTTTTAATCAGGAGTTTAAAATCTGTATGCGACAGATGACAGTCTTATTTGTTGTTTTCTAGCTTTAGTGTCATGTTAGGTCAGTACTTTTAAGTCACCTTCTTATAGCTGCTATAAATAGCTCAGTGAAGATGCTAAGTGATAACATAGTGTACTTTTAGTTTCTCTTAATGCTTGTTAATCTTTGGACTCAATTCTTCTAAGAATAATCCATAGGAATGCTTTTTTTCTTGGCTTGTTTTCTTGTATTCTGATACATTATTTCTGATTTTCTTCTCGTCTTCACATCCTCAACTCTACTCAATAATGTCCGTCTTATTGTTTACCACTAAATATAATTGGAATTTAGTAGGATTGTAGAAAGTATTTTTTGAATGAATGAATAAACTTTATGAACCAGTGTAGAAGTCACCTCTTACATACTTGTTCGAAAAGTATCACTTTCTTTTTCAGGTGCTTATTTGTATTATACCTTAGAACTCTTGACCTTTTGAAATTTACATGTTTAGATGTCTGCTCTGCCATTTCTGGGTGTGAAATTCTATTGGAGAGAACTGTAGCACTGAACAGTGCTTGTTGCGTAGCAGGAAATGAATAAATATTCAACTGAACCGATCTACAAATTGAGGTAACGGGCAGCATAGAGGCAATTGGCAAGTAACCTATTTCCCCGAAAATAGGTATTCATTGTTTCATTATTTTAGTAGAAAAATTATAGGCTTCACAGTTTCAGAAATATATTCAAACAAAAGTATAACATTTGATTTTAAAATTGTATATAAGCCATTTTTGGACTGGAACAACTTCAACTGTAGAATTAAATCAGGAGCTACCTGTCCTTCATTAACTGTGTCCTTGGACAAACTACTTAACCTTTTTCAGCATAGTTTTCTTTCTGTAAAATGGGACTAATGCCCATTGTTGATGAGGACTAAAGGAGATAGCTGTAGTACAATATATGACACATAGTTAAGAATCAATAAATATTTGCATGTTTTTGTCATCCATTCTCCTTCTAATTTGGGACATCACTAAATTTGAGCATGTTGGCTTGGCACGGTAGCTCATGCCTGTAATACTAGCACTCTGGGAGGCTGAGGCGAGAGGATCGCTTGAGGTCAGGAGTTCGAGACCAGCCTGAGTGAGAGTGAGACCCCGTCTCTGCTAAAAATAGAAAAAATTAGCTGGGCGTGGTGACATGCACCTGTAGTCCCAGCTACTCAGGAAGCTGAGGCAGGAGGATTGCTTGAGCCAGGAGTTTGAGGTTGCTATGAGCTAGGCTGACTCCACGGCACTCTAGCCCAGGCAACAGAGCGAGACTATGTCTGTCAATCAATCGATCAGTCAATCAGCCAATACATAAATAAAATTTGAGCATGTCTCCTTCATCTTCCAGTCAGGTGGATATTTTCCTTATTTCTACTCCCTCCCCCCACTTAAAAGACCCTTTCTTTAAACATAATTTATTGAAATTGAATATTTGAGATAGTGGTTTTATTTTATTTTTATAGATGACCTTTCTTGGGCCTATTCTTTTATACTTATGAATAATTAATATCTAAGCCTTTGGAGACCGTACAGCCTAGTGGAAAAAACATTGAAATTCTTCATGAAGCAAGGAGTAAGTCATTCAGTTACTCTGCTTTTGTCAATGGTAAAGTGAAGCTAGAACTGGCTTTTTTTTTAACCAGTATGTGAAAGTACTTTGAACTTTTTTGAGAAATAATTCAATTCTAAAATTATCAGATAGTGATATTTTATTGAGGCATATTCTTTTCTACTTGAAAAGTTCTTTGTCTTTTCTGTCATATCTATCTTTTCATTTTAATTTCCTAATTTTAGTTTACTCTTTATTAAAAAAAGATTTTTTAAGACTTAAAAATTCTGTCATTAAATTGCTGTTCAGATTGAAACTGACAGCCATAAATTTCTTTATAGTCAGCTGTGCATGTGGATTACCCACAGCAAATTTTCAATCTTACTCTGGCTTTCTGAAGGCATTGAGCACTTTTCTTGGCAGTTTCCCTTCTTAGTCTTTTAGAATGAGCTAAAAGAGGAGACTAATTGGTTTTAGAAAAACATAATTTAGATATTCACTATTGTTGAAAGATTATACATAACATTAATTCTAAAGCCAAGCATAATAATTTGGAATACATACACATTTCAGATTATTTGTGTATAAACTTCACATTATTTGGCAATAGATTTTAGGTTGCAAATCATTTTTCCTTAAAATTTTGGCCTTTGTCCTGTTCTTTTCTAGCTTCCATTGTTGGCTATTGAGAAGTCCCGTGCCATTCTAATCCATGTGCTTTTCTATATGACCTTTTCTTTCCCTTTACTTAACAGTTCAAGGATCTTTTATTTGTTATGTTCTGACATTTTATGATATTGTGCTATGATATGGGTCTTTTTTTGTTCACTTTGCTGGATACATTTATATTTCAGTTCCTAGAGATTGAGTGAATTATATCTTAGATAATTTTTTCTTCTCTTTTCTCTGTTTTTCCTTCTTTCACCTTTCTGGAATTGCTGCTATTCAACTATTGAACTGGTCCTTCAACTTTCTTTTCTGTCTGATTTTCTATCCTTTACCTTTTTGTTCTACTTTCTAGGGAGATTATTCTGAACTTCTTCCTACAAACTTTTCATCAGTTTTTTATTCTTCTAGTCATAATTTTAATTTCTGAAAGCTCTTTTTTTTTGTTGCCTGAATGTTTCTTTTACTTATTTATTTTTTAAAGAAAAGTCTCCTGGGTCTCTTCTTGGATGTAATGTGATATCTCCCCAAGATTATTTATTATGATTGTATTTGGTTTTCTCTTACTCCCTTTATTTTTCTGCTTCTTCTGATTTCTTTTTTATCTTCTTTATTTTGGTCACTATCTTTCATATTAGAGGCTTTTCTTATTTTTTGGTGATTTTTGATTGCCTATTCAAATTTAAGACTGAGGCATAAAATGTATATGAGGTAGACTATTACTGTAGGATAATCAGGTAGAGGCCTGGGTATTTTTGTGGGTAATTCCTCACTAATAACATTATCTGTAGATTTCTTTTCTCTTAGACTGAAAATTTCTACGAAGGGGGAATCTTTTGTCGTCTTCTTCGGATTTATAAGCCTTGTTGTGAATATTTTGGTAGCTGAGCAGCAGGGGCCTGGTGTGAGGTTTGAGGGTGTTTTCTCAATATGACTTATCATCCACCCCTCCCCCAATACTTGTTCACAAACACAGAATTTCTATGGTGTAATCTCCTTAAAGATGAAAGCTTCAGTCTTTTGCAAGAGTGTTAAAGGGATAATGGCATGGTCTGAATGAGAGTGGAAAAGGATTTGGAATTCTAATTGCTCCCTGTAAAAACTTAAATGTGTTCTGGTTTTCAGTCCCACCATGTACACCTGCCTTCAGTTCCCAAACTTTGTCAGGGTTCCGTAGCGCAAAACATCTTCATTTTAGGTACAAACATGTTTTATATAATAAATATATATTCCAAGGTTTTCATGACCACCTATTCAGTAATTCTCAAGGACTCATAGCACTTAGTGTACAATTGTACTCACAGCTGTGGTTTATTACAGAGCAGCAAGGTAAAAAGACTCAAGAAGAGTATGAAGGCATCTCAGGTCAGGCTTCCAAAGTTCTCCCTACAGATAGTAGTAGGCACAAAGAACACACTTCTTCCAGCAATAAATTGCAGTAGCACACGTGCAGCGTTTCTCTCCAGGAATTTCTGCTTAAGACTTAAGGGTTTTTCGTTAAGTCACGTAGGCATGTGGCATCTGCATGACTAGCCATAACTAGTCAAATTCCTGGCTCCTAGAAGGAAAGAAGGTGTTTATAATAAATCACAGTGTTGGTTCAGGAAGTATAAATAAGCTGGTATATCAGGGTTCTAGGACCAAAGCAATCAAAATAACTTTGTTACATGGAGAACATCCTAAAAGTCAAGTTCCTACATACTAGCCAAAGGCCAGCTCTGCAATCAGGCCCTTTGAAAGATAGCATCAGGCCTGGTCTGTCAACCCTTTTCTGCATAATACAGGACTCTTTAAGTTGTCTGTCTCCACATACATTGAGTTCTGGTAGTTTGTGTGTTTCAAGGAAATGATCCATTTCTTTTCATTAGTCAAAGTTATTATCATAGATTTGCTTATGGTATTCCCTTATTATCTTTTTAGCATCTGTTGGGTCTATTGTGATAGCTCTTCTTATACTTTTTGATTACACTGGATGTACGATTATCAGTTTTGTTGATCTTTTCAAAGAAATAGTTTTTGGTTTCATAGATTTTTCTCTGTTGTTTTTCTGTTTTCAGTGTCATTGATTTCTGTCATTGTATCTTCTGCTTGCTTTAGGTTTACTTCTTATCTTTTTTGGCTTCTTAAGGGGAATCTTAGATTATTGATTTAAGACCTTTCTTTTTTTTCTTATATGTGTATTTAATATTATAAATGTCCCCTTAGCACTGCTTTACATATACCCCACAAATTTTGGTATGCTGTATTTTCATTTTCATTCAGTTAGAAATATTTCTTAAATCCCTTTAAAATATCTTCTTTGATCCATGTATTGATTAGAAGTATGTTTTTAAATTTCTGAATATTTGGGGGATTTTCCAGTTACCTTTCCTTTACTGATTTCCAGTTTATTTATGGTCAGAGAATATACTATGTAAGATTTCAGTTCTTTTATGTCTGTTAAGATTTGTTTTATGACTTTGAATGTGGTCTACCTTGGTGAATTTCCATGAGCACTTGAAAGAATGTATATTTTGTTGTTACACAGTGGAGTGTTCTATAAATATCTTTTAGATCGAATTGTTTGATAGCTTTGTCAGTTCTAGGGTATCTTTGCTGTTTTTCTATGAGCTTGTTCTATTAATTACTTGAGGAAAGTGTGTTGACCTCTCCATCTCTAAATATGGATTTTTCTATTTCTCCTTTCACTTCAGTCAGTATTTGCTTTATATATTCTGAAGCTCTATTGTTAGGTGCATATACATCTAGGATTGTTATATCTTTATAGGGAAGTAATGTTCTTCTTTATTTCTTACAATTTTTCTTATTCTGAGCCCTATTTTGTATATGAATTTAGCCATTCCAGCTTTCTTTTGATAAGTTGTTTGCATGTTATATCTTTTTAAATTTTATTTTTAACCTATCTATATAATTTCAGTTATAGTAGGTCAAACCTTTCTTTTTGATGCCTACATCTACTTAAATGGATTAGGAAGAAACTTGTCTTTTTGTACCAATAAATGAAGTAAAAAAAGATGTTTGGGGATTAACCAGGAATTGAGGTTGTTATTGAATTCTTATTTTAGGATGTGGTTGTAATTGGATTGCATCACTGGACCACAGTGCCCAGGAAAGTAATAAAAAGAATCAGAACATTCCTTCTGGGAGCAGTTACCAGGTTGTCTATTCTGAGGCTTGGTTATAGGCTCTGGGTAAAACCCTTTTTAGCACTCTCCATCCCCAGGGTTCCTAATCACAATAAGCAGTGTCAGTTTTCAGGATCAGGACTGTTTGGATCACTGACAGTTTTGTTAACAGGCAGTGGGATAATAGCATTGTGGATATTACCTAGATATTAATATTGTGGGGGCATGGCCTTTGGTAGTAAATATAAAGTTTGTGTGAAATCTACTACTTTTATTTTTTCTCTTGGTGCTCTGCAGTTTCTTTTACATTATCATTAAAATAATCATATTAGATCCAGCTCAGAGTAGGGAAGAATACTGTATTTGGCAGACACTAAAGCTTGGATCTGCCCTTCTATCTATTCTCTTCCTTTTGCACCTCAACACATTCTGTACAATTTTGTGGAATTAATTTTTCTGAAAACATATATCACAGAAATATATTGTGATAAAGATATTTCTCTGTATGTTTTTTGGAAATAGAACTTTAGATTGTCAAATAGAAATCTCAGTGCTTGCATAATAATTGTTTAGGAAATAGTTTCCCTGGTCTTTCCTAGGTCCAGAGACTTTATCAAGGTTGTCTATAAAATACATTATCTATAGTCTTTCTTTAGGTCATCTCATTCTTTCAAATAGCTTTAAATACTGTTTATATGCTAATGACAAACAAAGTTATATCTTTAGTCTGTACCTCTTTCCTGATCTCCAGACTGTTGTGTCCAACTGCCAACTTTACATCTTCATTTGGATGTTTAATAGTTTAAAACAATATCCTTGGATTCTTTTTACCAAATATTCTTCTTTTTTATGTTTTTCATCTCAGTTTGATGTCACATTCCTTAACATCAGTCTTTCCTTGATACCCTACATTTACTTATCAGCAAATCCTACCACCTGTGTCTTGAAGACATGTTTAAATCAGGCTACTATACCCTAAGTCTGCCATCTTCCTAAACTACATTTCCACCTCTAAATATTTCTACTTTTTAAAAGATTCAATAGAGAATCATTAGACAAGGCCATTAGATCATTAGATCAAATGGCCAGACTGCTTAGGCTATGGTTTTACAATATTCTAGTTGTGTGACCTTTGATAAGTTTTTAAACCTCTATGTGTGTCAGTTTTCTCATCTGCAAAATACTTCATATGGTTGCTATGAGAATTAAAATAATTAAATATTTATAATGTTCTTAGAACAATGCTTAATATATGGCCAAGTTTATGTACATATTTAATTTAAAGAATACTCTTACCCTGTACAATCTATTTTGTAAGCAATATCTGTGTTTTATTTTTGAAAATATAAACCTTTTTTTAACTCATTTCTTTATTCAAAACATTTTAATGGTATTCTATCCCAATCAGAGTATAAAAATCAAAGTTCTTATAATTTCCTTTAGTATCCTACATCATCTGGCCCTAGGTATCTCTCAGATCTGTCTCTTGCCTGTCTTGCGTATGCTTACACCATTCTAGCCACACTGGCCTTCTTAATGGTTCTCAAACGTAGCAGTCACATCCCCCCTGATATGTATTTTTTGTCCATTTTTAAATTTCATGTCTTCTCCACTAGCATGTAAGTTCCCTCAGAGCAGGGACTTTTGTATATTATCCCTAGGGCTTAAAACAGTACGTGGCACATCTCAGAAGTTCATTAAATATTTACTGAATGATCGAGTGGCTGAATGAATGAAGCAAACAGGTCCTCTGGGTTTGTTCCCTAGACAATGCAGTCCAGGAAATCCTGAAATTTTTACTCATGTATTTGTTTAAAATAGATATTTAGAATTGGTAGGAACATTTGAGATCATCACATTTCATTCCTTTCTTTTAAATTAAAGAGAATGAGTAGAGAGAGAGTTAGCAAAAGAATCCACATGTTATGACTATTCTTTTCACTGTAACACACTTCCTTCGTGAACTATGTGGTAATGGTGGTGCTGGAAGCCAAGGTCCCAATATAGTACTTTAGTTTCATAGGAAGTAATAGCATCATATTTTCCTATTTTAAATCTGTATTTTTATTTTTTCATACTGGTTGGAGTTATGTAAATATTAGGTGTTTATTCTTAAGAGTAAATGTTTTTCATAATTTGGAGAAAATTAAACATAGAACTGGTAATTTTAACTTAGTTGTGAAGTTGCACTCTATTTCCTGTTCTGATCTTAGAGATATACAAAATCTTAGAGATATACAAGAAAATAAAAATTGATTGATACAATGTTTTTGTATCAACTTATCACTTTAAATCATTGTTCTGTGCTTGGTAACGTAATAGCTGTCTTTTTGAAAATTTCTTTTGAAATTTCCCTGACAGAAAAGTTTACATTTTTGTTCAATGTTACGTCTTGAAGATCTGTCTTACTCTTAGTTGCCGTATTTTGTAATTCGAAGAAGTCACAGTATGAGTACTTCAGGACCATTCATATAGGAAGGTGATTTGGAGCCATTGTACTATATAGAATGACAATTGATAAGAAGCTCAAATTTTGTCATGACATGTATTCTCACCTGAACCTTATTCCTATTGTTTTTTGACAGGTTAATATCTCATTTTTCTGGCTTTGGCCACATAATGAAATAATCTGTGCTATAGCAAAGTACATTATAATGGGGCCTCGTAAATCACTTCATAGTTTAGGTTAATAAAAAAATATTTTGGGGGAAATATTCATTATTTTGGAAGTTAATGATAGTTTCCTACTTGTAAATGGTTATGTTTCACAAGTTCACTTGGATCCATCAAAGACTTAAATGTAAGGGCTAAAACTATAAAACTCTTAGAAGAAAACATAGGGAGAACTTCATAACAATGATTTCTTGGACATTACATCAAAAGCACAGGCAAAAGAAAAAAATAGAAAATTGGACTTCATCAAAGTTAAAAACTTTTGTGCATTGAGGGAGTCTATCAAGAGAGTGAAAAGGTAATCCATAGAATGGGAGAAAATATTTGATATTTGCAAATCATGTATCTGGTAAGGGGTTAACATCCAGAATATATAGAGCAGTGTTAAAACTCAACAACAAAACCCAAACACATGTTGGTACATCAGTGTTTGTAGCAGCATTATTTACAATAGCCAAAAGATGGAAATAACCCAAATGTCCATCAGTGGATAAATGGATAAACAAAATGTGGTCTATACATACAATGGAATATTATTCAATTTTTAAAAGGAATGAAATTTTCATACTTGCTACATGTATGAATTTTAAAAATATCACGCTAAGTGAAATAAACCATTTTCAAAAGGACAAATATTGTATGATTCCCTTTATATGAGGTGCCTAGAATAGTCAAATTCATAGTGACAGAAAGTAGATTGGACAGAAAAGTAGATTACCTTCCAGGGGCTGGGTGGGATGGAGTGGGGGAATTGGGAACTATTCCTTACTGGGTATAGTTTCATTTTGGGATGATATAAAGTTCTGGATGTGGACAGTGGTGATGGTTGCATAACAATGTGAATGTCCTTAATGCCACTGAATTGTAACCTTAAGAATAGTTAAAATAGTAAATTTTATGTTACAAATATTTTACCACACAAAGATAAATTTATTTGTATTTTAGTTGTTTGGAACTCAGAGTATACTTTACAATGGTAATGGTATTATGTAGGGATTTAAATTTCCATGTTAATCAAAACAGAGATACTTGAAAATACGTGAGATACCTCAAATACTATACATTTGTAATGAAAAAAATGTAGAAAATGTTTGATTTAATTAACAAAAACATTACTGATCTTGAAAAATATTTTTTAGAGAATCTCAGATGTTTGAAATAAAACTAGTTTTACTATAGAAGAATTAGTGGATAACGAAATTGCAAGAATTTTAGGTGCTTTCATAGATATTTAGCACTGGTTGCATTACTTTATTAAGTCAAATTTCAACTCAAATCATAAGATTTTCCATTTGTTTAATATAGTTGTAATATATATCTATTTATCCTCAAGAAATTTAACAGTGAAAAGTTGGGAAATATTGGAAGGGAGGAGGGAATGAACATGTGTATTTTAGAAGATAGGAGGGAAGTAGAAATTCAGTTAATGTAAAAGAATTTTAGGTGTGGAAGATGAAAAACCGAAGTATTAATATAACAGCAGTAGTTAAGGAAGGAGATAGCAAATTATGTACAATTAAACTCTAAAATTATATACAATTAAATTCTAAACAAAGTGAAGAAAGATAGGTAGTAGGCAAAAAATTTGGGTAAAATCAGTGTAGGAAGAGTGTAGTACTGTGTGGACAGTACCAGTTTTCAGGAAAAGGCAGTGAGTTACTTTGCTTTTTAAAATGTTTAGTATATAAAAGTACTGTTACTCTCATACTCACATGAGAGCACTGTTTCTGTAGGATTTAAATAATGAAAGGAAAGCCTAAAATTGGAAAAAATTACCGGAGTCAATTAGGAAAAATTATTATGAGTTTAAAAATAAGATGAGTAGTGAAATTATTATTAAGGGTATAAATAAGGCATGGCTAATAGGTTTTTATCTCTATATCCAAACTCCATTTGGTTGCTTGGAATGTTTGAGGAGAATCGTGGGAGCGTATCTCAGCTTTAGTAGGAAAAAGCTCTGTGAGTGGTTAGTAGTGGCTCCTATGGCTGATGTATGCTTCTTGTGCCATCCCTGATCTAAATGGTAATCAGTCAAAAATAAAACAGATATCTGGGATGTTACAATCTGATACAGGGGAAATATAGTCAACTGTAGTAATACAAACAAGAAGAATTGCTCTTTGATAGTCTTGGAATTCAGAATGATATTCATGGGAAAGTTTTTAGTTAGAAATCTAATTTCTTTAATAGATACAGGGCTGTTCAGATTTTCAGATTTTGTGCCATTTTTGGTAATGTGTCTTTCAAGGGATTTGTCCTTTTCATCTCAGTTCGATTTATTAGCATAAAGTTCATATGACCTTATTATCATTTTAAGGTTTGTAGGATATAGTTATGTCCTCTCTTCTGTAAATGAGATTGATAAATTATATTCTCTTTTTCTCAATTAGTCTAAGTGGAGATTTATTAATTTTACTGATCTTTTAAAAATCAAAGAGAGAATTTTAATAACAGCCAAGAGAAATGCATACTGCAGAATCATTAGATTAATAGATTTCTCAGAAGAAACCTTAAAGAAAAAAGAAGATATGTTCAAAGTGCTGAAAGGAAAAAAAAAAATGCCAGCCAAAATATACTATACCCAGCAAAACTATCCTTCAGAAATGAAAGAGAAATACAGTCTTTACCAGACACAAAAACTGAAGGAATTCATCAACACTAGACTGGACTTACAAGAAATACTTTGATTTTTGACAGTTTGATTAAAATGTGGCTCAAAGAGGATCTTTGTGAATTGACTTTATTTGTGGGCTTTTAAGCTTCATAAATCTCTGTTCATATCTCTGCCCAGACTTATGAAATTTTTAGCTATTATTTCATTAAATATGTTTTCTATGCCCTTTCCCATCTCTTCTCCTTTTGAACTCCCATAGTGTGACTGTTCATTTACTTTATGGTGGTCATAAGCCCTGTAGGTGTTCTTCATTTTTTTTCTTCACTCTTGTCTTTTTTATTGGTCAGACTAAATTATTTCAAAAGACCTGTCTGCACATTCATAAATTCTTTCTTCTGCTTGATCTGGTCTGTTGTTAATGCTCTCAGTTGTATTATTTCATTCATTGAATTTGTTAGCTCCAAGATTTTTTTTAATGATACCTGTTCATATAATTTCTTATGTCAATCATTCATTGTTTTATTGATTGCATTAAATTGTCCATCTGTATTCTCTCGTGTTTCAGTGAGTTTTGTTAAGATCATTATTTTGAATTCCTTTTTAGGCATTTCATAGTTTTCTTTTTAATTGGGGATCTGTTACTGGATAATTACTGTATTCCTGTGGAGATTTCATTTATGTTTCCCGTGCTCTTTTGTTGATTTCTGTGCATGTGTTGGGACAGTCACTTCTTCACATTTTATGGAGTAGCTTTTGTAGGGATACATTTTTTCCTGGTAGTTGTGTCTCATATTGTTTGTTGGGTTGGGTACCTTGGTTTTGGTTCTGAGTTGGCTCTGTAGTATAGATTTTATGTGATTTTTTTTTTCAGCAGTATTTGATGTCAGCGATACCTGTGAGTGCCTTACTGGCCTAGGCTGTGGGTGTTTATTGGCACATATATGCAGCTTTGCTTGGGGCAGGTGCTACCAGGGGGGCTGGTTCTCATTTCTGGGATGGAGCACAGTAGGCGTGGCAGGTCTGCTGATAGGTTAGGTGGTGTTGCTTGTGGAGGTCCAGGGAAGGCCACTGATCTTTCTTGCTTTCAAACTCTACTATCTTCAGTAATAGAGTGTTTTTGTCCAGTCATCAAATAAGATTTAAAAACTTGAGGATAGTGGTAGTTGATTGCATGTACCCAAATTTTTGCTCTTGTTTTTTTCCCCTATTGATTCTCAAAGATTCCTTTATTTTTATTTCTTTATGCCGAATTTTCTTTAGCTATTCTTTAAGGACAAATTCCTCAGTTTATTGTTTAAAACATAAAATAAAGTTTTTAATGTAAATGTACTATGTACTAAAGACATTCTATGTTTTACTGGTATTAAGAGCATTCAAAATTTTTTTTAAACAAATGAGATATGTTGTACTTTGTAGGAATAAATATAAATATTGTTTGTCATGAAATGCTCTATGATCATGGGTTTTTACAGTGTTCTAGCTTTGAGATAAATGATAATAAGAATATCTCAGAGCTGTTTTCCACACTTTTTTCTTAATTCTAGGGGAGGATAGAACATAGCAAAAAATATTATAAAGATACAAGTGTTGTAATTAATCTGTGGATTTGTGATATTTGTGTTGAATTCTATAACAATAATAATATTTTCTTAATAATCATACAGACATTTTATCCTGGGTTTATAACACTCCCTACTAATTCATGTTATGAAAAAAGAGTTATATTTTTTAATTGTTTGTGATGTCAGTAAATAGGCAGTTTTTAATAGAGATTTCTTGTTTTGACTTCTCTCTTATTAACACAAGCTCTGTTACTTTGATAATATACCTATGTAAGATGATGGTAGTTATCTTTGTAAATCATTCCATATGGATTTTGGTCATTTGAGGAAGTTAACAAAAGCTCTTGTTAGTCACTTTTGATATGAAAGCATTTTACTTCTGTTCAGTTTTATTGAGAGATAACTTAATATCTAATAATTCTTCTTAATGTCCTCACAAATGTGTGGTGTTTTTTTTGTTGTTGTTGTTATTTTGTGTGTGTGTGTGTGTGTGTGTGTGTGTGTGTGTGTTTGTTTTGTTTTGTTTGTTTTTTGAGACAGGGTCAGCTGTGTCTCCCAGGCTAGAGTGTAGTAGCCTGATCGTAGCTCACTGCAGCCTCCAACTCCTGGGCTCAAGCAATTCTCCTGCCTCAGCCTCCCAAGTAGCTGGGACTACAGGTGCACACCACCACAGTTGGCTAATTTTTAATTTTTTTGTAGAAAACGGGGTTTTGCTGTGTTGCCCACGTTGGTCTTGAACTCCTGGCCTCAAACAGTCCTCCCTCCTCACCCTCCCAAAGTGCTATGTTACAGGCATGAGCCACTGTGCCCAGCCACACATGTGGGTTTTTTTTCCTGAATATTCATAAGTTGCTGGAATGGAATAACCTATAGTCTGTATTTTAAAATAGTCTATACTTTATGATTCATCTTTAAATATTTATTTTTAATGTTTTGCATCAATAGAGTTAATCACTAGCAAAATGTTCTGTATTTCTTTTCTCTAAATGCTGATTTTCTTTCCCCAAATAATGCTGATTTTCTTATCACAGCTTTTACTATTTTTAGTTTTTTGAATACTGTCAATCACATCACTTTCCCATTTGGCATAATTTATACTTTTTTTTCATTTTTAGATTACTTTTCCTGTGTTATTTTCACTCCACCCTAACTACATGGACTGAGAATGTGTGTGGTCACATAGTTAACTTTTTTTCATAAGGTGTTGTAGAAAACTGATTTCTTCCTTCTGAGCTGTTATGTGCTTGGGTGGTCACTGAATGGTTTGATACTGTTGCTGTGAGCTATGTTTGCTCATTTATACATTGCTTTATTGTTTAAAATGTCTTCCTGGAGTTAAGTGCTTTTAGTCTATTGACTTTTTCTTCTTTTTAAGTTTCACAATCTCAGAAGTCTTTTGAGTGCTATTGACATTATGTATGTGGTTGTTTACCTTTAAGTGGCAAATTATGTGAATTTAAATGCGCTTTAGAAATCCGAAATAACTCTTCTTTGGTACTAACTTTTAAATTGATTCCAAGATGAGAATTTAATAGATTTTTTGTTTAAAATGATAGGAATTTGGTAATAAACAGCGTTGTCTTCATTCTAAATTTGGGGTAATTTTGTGTAAGTTACACTAAAGACTTACAGCAATTTTGATTTTTTTCTAGCTTTCAGAAGTATAACCAACACTTTATGAACTTCTTTGTTCCTAATAATTTGTTGGATTATCATAGGATATAATCTTAAAAGTAAAATCACTGTTTCAACAGGATTGGGTACTTAAAGTTATTAATAGTACCTAATTATTTTATTAATGTTCTGTTTATACTTGTATTAACAGTGACTATGAATATTTGTTTCTCCAACAACTTACCAACACTGTTATTTATCTGTTTTATCTTTACCAAAGAAGAATGATAGATTATTTAATTTACATTTCTCTTAGTGATGTTGAACATTAAAAAAAAAATGTTTGGCCATTTATGTTTATTATCCTGTGAATTATAAACATTTACTTTTCTTTTTGGGGCTTTCATTTTCTTCATATTAAATTTAAATGACTTTTTATATGTTACAGATATTAATCTTTTTAAAATATACATTTGCTATATTCTTTACATAGTAGCTTACTTTATATTCAGTTGAGCACCAGAATGCTTGCATGTAGGGACCCTGTTGTTTGAAAAAAAGCATATTCAAACTCCTCAGCACATTTTCTGTGGTGAGATGCTCAAGCTAAATGAAATATGAGGAAACTTGGACTGCAACAATAGTAGATTCATTTCTCTCTTTAGAGCATATGCTAATTGAATTGTGTGGCAAGCAGAATTATTTTCTCTTTTTGACTGTCTTATTTTCATTGTTCAGGCGGGGGTGGAACTTGTTTGGTAAACTGGTATATTTTTGCATTTATATTCAAAATTGACTTCTTCTTTTCTTTTGCTGATTTTGCTTAGTTTTGGTGTCACAGTTCTATCATCCTTGGAAAACAAATTGGCCTTATCTGGAAACAACTTTTTGAAATCTTAGAACATGTAAAAGCATCCAAGGTTGGGGAAAGACATCATATCTGATCAAGAATGGTATTTAAACAGGCATCATCAATACCAGATCTTAAAAGGCAATGAATCATTGCCGAAGAATTGTGATGAAAAATCCTTTTTTATGTAGAATTCTATACCCAAACAAATTGTCAGCTGTGAAGACAGAAAAAGTGTATTTTCAGAAATTTAAGTCTTTTACAGTACCTTCTATATACCTTTCAAAGTTTCTTGAGGGTGGTCTCCAAAAAAATAGGGGAGAAAATCAAGAAAAATGAAGTCATAGGACAATAGGGAACAGTAGATCCAACACAGCACGGGCACACACAAAGAGGGCACACATAATACAGAAATAGTAAAGGGAAGTTTCAGAATAGAGGGCTCAGGAAGAGCGTTCTCTAGGGAAAAAAGGAAACTCCTTGGAATAGATCAATATAATTGAGTGGAAAAACTTGAAGACATTTAGATACATTTTTCATTTTTAAATAAGTAAGCAAGTAATTAAAATTCTAGCCCTAAAAATTGTACATTCAAGGAGGAATCATCAAATATAGTAAAATGAGAGATGATTTTAAGCAATTGATAGAGTGTAAGAAAAGTGAATATATTTGATCTTGTTACAAGAAAAATTCTCTTTTAATTGGCCTAGGGATCATGTTATTGGACAAGCAACAATGAAGATCTAATGCTAGTTTTCTAATTGGATAAACAAAACATGATCATAATAATCGTAATTTATCTTGATTTTTAGTTTGTAGAGTCATTCTGTGATCAAAACATAAGTGATTCAGTTGTTCCTAAGGGAAAGAGTGTGAATCTTAACAGCCTTTACAATATAAAGATAAATATGTAAGTAATTAAGTGATAAGGAACAGAAAGGGGCAGGAAAGAGTAGGAGCCATACTCTCTTCACCTTACAGAGATGATTATCAAGAAATACTGTAGAATATTAAGAAATAAAACTTTATTATTCATATTTTTAAATAGTCATATGTATAAGTCTTTGAAACTTTTATATTTGTTATTTTCAATTGCAATACCTGCAGGTATTTTAGGAGATTTTGGCTGATTAATATTTGTTTCTTCCTTGTATTAATAAAAATGGCAATGTAATAAATGAGTCCTCTGAAAAAATACATTTACCTAAACTCCCTTGTGGAATAGTCAGTGAAAGTAAAAGTCACTGGGTAGAGGAGTTCTGGGAACAGTATTTAAAAGAGACTGGTTCAGCTGGAGGCCTACCTTATTTTATTCCCCCTTTGCTTTCCTTTTTTTTTCTTGAACTTGGGCCTGATGGAAAGCAATATAACAGACAACTTGGAACCGTGAGGGAAAGGCCAAAAGTACAGGAATACCTCAGATATATTGCAGGTTCAGTTCTTGACCATCTCAAGAAAGTGAATATTGCAATAAAGTGAGTGACACAAATTTTTTGGTTCCCCAGTGCAAATAAAAGTTATCTTTACACTATATGGTAGTCTGTTAATTGGAAAATGGAACTATGTCTGAAAAAAAATATACATACCTTAATTTAAAAGATACTTCATTGCTATAAAATGCTAATGATCATCTGATCCTTCGGCAAATTGTAATCTTTTTGCTGTTAGAGGATCTTGCCTCGATGTTGATGGCTGCTGACTAAGCAGGGTGGTGGTTGCTGAAGGTTGGAGTTGCTGTGGCAATTTCTTAAAGTAAGACAATGAAGTTTGTTGCATTGATTGACTCTTCTTTTTAGGGAAGATTTCTCTATAGTACGTAATGCTATTTGATAGCATTTTACCCACAGTAGAACTTAAAGTATATTCTAAATCTTTTGTTGTCATTTTAACGATGTTCACAGGATCTTTACCAGGAGTAGATTCCACTCCAAGAAATCACTTTCTTTAATGATCCATAACAAGCAACTCCTCATCCATTCAGGTTTTATCATGAGATTGCAGCAATTCAGTCACATCTTCAGGCTCTACTTCTAAATCTAGTTCTCTTGCTGTTTCCACCACATCAGCAGTTATTTCATCCATTGAAGTCTTGAACCCCTGAAAATCATTCATGAGGGTTGGAATCAACTTCTTCTAAACTCCTGTTAATGCCGATATTTTGACCTCCTCCCATGAAGCACAAATGTTCTTACTGACATTTAGAATGATGAATCCTTTCTGGAAAGTTTTCAGTTGATTTTCCCCTGATCCATCAGAGAAATCACTAATCTATGGCAGCTATCTAGCCTCATGAAGTGTATTTCTTAAATAATAAGACTTGAAAGTTGAAATTACTCCTTGATGCGTGGGCTGTAGAATGGATATTGTGTTAGCAGGCATGAAAATAACATTCATTTCCTTGTACATCTCCATCAGAGCTCTTGGACGACCAGGTACATTGTGAGTTAACAGTAATATTTTAAAAGGAATCTTTTTTTTCCTGAGCAGTAGATCTTGACATTGGGCTTAAAATATTCAGAAAACCATACTGTAAACAGAAGTACTGTCATCCAGGCTTTTTTATTCCATTTATAGAGCATAAGCAGAGTAGATTCAACATAATTAATCAGGGCCCAAGGATTTTTAGAATGGTAAATGAGCATTGGCTACAACTTAAAGTCACCAGCTGTTTTAGGCCCTAACAAGAAAGTCAGCTTGTCCTTTGAGTTTTGAAGCCAGACAGTGACTTCTCCTCTCTAGCTGTGAATGTCCTAGATGGCATCTTCTTCCAAGAGAAGGTTGTTTTGTCTACATTGAAAATCTGTTTTTTAATGTAGCCACCTTTATTAACTATCTTAGCTAGATCTTCTGGATAACTTGCTACAGCTTCTGCATCCGTATTTGCTGCTTCACCTTGTACTTTATTCATTCATTCATTCATTCACTGATTTCAAAGATAGTGTCTTACTCTGTCCCCCAGGCTTGAGCACAGTGGTACCATCACAGCTCACTGTAACCTCCGATTCCTGGGCTCAAGCTAATCTTCCTGTCCCAGCCTCCCTGGAAGGTAGGACTATAGGTATGCACCACCATACATGGCTAATTGTTTTCTTTTTTTTTTTTAAGAAAGGGCTGTCATTATGTTGCCCAAGCTGGTCTCAAACTTTTGGGCTCAAGCAATCCTTCCTCTTTAGCCTCTCGAAGTGCTACAAATACAGGTGTGAATCATTGTGCCTGGCCCTCACCTTGCAATTCTATGTTACGGTGATGGCTTTTCTTAAACCTCATGAACCAGCCTCTGCTAGCTTCAGAC
Organism: Propithecus coquereli; assembly: GCF_000956105.1. Classification (NCBI taxonomy): domain Eukaryota; kingdom Metazoa; phylum Chordata; class Mammalia; order Primates; family Indriidae; genus Propithecus; species Propithecus coquereli. The sequence continues at coordinate 5,300,407 of NW_012155285.1, forward strand.
TTTTCTTTTGCAGCTTCCTCACCTCTCTCAGCCTTTATAAAATTGAAGAGAGTTAGGGCTTTGCTCTGGATTAGGCTTTGACTTAAGGGAATATTGTGACTGGTGTGATCTTCTGTCCACACCAGCCAAACTTTCTCTATATCAGCAATAAGGCTGTTTCATTTCCTTATCATTTGTTTATTCACTGGAGTAGCACTTTTAATTTCCTTCTAGAACTTTTCCTTTGCATTGACAACATGGCTAACTGGTGCACAAGAGCTAGATTTCAGCCTATCTTGGTGTTTGACATGTCTTCTTCACTAAGCTTAATTATTTCTGGCTTTCTACTTAAACTGACAGATATGAGACACTTCCTTTTACTGGAACAGTTAGAGGCTGTTGCAGGATTAATTGGCCTAATTTTAATATCATGTCTGAGGGAACAGGGAAGCCTGAGGAGAGGGAGTGAGATGGGGAACAACCCATCAGTGGAGTAATTAGAATACTCACAGCATTTGTTGACTATGTTCATCATTTTACATGGGCACAGTTTGTGGCACCCCAAAATAATTATGGTAATAACATCAGAGGTCACTGATTACAGATCACCATAACAGATATAATAATGAAACATTTAAAATATTGTAAGAATTACCAAAATGTGACATAGAGGCACAGTGTGAGTGCATGCTGTTGGAAAAGTGACACCAGTGGATTTGCTACAGACAGCATGCAGACTTGAATGTTTCCCATCTGAAACAACAAACAGCAGCCACAGCCACAGCACCTTGATCCTACAGCACTTACCATCCACATTTAGTGTCTCATTACTTTGCTCCCTTTTTAGCAAACTTGTCAAAAGAGTTGTGTTCTCATTATCTGCATTTCTTATCCTCCCATTCTCTCTTGAATTTGTTGCACTTAGATTTTTGCTTTCATCATTCCACCAAAACAGCTCTTCTCAGGTTCACCGGTGACCTCTATGTTGCTAAGTCCAGTGGCCAGTTTTCAGTCCTTTTCCTCCTTGACCTAGCAATAGCATTTGACACATTGATTACCCTACTCCTTAAAAGACTTTATTCACTTGACTTCCAGAGCACCTCACTCTGCTGGTTTTTCTTTTACGTCATTAGTCACTTTTACTCATCTCCTGGATATTGGTTGCTGTTCTTCTCCTAGATACATAAACAATGCAGTAAACTGGGTTTCAGCCCTTGTTCTTCTTACCTTCTCTATCTACACTTACTCCATAGCTGATCTAATCTAGTCCCATGGTTTTAAATATTGAATTCCATCTACCCAACTACTTCTGACTGCTCCACATAGACCTCTCCTCTGAACTCCTTATTCATATAACTAAATCAATACTATATATTTCTACTTGGATGTCTCATAGATTTCTGAAATGTAATATAGCCAAAACCAGGTTCCTTATCTCCTCAGACATACTTCCACCACTGTCCTCCTCATCTGAGTACTGCATTTGACAATTCTATACTTCCAGCAGATCAGAAACCTCTGAGTTATATTTAACTCCTCTCTCTCATGCCCTACATTTATTTTTACTGCTATACATGGGTCTGTGCCACCATTCTCTTTCACCTGGATTTTAAAAAATATTCTTTTAATAGAGCTGTCTTTCTTTATCTACTTTTGCCCCTCTTCTTCATTTCTACCCCCACCCCTCACTCTATTGTGCTCGTAATAGAGTGAAACTTTAAATATTCAAGTCAGATTTCTTTACACTTACATTCATAACTCTCTAATGGCCTCTCATTTTACTCAGAGTAAAAGTCACATATTTTATGATGGACTAAGGGTCCTTGTTCCTGACTACTTCCGTAATCTCAGTTTCTTGTGTTATTGCCCTCACTCTCTGCTACCACCTTACTGTTGTTCTTCTTTTTCTTCCTCCTTCTCCTTCTCCTTCTCCTCCCATTAAGTGAGCTCTTACCTTAAGACCTTTATACTTTACGTTTTTTTAACCCCCCTTTGGAGTAATCTTTCCTCAGATATCCTCTTACTCTCTTACTTCCTTCATGTTCCTGCTTAAAGGTCACTCTGTCATTGAAGACCTCTTTAATCACCATATTTAAAATACTAACCTTTCCTTTCCGTGCTTACCATTTCTACCTTATTTTTCTCCAGAGCCTTATCACTATGTGACACTGTAAACATTTAACTTGCAGTTCCTTTGTATATTATCATTCTCCCCTACTAAAGTGTATTCTCCATGAAGGTATAACTTTAGTCAGTTTTGTTCACTGCTATATCCTTGACTTGTGGTGGGTGCTCAATAAATGTTTGTTAAATGAATGAGTCTTGCATCCTGCACAGTTAGAAAGACAAATAGCTAACAATAAATGTAATGGAATACCAACGTTTTTTTCAATTAAGCATTGTTACCTATATTGAAACTCAAGCACTGTGACTCTAGGTTCCTCTCTCATAATTATTGTATTATAAGGCCTCCTGTGAAGATAGTTAGAATAGAGCTGGACTATAAGAAAAAGGTGGTGAGCTGAGCTAGCCTACTTGTCTAGTTCCAGCACTACCATTAACTTAGCTGCGTGACCTTGAACAAGTTGTTTACTTTTTTGAACTTCATTTCCTCATCTATAAAATACATTTTGTAGGCTATATGTTATCTAAGGTTTTTCACAATCTCAGGAACTTTATATTACGTAATTGTGAGATTCTATGCCATGACTTAATGGACCTAAAAGCTACAGAGAATGTGGGAAGAAATAAAGATCGTTCCTACAGTGTAAACTTGGAAAACTAGGAACATGGAGTTCTGCTATGTTATGCCTGATGTGCCTCAGTAACTTAGGTCATGCCACTTTAGATCCCTAGAGAGTGTAAAGCATCCTACTTGAATGATTATGATGTACTTTTGAGAAAAGTAAAAAACCTACCTAATCAAAAAGAAGGAAGTCTAATTGGTGGAATATAGGTGGTTTGGGCAGCATATAGAAGAGGATTTTATTAATAAAAGCCAGAGAGTGGAGACTACTTCTTGTGATATAAAACTGGAATCTACCAAAGATTTTTATAATGGGTAAAATGAAAGTATTATATGAGAAAGATGATTCTTACATGGATGTATTTATGGAAGGGGCGATTGGAGTTAAGTAAGCCACTTAGGAAAGGTGCTATAGTAATTCTAGGAACAAAAAGGATCTTAATCTGTTTTAAGCTGGCAATAGTGAGAAAGGGAAATAGAGGATGGAAGTAAGGAGGAAAGAATACTAGAATCTGGTGATTGATCAGATGTGGAGGAATCAAGCAATCAGAAAATTAAGATGATTCTGGATTTTAGCCTGGTTTACTAGGAGTGGTTTCTGTCAGTCAGTAGTAGGTTCGGAGTGATAGCAGAAGGAAAGGATCATATATGAACAGATGGACTGCATCAGAATTTGGAAATTATTCAGCATAGAGGTTTTCAAACTTTTTTTTTTAAATGAAATGTTATATGAAGATTCTGTATGTAAAAACACATAATCGTGAAGCTGATCTGGTTGAAGCAAGGGCAGAGAAGGTATGTGGTAGAAGGGACCAGCATTTTCCTGCCTTATTCTCCTGTTCTCTGAGATACCTCCTTGAGCCTGAGGCCTTTGGTGAGTATAGTGAGAAATCACTGAAATCAATCATCTATAAATGCTCCTCCAGATCAAATATTTGGTGACCTGATAGTGTGTGATAGCCTGTGCATCTTCTGGGTGGCCATATCTTTCTTGTGTCTTCTCACTTTAGCAGTTAGGAAATATTTATTATTTCAAACTTTTTTTTTAGGCTTTGAGGAATGGTAGAATACAAAAGGGATATAGTCTCTCCCC
>NW_012155285.1:5305514-5308033 GCF_000956105.1 Propithecus coquereli
AGATTTTTTTTGAAATTAGCTATTAAGAAAGGTTTATGGATAAAATTATTAATATTTAGACAGTTTTTCTAAATGGCACATTTGACTGCTTTATACCAAAGATCATTGAATAAAACCATTGTGATTAAGTTTTCATTAACTCTATAAATGCTTTTGAATTTACTATAAGTAGTAATCTTAATTTTTTTTGTTGTAGACTTTTGCTTTTTAAATGTTTCACCAAGAAGCATTTAAGACCTTTACTATTTTCCTTTTTCCTCTTTTTCTTTTTATTTCTTTCTCATATATTATTTTACTTTCAGACCCTGGATCTGAAACTTCTTTTAACCCATTTCGTAATTATCTGGAATCTTATAATTTTGTAGATGTTCCAGGGAGGATATCATTAATTAAAAGATTCTTATGATATGTTTTAATATGTGTGATTTATTTTATTTTTAATTTCTAATTATTGGTTAGGTCAAAAGTGAAATGTTGAAAATTAATGGTATTGATTTTGATGTCTGATTTTGAGAACTGGATTCCTTATTTTTATTTTTTTGGTGGAAACTTCAATTAATGGATAAATTCCTTACTTTTGAAAATATGTTCAAAGTAAAATGGAAAATGCAGTCACCTTAATATCATAATGGCAAAATATATGATTTGTACTATTTTAGGAAGTTACATGAAAGTCACTCAAAAACAAGTGAAGTTTCAAAACTTTGGAAATCACAGATGTAAAATGTTGATTAAGTGTGCATACTATACTGCTTTTTAACATGTTAACATAACTTGAAAATTTGAACAGCATTTTTTGAGCTTAACTATTTCTAAATTAAAGCAAAACAAAATAAAGCTACAATATTTTAAAAACTAAGCATAAGGAAGTGTGGTAAAGTTTAAGAACATGAATATTTTAGTTGGAACAGATGTGAAAGACATATTATTTTAAAGGAAAATGAGGTCCACAGCTATCTGTTTGGAAATGTCTTTCAATTACAGTGGCGTCCATGAATGTTGGATTTGAATGAAGATTTGGCTAGAACTTCTCTCTATCCTATTCTGTATTTCCTTTTAAATAAGAAATAGCATGTGTGAAATGCATTTGCTATAATCCATTCCATACCAGGTAATAAAAATTCTATGAAGAATGATTATGCATGGTATGAAATTATCCCGGTTATATATTGTTTTCATTTTCAGCTCACTGATATTTTAAAGTTTATATATTTGTTATAGAATGTGTTGATATATTAATTTATTTTAAAAATGAGAATATGGAATAACTAATCTTAATTATAGGTAATTGCATTCCATTGGTGGTGTAACTTCCTGTATTTAACCAAATATGAAACATTCACTGAAAAAGAAATAAAAATCTTTTCTGAGTGAGCAACAGACCAAGCAATTAGAAATGAGTTGCTTGTATTTTAAGTTGGCAAGTTGTTGCATGAGATTATTTGCATTTACCAATTCTTATATTAAACTCTAGTATTACTCTCAAATTTTTAAAATAAGTAAGACAAATGAAGAGTAACTTTTAGTTCACGTTAAAAGTATTAAAATGAAAGGAATGATTATATTACCTTTATTATTCATTTAAACTTAAATATTAAAATTTCAGTGCATAAAATGCAACTTAATATATAAATGTAATTATTTCATTATTAAGTTACTAATCATCTGAAAATGTTTTTATACTTGATTTTACTAAGTTCAGTTATATTGAAATCTTCATATTGTTTCCATAAGGAAGTAATACATAAGTGCTTATGTGTATATTTGTGCACATTACTATTTAATTTGAACTGATAATGGGTAACATTAATTTGATTTTGTTACTTTGAATTCAGAGGATAACAAGGTACAGAATGACCATTTATTACAAGTACAATAATTTTATATAAAGCTTATGGTAGTATCCTCAGATAAGAATATTTTACATATTTGATCCAGGTATTATATCAGTGAATGTCACATTTTTTTTTCAGATTTTAAGCAGTTATATCAGTGATGCTTATAAAGGCAGGCTTAAAGAGCATGGACTTTGGAACAAACTGTCTGCCACTTAATAACTGTGTGACTTCTTGTAAGTTACTTAACCCCTCTGAGCCTTACTTTTTATTGTCTATAAAGTGAAGAGTGTTTTGAGCATCAAGGAGGTTAAAAAATATAAAGAGTTTACAAACAGTACCTTGCATATACTATATGCTAGATTTTTATAACAGCTGCACTTAAATATGAGATTTTAAGATCTTAATTTTACTAATTTTTTTCAAAAAATGTGAGTGAAGTGGGATATGCTTTAACTGTTTTACTGGACATTTGGATTGTGGATTAATTTTTCATTGATGCAGTAATTCATGCTTGTTTTCATTTAATATTTTACAATTTAACTTTCATTTAATGGTAACTTTTTAGGAATAGTTAGATAATAAAATATACTTGGCAATTATATGAGCAGTATTTTGTATGATATAATTAGAGAACAGATTTCTAGATGTTTTACTATGGGGGCCTATGCCATCCAATAAATG
>NW_012155285.1:5308693-5309158 GCF_000956105.1 Propithecus coquereli
ATGCTACTGTGAAACTACTGAGGAATTATCATGTAACTATTGAATTACCTACCAATGTCAATCTTCAGTATTCGGTGGTAGGGTTTGTTGCCTGATCATAATGTAGGAAAAATAGTCTATTGGGTTACCAAGTATTTTTTTGCTCTAAAACAAGTGACTTTTTTTTTTTTTAACTATAAGAAACCCAGGAATATGATCTTAACGTAGTTAAGGAATGTGCAAAAAATAACTGTTTCATAAAATTATTTACGGTGCTGCTGAACTGTGAAGATTGATGCTTTTAATTGTAATTCCTCAGATGACCAGAGTAGGTTTCAGGTTATATTATTTGTACATAATTTAAGTTCTGAGTAGTATGATAAAATAGTTAAAAATGAAGCTGAATTGTTTTTTTCTGGCAAGGAAAAATAGACTTAACTCTTCATATTAGAAAGTAGTCATTAATCATGTATATACATTTAATTG
>NW_012155285.1:5311538-5315239 GCF_000956105.1 Propithecus coquereli
AAATATTTTATAAAGAACGTTTTTTCTTTTTTTTAATATAGCAACACAGTAAATCAATCTTTTCTATGTTACCCTGAATCATTTTTGTATTCTCGCCTTTTAGCAGTAGTTTTTCACACTATTTTTATGGAACCAAATGCCTAATAATTGAAACACACATACAATCTTTGAGAAGTCATGAAAATACAATTCTTGTTCTTAATGATATCCAGAAAGCATAATATTCTGAAAAAAGATATTCCCTTTAGTCAATTTAAAATTAAACACTCTAATGCAAAAGGATATCTAAGGTGAAAGATGTTTGTGTAATGCTAAACATAACCAAAGAAACTGTGGTTTTAGCAAAGGTACTATTGCTCTATTTTATCAAGTGCCAGAAGTTGCATAATGAAAGTCTTTCAGTTAGTGAAAATATAAGTAAAAAAACATAAAAATACCACCCAGCTGGTAGAGATCTTCCTAATTTTTACCTGATTGTATTTCTGAAGAAATATGGCAGGGCTGTCGTAAATTTTCAACATGAACTGCATTTTTGTTGCCAATTTCCATATCCTTTAAAAAGTGCTGAAGCGTGCATTTGCTATTTATGTTTGCAGTAGACTGAGTACACTTTTACTATTTGTGGTTTTAGGAATTGGAAACAACCAAACAGTGGTGCTATGGTCTAAAAAAATAAATTTTAAACAGCTGCAGGACAGTATTTTTAGAATGGTAGGAGTACTTCTAAAGCAATGTAACTGCTCCCTCCGCCCCCTTTTTAAATGATCGAATTATTGTCACAGATATAATTTAAAGTTAGGTTTCCATTGTGTGTTTTATCTATGAAAGATTAGATAAATTAAACCAAAAATGTACTTTTGGTAGATGTGAAACATACTTTTTAGTATCCTGGTGTCAGCTCTTTTTTCTAACCAGTAAATGTTTGTTACTATATGCCAGCTATTGGGCATAATCACTTCATAGGCATTGAATCCTCACAAAGACCCTTGGGTAAGAACTGTCGTTATTTCTGTCTTCCAAATGAGAAAACAGAGGTTTAGGGAGAAGGTAAGTAACTTGTCCAGAATCACAAAGTTTACAAATGTTAGATCGGAAATTGAAGTTAGTTTTCCCCAACTCTAGACCCACTAATGCAAGTATTTTTCAACCTTATGTTTTTCGCAGATTCCTTTAAAAGAGGAAAAGAAATCGTTGTGTACCCCAGTTGTAACTTTAAGCATTTTTCTATTGTTACTGAAATATGAACAAACATAAAAATCTTGATAGCACCTCCTCATTACATTTAAGTCTAATGAAACTATAAAATCAAAGCAAATTTAGAAATTGAAAACAAATTCATAATATCTATCACCATAAAAATAATTATCTAATTTAACACAACAGACTTTTTACTCCTGAAAATAAATTCCCTGTCTCAGTTTGACTACTGTGGTGTACAAATGTATTATGTCTTCCCATTGTATTATAATCCTTTTGACATCATAGCACAGTAGAAAATGGTGGTGTTTATAGGATCACTGAATATAAAAGCATAAGGTCGCTCTTGACAGCAGACAACAGCCAGCCACTCTATAGACTGAGGGGATTAAAATCTATACACCTGTACCCAGTTGGTGGCTTTTTTCTCAAAGGGATGTGGGTTGGAAAGCTCTGATTATTGCTCTTTTTCCTTAAGATAACTCAATTTTCCTGTGACTTTTCTCTATTCCAGTTAGTTATTATGAAACTTTCATATAGTATATCATGGCGTTATTTGGCTATTATTTTCTATTAAGCTAGCCTCATTTCATGTCCCGTGTCTCCCCCTATTGCAACTGCATTCTTTTTGTACCCTACAACCATAGTATATTGTCTCTGAATAGTGTATGTATTCCTATTAGCTTTGATGCCACTTTAGAGAACTACTTTTGCTTGTGCATATATGTGTGTAGTTAACTAAAATGTTTTGCTGCATGTACTTGTGGAGGCATTAGAAAATAAATCATTTTTACTTCAACAATTTAGTCATAGAGATTTGAATGATAATTTTACTTTGTTCTTTTTGGTGGAAAACAGATACCAATACAAGAGGCACTTGAATGGTTTTCTTTAAACTTAGGATTTTTGTATTTTGTTTTAAACAACTGGTATAGTAAAACATACATTAGATTTACAGATGTATAATATAGGTAGTTTTTCTTCTTCCCCTATACCACTAACAAGACTTTTTAAGTACCATTCAGTATTGATTTTTTTTCTTGTCAAACAAGTTCCATAAAGCATGATTCTTCTAAAGACAAGGGATACAGGTATAGTGTACAAAATATAGTTAATATGATATGGTTATTTGTTCATTTGGATGATAGAAAAATGTACATTGTATTTTTTTAATGCAGACTATAAAATGTAAAGTTTGGTAGAATGTTCTTAGTTGTGAAACACCTGCATAGGCCATGTAAAGACATACTAATGATCAACAAAAATTTGCCTTTAATTTCTGATGAATGAATGAACCGGAAAAGGAAGGTGAAGACCCAGATGCATAACCTGATATTTAAAATTTTTAATGTGGAACAGATATATATTCTGTTTAATGTGTGTTTAAACTAGGTCACATTTTACATAAATAGAGAAAATAGTTAAAATTTCAAAAACTATATGTTAGCTTACAGAACTAAACTTAATTATCTGTATGGGAGCTCACTCTCTCTAAGACTTTTATATTATAATCTTTGAGATTGAATCCTAATATAGGTTATAACCTGGTGTGACTCTGTTGATTGAATTTTTCTAAGAAAGCTAATAAGAATATATTATCTTATTCAGCCTTGTTCAATGAATAAGTATTTATTGAACACTGACTCTTTGCTAGGACCTAGATATGTAAAAATGAATTTGATACAGTATCTTAGTGTTTAATTTGACATTATAGAATCTGTTTTTCATGATTGAAATCTTGAAATATTAAAATAGCTTTGATTTTAAAGTTAAAGATTCTTAATGAAAAACAATCCATTTTAAAATTTGGAACTGAATTTTAAGGCATATTTTATTTAGAACTTATCATGGCCTATTTATAAATAATAAATTTTATATTAGGGACCAATGTACACATACTTGTATATAAATATGTATTTTTTTGGTGTATGTGTGTTAATCAAAAGTTTCAAAGGATGCTTATTCCTAACTACACCTATATACACTATGGTATTTTATTTCTTAAAAAGCGGTGGTCATGGTCCTTCATTGAATCCAAAACTGTGAGTTTCAAAAACATTGTCAGTGCTATTTCTGTTTTTGTCCTAGTTTCTGCAGCAAATACCTTCATATATGGTATGAACTTTTTTATATGGTTTAAAGAGGGAAAGAGTGGGATACATTTTCTTAAAATTTTGCATGTGTGTCTGTAATGTTAGAAGTTAGATTTATTTTTGTGTCTTAAATCTTACGGAATTTTATATTTATGACTTACCATGTATGTTGTAACTAAATTCTCTGTAATAGAGATCTACCTTACTGTGATATGATGAGTCATAATCAAGAAGTTGTTAAGTTCTCTGTACCTTTTCTTCTCAGGGCTATTTTGCTTTGATTAGAAATATTAAGTTAGGAAAATATTGAATTAATTTTGCTTTCTTGTGTGATAAAAGCTTATAAAATTTGCAAAATTTTTCTTTCCTGAGATTTAAGATCAAGAATTCTTTATTTAATTTGTTTATTAA
>NW_012155285.1:5315289-5317056 GCF_000956105.1 Propithecus coquereli
CAGAAAGAATAGGTAGTTATTTCATGATAATAATTAAGGCATTAGTGTTCCACATGTTATAACTTCAGGTAGTATAACTTAATGCAGAGTAACTCAAGGACTATGTATATGGAATTAAAAAGATATAGCACCTTACATAGTCAAAAAATATTCATATCAGTTATTATACTTAACTCAGGATCAAACTGATTTTCCTCAAAATTAATTTATTTCACCAAGTTAAAAATGGAAATTCTTTTAAGTGTGTCAGTGTTAGTATAGATAAGATATTGATTCATTGTTACATGTCAATTCATTCCTAAATTCTGAAACTTGATTTTGTTTTCACACATAAAATTTTCAGCAAATTATTGTAATGTTTTGGGATTGATTCTTTTCTTTCTTTCCATTTTTTCAGGGTTAGTTTTTAAAAAAGATATTTTAACCAAAAGCTATTATAACATATTAGGAGGAAAGTTTCTAGTTTTAAATTACAAGGTTTGTATGTTCCATTAGCTGCTATTTCTTTTTTTCCATCTGAGAACTTATGAGTATAGCAAATGAGGTAGACATTTATACTTTTATTCTTCTTTTTCTGTTGTTGCTGAATGCAAAATGACACTCCATATTTGTAAAAGTGATCCTTTTCAAGTCAAAAAACTGCCTCAGTAGAATATATATTCCTATTTTGAAAAGCTTTTTAAAATATTATTTTGTTCCTGGCTTTCATATTGATTAGACCAGCTTGTATTTTAGGAAAATATGATTAAGTGTCATTTTAAAGTAATAATGGGCAATTCAAAGCAGCTAACCTTTCAGATAATATCTTGTTCAACAGACCAAAAGATAAACTGAGAATTTTGAGAGATTTTTAGATAATCTCTAGAAATGCTGTGATGAAATATTACCAAGTTTGTATTATTTACACAAAGTAGTAATGATTTATTCAAAGTATTATTTATTCAAAGTAGGAAGAAATTAAGTCTGAATGCTTTTATAAGTTTACAGTCTGAATAGAAGCTAATTGCAGATGAGAAAAATACATCTTTGTGTTTCTTAAGTTATGATATATTGTAATTTGGATGATTTTTGAGATTTTATTTGGCAGTTAGGTTCACTGCCAAATTAAACTGTAAATTCAAAGAAAAGCAATTATCTGACAAAGTCAAATGCCTGTTAAAAGACACAGGGAAAGAAGCATTGTTTATGTAACACATATGGGAGCCTAAAAATAAAATGCATAGTAGTTTTATAGTCTTTATCTTCTTATTTTCAGTAAACTAAAAAATGTAAGTCATTTTTTTTCCTGTAAATACCCTGGAACTTCTGTCTTTCTTATTGTTTATCTTAATTTTGTTACATTGCATAAAATATTCATCCAATTGAATAAGCATATATTTAGCAAATTTTAGAAAATGTTTAATGGTTAAATATGCTTGGTAAAAATGCATATAAAGAGGAAACACATTAAAAACAGGAGCCACTTAAAAATTCCTTGGCAGATTTATTTTTCTTACAAATCATTCGGGTTATTAGCTCATAGTATGAACTATTGTTCACCATTTTTTGAATCATTTATTTTAAAAATTTCATGAAAAATAAAAATTATCTGAAACGACCAAGTGCCTTTTTCTGTTTCTTGATTCATTGTTAATTCAACAACTATTTTATTGACTTTATCAAGAGATTAAGAAATAATCTTTAAATATTCCTAGCACTGGTACTTAAAAATCATTTATTAATAAATATGTAGCGGTAGCAATTTTAATATTGAAATGAGAAATAAGA
>NW_012155285.1:5320981-5329486 GCF_000956105.1 Propithecus coquereli
TGAGTTACAGTTTAACTTTTTAAAAAATTAAAGCTCAAATAAGTTAAAACTTATTATTATTTTTTAAATAGAGATGGGTTTTCGCTATGTTGCCCAGGCTAGCGTGCAGTGGCTATTCACAGGTGTAATCATAACACACTGCAGCCTGGAACGCCTGGGCTCAACCGATCCTCCCACCTTAGCCTCCCCAGTAGCTGGGACTACAGGCATATGCCACCACACCTGGTTTCTAAAACTCAGTGTTTTGAAGTAACCAAAGTTCATGTGATCCCAACTCTCCATTCCTATTTCAAAGCACATAATTCTTATGTTTAATCAGATTTTTCCATTTTCAGACAGTTTTGTTTTAATCAAAATGTTAAATAAATGGGAAGGATTGTTTTTCCCCATAAACCCTGGTACTTTTTTCCCCACAATGTCAGTGTTACAACTAGAATCAGAACCTTGACCTCTCCTTTTATCAAATGACTAAGACAATTTAAATGACTACCTGAGAAAGGTATTAGAAATATCCTAGGAACACCAACTTCCAAGAAGTCTAAATTGAAGGGATCTATTGAATGGGAGCACTGGACTAAGTAAGAGATAGAACTTATTTCTGTGTCACAGCTTTCTGTTGCCCTCTTGAACATAGCCGTCTCTATGATATCAATTTACTCAGTAAAAAGAGGTGACTGCAATAAAATATATTAAAGACTTGTAGGAGGTATGAAATTTAATGACATCAATTTAAGAAACTAGGTATATTAATACATTTTACTCTCCTGACCTGAATTGTTTTAAGCCATTCACTGGGAGTATTTAAGTATTCACTGGGAGTGCTGGGATAATGTCTTCTCTGCTTTGGCTAGGGTAGATAATGTCAATATTTTAAAGTTGGTCTTAATGTGGAATTTGTGATTTGGTAAAAAGAATTTGCATAAAATTTGAATGTTTTTTCTCTCTTGAAATGTTCACATATGTTTTATTTTTATAGACTTTTTTTTAGAGCGGTTTTATGTTTAACAGAAGAATTGGGTTGAAAGTACAGAGTTCCTCCACCATTGCCACCTCCTCATATTTTCAATTACAGTTGGTGAACTAATATTGATAAATTATTATTAACTAAAGTTCATAGTTTACATTAGGAATCACTCTTGGTGTTTCACATTCTGTGGGTTTGGACAAATGTGTAATGACACTTATCTACTATTGTAGTATCATACAGAATAGTTTCACTGTCCAAAAAATCCCCTGTGTTCCACTTGTTTCTCTTTCCTTCTGAACCTCTGGCAACCTGATCTTTTTACAGTCTCCACAGTTTTGCCTTTTTAGAATGTCTTACATTTGGAATCATACAATATATAGCCTTTTCAGATTGACTTCTCTCACTTAGCAATGTGTATTTAAATTTCTTCCATGTCTTTTTATGGCTTGATAGCTCATTTCTTTTTATCTGTGAATAATATTCCATTATATGGATATACTACAGTTTGTTAATCTGCTTACTTATTGAAGGACATCTTGGTTACTTCCAAGTTTTGGCAATATGAATAAAGCTACTATAAACATTTGTGTGTAGGTTTTTATGTAGATATAAGTTTTTGACTCCTTTGAGTAAATACCAAGAAATTTGATTTCTGGATCATATAGTAAAAGTGTGTTTAGTTTTGTAAGAAACTGTCAAACTATCTTCAAAAGTGGCAAATCTTTGCATTCCTACCAGCAGAGAATGACAGTTCCTGTTGCTCTACCCCTTGGCCAGCATTGGTATTGTTAGTGTTTTGTGTTTTAGCCAGTCTAATAGATGTGTATTCGTAGCTCATTATTGTTTTAATTTACAGTTCCCTAATGACATATGTTGAGCATCTTTTCAAGTACTTATTTGCCATCTGTGTATCTTTTTTGGTGAAGTGTCTGTTCAAATGCTTGTTCCATTTTTAATCGAGTTTCTTATTTTCTTAATGTTGAGTTTTAAGAGTTTTCGGTATATTTTGGATACCAGTCCTTTCTCAGGTAAGTGTTTTGCAAAGACAGTCTGTGGCTTGTCTTTTCATTCTCTTAAAACATTTATTTTAAAAATCTTCTCTCATAGATTATCTAAATTTTTAAAATCTCTATTTTCATTCTGACCTAAAGGAGCCATTCACAACTCAGTTTAATGGTTCGAATGAGAATAACCCAAGAAAGTCTTCTACCACTGTTTTTTCACATAAGTTTCAGCACAAAGAATTGACCTGTATACAGAGTTTACATATGTAAAAACATTTGTAAAAATTAAATTTCAAGTTTTTGGCATGTCTTGCCATTGTGTCTTGCTTTGGTGTGTCTTGCTGTGGGAAGCTTTGCATTGAACTGATTTCTTTGGGCCAATGACAGCTCCTCATCCATTTTAGTTTGCACCTGAAATATTGTTTCTCAAACTGTGTTCCATGAAATTTGAATATTTTTCAGGATGTGTATAGATTTTTCCCCAATTTTTATTTCTTAGTCACATATTTTGGGAAATATTTCATACTATATGTTATCACTTAGAGATTTGGAATGCATAATAAAGCTTTAACACTTTTTTTTTGTAGTAAAGGAAACTGTCTTGTTTAATGCAGTGGTTCAATTCTTTTTTTTTTTTTTTTTTATTTCAGCATATTATGGGGGTACAGATGTTTAGGTTACGTGTGTCAATTCTTTGACGATGGAAACTGTTCTTTTGGAACATCTATCTATTAAAGCTTTCAGAATTCTGTTGTGTAAAACAGTTGTGTAGAAAATAATGCCCTCGAGCTGCATGCAGTGAGAAATTCCCTTGCCCTAGTTCCAGAGGGAAGATAAAATGTTTAAATTTTTGCAATGAATATAAAGAGATTTTTATAGGGTAATTTTTCAGAAACTGTTTCCAATCCTATATGCATTACAAGGGCCAATTGTATTTTATATAACTTGGGACTTCAAGGAACAAGGGGTTATTACTTAATGGCTTTTAAATCGATTGTGCTATTCTTCTGTAAAAAACGGGTCTCAAAGGTAAGGTTTTTGGTTAATTTCACAAATAAATTCTGCTGGAAAGAGTATTGTTTTTGTTTGGTTGTGAGGACTTCCCCTTTGATTTTCTAAGCTTTGACCAGTGAAAATATCTTTGGCTGGTCTTTTAGCCTGGGAGATTGATATAGAAATCTTACTTTACCTTTTCTGATAAATAGCTACTACAGTTCTCTTTATTCAAACCCCATCTTCTGGTTCCCTTTATAGGTTTAGCCAAATTAATAGGATTTGCTCATGAACATCTTTGAGGCTTGGTTTTTTAAAAGGGAACCCTGTTTCCCTTAAATCTTGGATTGATGAGCACCTAACATTTTTTATTAGTCAAACTGAAGTGAACCTGAAATATATTCACATTAAAAATTACATCTTTCATTTTAGAGACTATTTCAAAGAATTTGTTCCTGATCTAAGACTGTGAAGCTTTAATGCCAAGTTGTGCTTTATGAACATGGCAAGGAGTAGTAAAGAATATCATCTTTTTGACTTTTCATTCTTTAAGTGTTTTGTACTCTTGAGACTAATAGATTCACTTCCTACCTAGCTTTCTTTTTATTCCCTCATATGCTTATTATTTCTTTGAATATTTTGTTTTTGCTATATAAAGCTTTTTAGTACATGCATTATATACTTTATTATTTCTATTTATTGAAGACTATTAATGGTGGTTTGTAGCTGATTGGCTTTTTAAAATTGTTGCCTCTTTCAGAAAGGAGGAAATACAGAAAACTGTGTTTCAGTTTTCAGCCTCTTTTATAGCAATGAGTGAATATCAAAATTGCTACATAAGAACACTGAGTGATATAGTAATTATCTAAAACATTTATCTTTTTAGTGTTTTTAACACACGAAATTTGCTTTTGTTCAATATAAGTTTTTATTTTATTTCTTTATTTAATTTTTTTTTTTAAGAGATGAGGTCTTATTCTGTTGCCCAGGCTGGAGTGCAGTGCAGTGGCACGATCATAGCTCACTGTAGCATTAAACTCCTGAACTCAAGCAATACTTCTGCCTCAGCCTCCCAAGTAGCTGGGATTACAGGTATGAGCCCATACACTCAGCCCAATATAGTTTTATTTGTTTAGGGAATAAGACAGATTAAATGATTTCTCATATTTATTTTTTTTCAAGTTTTTTCTGAGAAAGAATCAACGATACAGTCACTTTAAAGAATATTTATAATACAGTGAATACTTTTTCTACCTATATAACGGAACAGAAAGACTGCAATGAGGTAAATTCAAATTTCCCATAAAAATGAATACCATAGTTTAAAGGTGGCAAGCACTGAGGTACACAATGAGCTACAGTAGAGGTCTGAACCAGTATTTGCCGAGACTTTTTTTTTAAATCATGAAATGTTGCATTATGTCAAATGATTTTTCTGCATCAATTTATATGATTGTATATTTTTACTTCTTTAGCCTGCTGATATGATACATTACATTCATTGATTTACAAATGTAACAGCTTTGCCTGCTTGAAATAAATTCTACCGCTCATTGTATATACAGTAGTCCCTCCTTATCTGCTGGGGTTGTATTCCAGGACCCCCAATGGATGCCTGAAACCACAAATAGTACCAAACCTGATTGCCATCAGTCACAATACATTTTTGTTTATGTCTATCACAAATGTAATGCCTTTTCCATCTTAACTGAGCACCTATCATGTACTGTGGCTGTAACTTTTGTAGTTTGAGGTGTGACAGCAAAACTAGCAAGAATTTCTTTTTCCTTCATCACAATTTCATGAATAGAAGATTCTTGAGCTGTAGATCTTAGCAACCTCAGCATAAGATTTTTTTCTTTCTTTATTAATTCAAGAATTTTTGCCTTTTCACTTAAAGGAAGCATTTTATGGCTTCTCTTTGACATATCCAAATTGCCAGCATCACTGCTTTTGCACTTTGGGGCCATCATTAAGTAAAATAAGGGTGACTTCAACTCAAGTACTATGGTACGATGGCAGTTGATCTGATAACTGTGAGAAGGCTGCTAAGTGACTAATGGGCAGTTAACCTATACAAGCACATATATGCTGGACAGAAAAGATGATTCATGTCCTAGGCAGAGCGAGATTTCTTCGTACTACCTAGAATGGTGCATAATTTAAAGCTTATGAATTGTTTATTTCTCAAGTTTTTCATTTAAGATTTTCTGACCGCAGTTGACCGCAGGTAACTGAAACCTCAGAAAGTGAAACTGCATGGATAAGGCGGGACTGCTGCGGCAATTCTTTTTATATATTGGCTGGATTTGATTTGCTAGTATTTTGTTGAGGATTTTTGTATCTAAGTTCATGAGAAATAGTGGTCTGTCATTTCCTTTTTTTTGTACTTTGGTTTTGTTGTGCTTTGGCCTTTTTCTAGTGCATTGTTTTGGTATCAGAATAATACTAGTCATGAAATCAGATGGGAAGTTTCTCTCATTCTTTATTTTCTGGAACAGATTGTGTAAAATTGATGTGTATGGAGAGGACAAATATCTTTTCATCATCCATCCTGGATTCATGGCCGAGGCCCCGATAACAAAAGATTAGCAAGAAAAAAGATAAATTTATTTATTATAAGTTTTATGTGACACAGGAGCCTTCATAAAGAAAGAAAAACCTGAAGAACGGAGTAAACCTGTGTTTTTTTGTGATTGGGTCTCGCTATGTTGCCCAGGCTGGACTTGAACTCTTAGGCTCAAGTGGTCCTCCTGCCTCAGCCTCCCAAGTAACTGGGACTACAGGGGTGCAAGCCACTGTGCCCAGCCTAAACCTGTGATTTTTTATGCTAAGTTTGATAAAGAAGTGGTAGTGATGGAGAAGTATGATTGGATAAAAAAAAAAGTATGATGAAATGGTAATAATCTGGAGGAAACATAGCAAGGTCTGTTTGTTCAAATTCTTCTCTGTGACCTTTAACTTCAGAGCTAAGGATGTTCCTTCCCTTTGAGTATAGGGAGGGCACCTCTGAAATGAGTATCTTATGATCTGTTTCAAGGGAAGGTCAGGAAATCTTCTCTATGTTTTATGACCTGGGTCAGGGGACAAGGGTGGAAGGAGGTAGGAGTAATTTTCCTGCTTCTGAGGTTTTCTCAAATTCTTTCAGCTTAAAATAGTTTTGGCTGAGTGTACTGAGTTCATCAGGTGTTAATTCTGCTTTTAAATGTCTGGTGGAATTCTCCTGTGAAACCATCTGGGCCTGAAGATTTTTCTCTGTCATCTCTACTCTAGCATTCAGCTCATCCGGTGAGTTCATTTTGGTTATTGTATTTTTTAGTTTTATAATTGCTATTTGATTTTTTTAAAAATTGTATTTCTTTGCTGAAATTTTAGTTGTTTATTGGTTTTAAGAGAATTTTAATAGCTTTTGGATGCATGTTTATGATGGCTACTTTAAAATCCTGTGAGGTAATAAAAACATCTGATTCATCTTGGTTTTGATGTCTATTGGTTGTTTTTTTCTCACTTATGTTATGATTTCCTGGTTCTTGGTATGATAGTGATTTTTAAAATTATATCCTGGACATTATATTATGCAGTTCTGGATCCTGTTTAGCCTTTTTTTTTTTCTTTCTTTCTTTAACAGCCAGGCCTCCTTTTGAAGTAGCATGAGGGTTAGGTGAGTGTGTATGTTCAGCTTCCCACTGCCCTTCCCCCAATACTACTACAGCAAAGTGGACACTGACTTAAAATGCCTTGTTGCAGATGGGTGGGTTGAATGTTCACTGCCTCCTCAGCCTGCTAATGCCTTTGTTGTGAAAGTGGGCTACCTCCTTGCCTCTAATTTGGGTTGTAAGATCAGTTTCCCTGCTGAGCCCACTGGAAGGCCACCACCACCTTTGGTCTCACTGATGCAGAGTGGGTTGTGATTCTACTTCCCTTTGGGCTTGGCTAACCTTGGGGGTAGGGTGGGCAATAAGAGTGCTGACCAAGCTCTGGTTGGCACTGCCTGTTCCGTCTGTCAACATGAAATATATATAGAAAGACAAATTGCTAAGCAAAAGATTTTTTGGGGAATAACATACAAGAATGGCAATTCAGTACACATAAACCAAGGTAGCCCCTAGGTGTGTCTGAAGAACAAAGGGAAAATCTGGGGTTTTATTGGGGAACAAGGAAGGTTACGTAAATTGTTTTGAAAGAAAGTTCATTGGTGTTGGCAGGGTCTTGCAGGAGCTGGAGCATCACGATGAGTTGTGATTGGTGAATGGCAACAGTTACTAGGTAAAATTTATAATCTTCAAGTTGTAGCAGGCCACTGCAGTTATGGACTGGGCTTGCAGGACATTTCTTGGAGTAGCTGTTGGTAATCTGAGTGTTTTTCCCTATGGCTCTCCCCAATCTGTTTTAGTTTGGTATGACAAAAATGACTTCATTTTGTAGAATTAGTTTTCATTAAGTTTCTTAAATGCTGGGTAGGTATTGAGGCCCAGCTCCCCACCAGTCCTCAGTGACACCAGGGTAGGAGGAAAGGGGAGTGCCGAATAGCCCCCATACTGCCTTGATTAGTGTCTTTGATGCTCTATGGGGGTTGAGGCTCAGCTCTTTCCTGGACCCCCACCTGCAACAGGTATAATGGTGACTAGCTCTGCTTTGGGCTTCCTCATTGATAAATCTCATTGCTGCTGGTTGAGGGTGGAGGCTGAGCTTGCTGCTACACCCTGTAGACATTAATCTGTTGGAAGAATTGGAGCAAGAGAGGGGAATGTAAGATCACCTCCCCGCCTTTGCCCCATTGACAATACCCTCCGCCTACCTGGTGAATGATGGAAGATCAGCCATCAAACTTCCTGATCCACTACTGGCGAGTGAGTTAGGCTGCCTACAGGGATGGGGTTTTAAGAGTAGAAATTTAACTTCCCATTTGGCCTGCTGAAAATGCATGGTAGAGCTGTTTTTCCATTGGTGATTGGCTGGTGTGGCACAGTTATTGGCAAAAATGTTTTTTGTTTTTGTTTTTGGAGCTTTTTTGGTGATTCTACATTGGAGTCTTCTGCAGCAGCAGGTCTGGGATATTAGGGAAGCAATACAGAAACCCAGGGGACTCATTGCCATATTATTCCTCAAACTGTGAGTTCCCTCGGCCAGCTTTCTTTTTTCTTTTTTTTTTTCCCCACCTTTCACAATCTTCCTATGTTTCTTTGTTGTGTTATATCGTGGATTTTTCAGTTGTAAGAGGAAGGAGTTGGGAGTTCTGGGGCTTTCCATGTTTATGGAACCAGAGGTCCCTCAAGATACTATTTTTGTTCATATGGAAGCATTTAAAAATAAAATAAAAGTTTCCTATTATAATGCAGTAATATTTGATGAGGATTTTTTTCCGTGAAGATTTTCATCAGTTTGTATATTGGGCTGTGATTCATTATTAGCATTATTTTCTGAAAACCCAGAATTATTTTCTTATAAAACAAGGAGTGCCTACGACTCTTCTTTTATTATAGTAAAATATATATAACATATAATTTTTCTTTTTTTTTTTTTTTTTTATTTCAGCATATT
>NW_012155285.1:5330212-5352284 GCF_000956105.1 Propithecus coquereli
TATTTGGTAAGTTTTAGGTTTACAGAAAAATCAAAAGAAAGTATAGAATGTTCCCATGTACTATTTCCCTCCCCCGACTTCTTTTCCCCTAGTATTAACATCTTACATTAGTGTGGTACATTTGTTAAAACTGATAAGCCAAATATATCTTTAGGTTCTGAAAGATGTATAATGAGACATGTATCTACCGTAATAGTGTCATGCAAAATGATTTCAGAGTCCTAAAAGTCCCCTGTGCTCTTCCTATTTATCCTTCCTTCTTTTTCTTCCGCACACCCTAGCAACCCTTAACAACCGCTAATCTTTTTACTGTCTTCATAGTTTTGTCTTTTTCAGAATGTCATGTAGTCGTAATCATACAGTGTGTACCTTTTCCAGGTTGGCTTCTTTCACTTAGCAATGTACATTTAAGGTTTCTCTATGTCTTTGTGGCTTGATAGCTCATTTCATTTTGTTGCTATTAATATTTTCCAAGGCATTTTCATCATATCTCACAGAAATTCTGTACATGGGGCCACAGTGTCTCTATCAATTTGCCGATTCTAGGTATTTTATATAAGTGGAACCATACAGTATTTGTCCTTTTGTGTCTGGCTTATTGTACTTAGCATATGTTTTCAAGGTTCATCCATGTTGTAGCAATATACCACTATTTCATTCTTTACATGGCTAGATAATATCCCATTGTAGGAATATACCACATTCGTTTATCCATTCATCTTTTTTTTTCCTCAAAGACGTTCAATTTTTTATGCATTTAACCACTTCTTATGACAGAAAGCTACTGTGCCTACCTGATTTGGTGTGAAAGCCGGATCTGCCCATCGGCTGCAGTGGTCCAGCCTGCAGTCTTATCTTCCATGTCCGTAAATAAAAGTAGCAAAACAGCCACTAGTTCAAGTTTCCTCAAGTACTAAAGTCACTTTGCTCAATCTTCAGATTGCTTAGCTCCTTTTCTTGCTAATCTACCACTGCTTCGTTGCCTGTAAATCCCGAGTGACCAGGATCATGTGTCCATTGAATCTCTGTGCCTTGGGTGAATTTCTCCAGCACCACAAAGCCCTCTTTGTTGATTGCCTCTTTCCCCATACTTGTTCTTCACCTGTTCTTGCAGCCTTGAACCCAGTTAGTTATACCATTTATAGTAAGCATACCATCTCTAATATAGAACCAATTTATTGATGTTTTGAGCTTTTGCTTGTTCAGTGACTTTGCAGGCTTCATGAATTTCTGCTCTTTGGTTTGTCTGTCACCCAGTAAGTCTAATGGCTGCATTTAAAGGATGACCTGCCCCCCAGAATGCAATGCCTGCTGTGCCCTCCTCTGCCTGTTACTGGAGCAGCAGCTGTCAGTGTAGATGATGACAAACTTGCCCATATAAGAAAATGTGTCCTTGCTAACTGAAAATGTTGATTCTGTGTCTTGTTTTACAAGCTTTGTACGTGGCTCTGAGCTTTCTTCATCTTCGTCTTCATCCAGTGGCTTACGGAGTTGCTTGCTGGCTTTGATTTATGATTTTTATACGTGTTAATTTTTCTGCCCTTCTTAACTATCTGAGCTTTTAGAGTCCCTGACAAAGGCTCATCTTCTGTGGCAAACTTCTTAAATATTGCCTCAGGAAACCGATCCACCTGCACTCTGCCCTCATTCCAGGTCTTGCGGCCCTTCCTCACAGCATAGAACATCCTGATCCTGCAACACCCATGGCCGCAGTGCACAGTGGCCAAGGTGACTCTGTGGGCCAGAGACAGCAGCCTGCCCCATTGCTCATTCCTGGACACCAGGAAGCATTTTGTCTCCAGGCCTCAGGTGGGGGTGGCCTTGACAGCACCCACTGCCACACTCCTGTTCATCTTTTCATGGACATTTAGGTTGTTTCCACCTTTTGGTTATTGTGAATAATGCCACAGTGAACGTTGACATACAAATACCTGTTTAAGTCTGTTTTCCTTTCTTTGGGCATATAGCTAGGAGTGGAATTGCTGGATTGTATGGTAATTATATGTTTGACTTTTGAGAAACTGCCCAACTGTTTTCCATAGTGACTGGTCTATTTTGTATTCCCACCAGCAATGTACAAAGACTCCAGTTTCTCTTTGTCAGGCCAACACTTGTTATTTTTCATTAGTTTTTGTTTGTTTTTTTAAATAGACATTCTAGTAGGTGTGAAATTGTTTCTCATTGTGTTTCATACCTATGATTTTTTATGTTCAAAGCAAAGATAGGTCATTTGAAAAAGAAATCCATGAACCCTATTTTATGTAAGAGACTTCATTTTAAATTTTCCTAGATCAACTACCATATAGGAATTGCCACATAAAAATTGCCACCTTTTGCAGTGAACCTAAAACTGCTCTAAAAAACAAAGTCTATATTTTTTAAAAAAGCGCAAACAAATGAGCTATTTCTCTGTAAACTCTATGGGACAGGATTGGCAGCAGTGGCTTCTCTGGGAGATTCAACACTGAATATTGGAACATTTGCTACAGGCATCAGCTCCTTTTATTATGAATACCTTTTGAAGGCGTCAGCTGCAGCACTTTTGGTGCATAAAAATTTATTAAGGTACAGTATAATTAAAAAGTTGAAGAAAAAGAAGGATACCTGTTATTAGGTTCAGAAAAAAAGGGTGGGCTTATTCTTAGCAACCACTACGCCTTTGAGAATACAACTGGCATTTCTTTGATAAGCATAAATTTACTTACTCACTTTCAAAAGCAGTTTTTTTTGTTTTGTTTGTTTTGAAAAAGGATCTCTCTCTGTTGTCTGAGCTGGAGTGCAGCAGCGTCATCATAGCTCACTGCAGCCTCAAACTCCTGGGATCAAGAGATCCTCCCACCTTAGCCTCTCGAGTAGCTAGGACTACAGGTGTATGCCACCACACCTGGCTAATTTTTCTATTTTTTTGTAGAGATAGGATCTGGCTATGTTGCTCAGACTCATCTTGAACTCCTACGCTTAAGCCATCCTTCTACCTCTGCGTTTCGAAGCGCTAGGATTACAGGTGTAAGCCACTATGCCGAGCCCAAAAGCAGTTTTATGACAATGTATAGCTTTAACAAGCAATCTTGGATCAAGTTGAATAATCTGATCGAATTATTACTTATGAGTTACAAAATAAATTCAGTTATATTGGAAATATCCATTAGGAACAAATTTGTGATACTTTATTCCCAAAGACTCAGAGAAATTTTCAGAAATCTACTAGTTTAGCAATAAGCTTGATATTATCACACAAGACTAACTCATATCTGTAAACAGAGCTTTGAATTATATAATTATTTGTTTCTCAATGTAAGCTTGCTTATTTTTTAAATAATTTATAAAAATTTTGAATATGGTTGCATAAAAGTTTGGGTTCTGTAATAAATAAGTTGTCCCCAAATTACTATTTCTTATGTTACTCGAGTGTACCTCAGCGCAGTGGTACTCTTGTAGGATGCCTTCAAATATCTGTTAGTTTATTCAGTGAACTCATGAGTGCTGAGTGCTAGAGATAATAAGGTTAGTAAAGGACAAGCACTTCTGCCATTCAGGAGCACAGTCTAGCAGTAAAAGATTATACATGCACACACACATACACAAACACATACAGTATATATACATGCAAAATAAACAGCTTTTATCAGGTGCTAAGTGATATAATAGGAAGTTCTATGTAAATAAATGTCTAATATCCATAAAAAATGTGGACAAGGAAGTGACATTTTAGATGAATCATGTGTGAAGAGAAATTGATAAAGAGATTTCAGATGCAGAAGCATGTCAAAGAACGACTAATCATTTTACTTTTTTCCTATACCTAATTCAGTCTCATAAAATAGCTACATATATATATTTATTTTAAGTTAGTTCATCAAAACATTTGAAGACTATAATTCATTTTCAGAACATCAGGAAAATGAAATGTAATATAAAAACTATTTTTATAAATGTTTAAGTAGAACATTTACTACAAAGCATACATATGTTCTTCTTTTAGAGTATTTTGCAAAGGTACTGTTTTTTTATTATCTCATAAAAGTGAAAGCAGTTAGCATTGTGCATAATTATGATTGTTAATGTTCATGTTTGCCTAGTTTTTCTCTTATTCACCTTACTTTTTACTCAGTGGTTCTTAAACTACCTGATGGCCTATATCTTCTTAGATTTGGAGCATAGATTATAGATTAGCAAGTAAGGGTTCAGAATCTTT
The DNA here is from genome assembly GCF_000956105.1 of Propithecus coquereli. Classification (NCBI taxonomy): domain Eukaryota; kingdom Metazoa; phylum Chordata; class Mammalia; order Primates; family Indriidae; genus Propithecus; species Propithecus coquereli. The sequence continues at coordinate 5,334,408 of NW_012155285.1, forward strand.
GATGATAATGTATTTAAATACTCTTACATTTATAAGAAAGGAACCAAACTTCAGAGACGTAAAATGTTCATTTCTTATTTATTTAGAGAACAGCAAAACTTACCATGTATTAATTAGACTCTTACTTTGCAACTATAATGTAATATGTCTTCATAATTATGTCAACAAACGTAAAGATTAGAGCAATGGTTGTCTTGCACACGATCACTTAGAAAGTTCATGTCAGAACCCAGATTAAAACTGTAGATTCTCAACCACCGTTCAGTAATTCAGCCAGGAAGGGCTGCCCATCAAAACTCTTCTTTAGATTTCTTCACTTTTTGCTGTTGAAGCCTAGCTGCTGAAGTGACCTAGAATGAAAAGTCAGCATCAAGTAGATTTTCTTTATCTTTGAACATAAGAATTACTGGGTAAGATCCCCAGTCTAACCACTGGGGTCCATAAACAAATGTGCTAGTTTTTAGTAACTGTGTGGGCACTGGAGGCACAAAGTCAAAAAGGCAGAGGGTGATGGGGTGAGTAGAACAATAAAGTAGATAGTGACAATGCAAAGTGACCAGTGCTGTGATAGAAATACTTTTGGGTGTACAGGTCTTTCCAAGAAAAAGGACAGTTAAACTAAATTTTGCTATTGGCATCACTAAGGGAGGGTTAATGTCTTTCAGGCCTCTATCTCTTAGACTTTTGAAGTATGTATGTAGCCCTTTCTTGCTCTATGGTGATAGAGTTCTCCCCAATTCACCAAGATTCCATGCCCCAATTGAGAAAGTATGCTTTACAGTTATTGGTTTAGATACCATTAAAAAGAATCAAACTTCTGTATGTACTGTGGGTGAGAGATGTTAGTGATAATGACATTTAATGAAAAACAGCTTCTTTTGTTAGGTAACAATGTGATCAGCTCTGGAATTCAGTAGACCTGATTTGATTTAAATCCTGCTTCTACAGTTACGTGGCCATGGATAAAACAGATAATCTCTGTAAAACACTACTGTTTTGTAGATTAAATGAGATTATGCTTATAAAACTCTTAACATAGTGCCCGACATGTATTCAGTACTATGTTAGCTGCTTTTATTAATAAATGAGCCTTAACTAAACTGTATTTGTAATTGTAAAAATATAATGGTTAGTATTAAATACATGTTACTTTGGTGCTAAAGTTATGCTTAAAATAGTTGGGAAATGTTCTATTTAAGTTTATATGAGACTTATAATAATATTTTCATTAGTAACCATAAATTTAAATGTGTGAAAAAATAAGAATTAAGATCATTCTTATTTTGGTAAATAGATATTAAACAGTGTTCTTCTAAGAAATCCACAAAGAATTTATCCATAGAGTTCTTCAGTGTGTGGTATCAGGATGTTTAGCATTTGGTTGTTTTTGTGTACCTTCTCCAGTACTTGGAAATCTGTATGCTTTGTGTATATCTTTATTTCATCACATCTTGGGACTGAAGAGTTTTTGATAAGGAAATTTTTCATTTCATTGATAATTTTAGATTGCTTCTTTTATCTGTTGAAGGATTTCCAGCACAATGGCTCAATTACTAAATTTTTTTTTTTTTATGTATTGAGGTATTTATTTTAAGACTTGTTTTTCTTTTTTGAGATATATTGGCTCCATATTTAGTCATAAGAAAGTTGTGATCCCTGGCTTCAAGGAGTTTAAACTCTGAGATAATCAGGATTGTTACACATATATATCGGGTAATGTAAGGATAATATTTTATAAATAATAAAAATAAAATAAATATAAATGACCATATTCCATTGGAATCCCATCATTTTCTTTTTAAAGCAAGTGGAATTTTTGTGAAGGCCTTACCAGGAGGGAATGATTTCAAAGAGTCGTCTACATTTTATGACAGCTAGCTGTTGGTATTGCATTAGATCATGATCTTTTATCAATCTTGAAGTGACTCACTGTTCAAGTAGGGGGCACTGGTTTGAAAGGTCCTCTTCAGTTATAAGCCATAAAAATGCCATGGTGGTTTGGGTTTTGATTAAAAATAGCATGTGCTGATTTCTGTGTAGGTGTGCTTACTATATTTGTTTATATTTATTCAATGTTGGTATTGCCTTTATTTCTAGCAAATATTTCTTAAGTGTATTTTTGTCTTGTTTGTGTTGTAAAATACAGAAACAGCAAATCTGAAGATGTAAATTCATACACAGTTTATAACATTAAATAATGTATTAGTTTTAGAAAATAATATGAGAAGTTGCCTTTTTTCTTTGACTTTCTGTGCTTTTCTCATAAATTAGAGCCATGAGATTAATTAAAACTTGTTGCTGTTTTCATCATCTTAAAGCTTATGCCTAAAACTAATATGATACAAAAAAAGAGTACTTTTCAGAAATTTGGATAGTTACTGAAGTTAAAAAACACCAGTAGCTAACATGCATATAATACTCTACTATTTATAGAGCCTTGTGTGTAGAGGATGTCCTTTTGATCCTACCACCAATATGATGAAGGGGCGCTATCATCCCAGAGAGCTTAATTGACTCGCCCGTATCATAATACCTATTAAATTACACTGCCAAAATGTTAGACTCTCTATTCTGTTCTTTTCTGCATTCCCCAAGGAAGTGTCTTGATTTTAAAATTAATCTTTATGGATATTGGACTCATGAAATTTGAGAGTTATTTTATATGATATTCCATTGCATTTTGGAAAGGAAAATGAACAGAGGGAAGTTATGCCAGCATTCTTACGTTAATGGTTAGAAATAACAAATATGGGGGCTCTGGGGAAATGTTGGGCCCTATAAAAATGAAAGTCACTGTAGGATGTAAGTTAAATAAAAGCAAATTATCATATTCACATTCTGAATACATAACCATGTGAGAATACCAGATGCAGAATTTTAAAGAAAAATAAAAACAAGAAAACTAACTAAAACATCAGTTTTCCTTGTAGTCATTTTTTACTTCAGGGATGATGTGCCAATACATCTTTTAAAGATTATGATAAATGACACAGATATACTTTAGTTCCCTTAAACAGAATTTCACAGAACTTAATTTCAGCTGCAGGGGATTTGTGACTGTAGTCAACAGTCAACAAACATAAACATTTCATTTGGCTGGAGAGGGCAGAGAAGTTTTTCTGTAGAAAAGAGTAAGGGGAAGTGCTCTGAATTTGAAGACTGAGGAAATTTCACGTGTTATGTTTTGTTCTAAACAGAAAACATTTAAGGAAACACAAAATACTACTTAAAGTCCTTAATCGCCATTAATTCAATAAGGCTCATATTTGTACCCAGTATAGGACACCTATAGAATTATTCAAAAATGATTTTTTCTTCTATTTTGATCAACTCTGGGAACAATAACATCTTTGTAGCTAATACAAATATTGCAAGTATGCCCTTTTTAAAGGTAAATTTCTTACCTAGAAGTCTAGCAAGAATTGTTTTCTGAATCATAGCCATTCCTAAATCAGAGTGAGGTAACTATTAACTTTCTGTGTTAAAAGGTAGGCATGGGAAATAGCAAAGCAAGCTCCAGGGGTTTTATTTCATGTGCTACTGTTCCCCCACCTCCTGAGGCTGTGCCCTGTGGATCTATTTTGAGCTACCAGACTCAAAAGTAAATAATTTTACTTAGCATCTTCTTTATATACTGCTTTAAAAGTTAACTTTGTAAGTTAAAAATAAATTACATTGCCAGCAGTTTATCTTTCTAACTGATTTTTATTACTTTTCATACATTTTGATTACAGTCCTTGAAATAATAGGATGAATCTTATTTAGAGTTTTTAAATATGTTGTTTTTCTGGCTAGAAAATAATAAAACTACATTTCACAGAATGATACTGTTAGAGTAACAAAGAACCTTAGAGAGTCCACTGAGATTACTCATCAAAGAGCCATTGCAGAATAATCTGAGAGCTTTTCCACAAATTTCTCCACATAATTTGATTGGATAATTTTGAGGTGGCTCCTGTGCATGGCATATTTTTATAAAGCTTCTGAGGAGATGATTCTGATGGACATCCGTGGTGAAGAACTATTTAAGCCCAACGTCCTACTGTTTCATGGGAGTAAAGTGAGGCCCTGAAACGTGAATTGATTTGCCCAAGATTGCTGTTGGTAGAGCTTAGATCAGATCCTGTTCTCCTGCCTCAAGTCCCGTGGTTTTTCCATTTTATCAAAGTCACCTCCTAATTTGGATATTTATACTAATAATAGAAAACCTTTTTCTTTTTTCGTGTATTTCAGACTAGTGACATTTTATTGTCTAGGATCACTTACTTTATGCTATAGATTGTGGTCATATGAAATGCTTTTAAAAAACTGAGCTCTAATATTAAATTGTAAGCAACTTTAAGACAGGGACTTGAACATATTAAAAAAATTTTTTTTAATCTTTGAGCAATTTTTGAATAGTTCTTTTCTTATAATAAGCACTCAATAAATGTTCGTTAAATGAATAAGTAATTCTTTTTCGTTGTTTTTTAGGAGGCGAGGTCTCGCTCTTTTGCCTAGGCTGGAGTGCAGTGGCATCATCTTAGTTCACTGCAACCTTGAATTTCTGGCCTCAAGTGATCCTCGTGCCTCAGCCTCCCAAGTAGCTAGGACTATAGGCGCATGCCACCACGCCTGACTAATTTAAAAAATTTTCTGTAGAGACGGGAACTTGCTATGTTGCCTAGGCTTGGTCTTGAACTCCTGGCCTCAGGCGATCCTCCCGCCTTGGCCTCCCAAAGTGCTGGGATTACAGGCTTAAACCACCACACCTGGCTGAATAAGTAATTCTGATTTGGAATAATGTAGCATCTAGTGCTACACATACTTGATTTGTGGCCAATGCTCAATAATATTTATTCAATAAAAGTCAATCTTCAGGGAGACTTTTTATAATTTTAGGTATAAATTTAATTTTCCACAAAATTTCTGTATCATTTAGAATAATTTTTATAATTTGGAATGATTCTTATTTTCCCAGAATAATTGTTTTTGTTTGCTTTATGTGTAACAGCACAGTTGTTGCTTCTGAAAATAAGAATACATTTCTTACTAAAAAAAAGAGTCATGGACTTAATGTGAGATGAAATTATATCACTAATTTAAGCTTTTCTCTCATCTGTAAATGCATGAGTTGGGCTGTAAAATTATGTGAATATTTTTATAATTATAAAGGAAAATATACAGACTCTAGTTGTAGACTCCTTTTTGACACCCTTTTTAGTTCTCTGTTCCATTACAATCATACTTCCATACATCACTCCGCTAAACCCAATCATTCAAAGTTCAGCAGTGATACTGAAGTTAACAAGTCCAGTTGTGTCTCTTCAGCACCAGATTAGCAGTATCTTGTGTCTAGTTTTCCATTTCTCTAATCAGTCTCTAGCAACTTCCTGAGTGATTTGAAAAAAAAATTGTCTCTTTATGTCATTTTCACGCCTGAATCCCTTGAGTGACTTTCCTATTGCCTACAGCTGTGTTTTTCAAACTGTGAAAGTAACACATTGGTGGATAGTGAAATTAATTTTGTGGATGGGGACCTGTGTTTAAGAAAAAGAACTGTAGGGGCAGAAGGCATTCCTGCTGCTGGCCCAGTCGGTACGTAGTGAAGGAGCAGACATTCTCCTGCAAGTTCTAGAAGGTTCTTGGGCTCGACTAGGCCAGTAGCCCCAGGACTCCTAGTTGCAGGCTTCAGATTCTTGCCGGCTGAATGGAGCTGCTGCCTTCACGTTTGGCTGCCTGGTGGTGGGGAGGCTGGTGAGGATAGGGCCGATTGGTATTAGGAAGGGGTCGGGTTACTGAGGGTGAACCCCTGGGAAGAGGAGGGTGCGCTGGTGCTAGGGATGCAGGGAAACCCACTCATTGTCTATATTTTTGTTGGATGTGTGAGGATGGAGCGTGGGATGCTGGGTTGCTCTTACTTGCCCAACTCTGTTCAGATTCATTTGAATAGTAGTCAGGATATTAGCTGCCATTTGAGTGTGCATTTTGTCCCTGATACTGGGCTAAGTGCTATATATGCCTTTTGTCAATTACTCATTTCAGCCTCTGTGTAGTGCTTATTTGGCACCTTGAACAATCCTCATAACTTGTGAGATGGTTATTTTAATTTCCATTTCGTAGTTGAGGAATTTAAGCTCAATCGGCAATATAAATACTCGCCTAACCTCATAACGTGAGTTAGGTAGAGGTAAACCTGGGATGTGAATCTAGTCTGTAGCAACCTATTTGTCAAAGATTAAGGTGCTCAGGCAATGCATGTCTACTGGGTGTCTTTAGAAAGACTCTAGTAAAAATATGCATAACATAACTGGAAGTCGGCTGAAAGAAACTCCTGAAACTTATTTGTGAGCCGTATCTGAGATGACCAGAGAAGGATGTGAGCAATGTGTTTCCTTACTGGTCATAAGAGATAAATCTACTTTGCCAGGTTATTAGAATTAAATGAGGTCTGCGCCCGGAATTTTTTAGGAATAATTTGCAGGGCAAATCTTGTTTGCTTCCTTAGAAACCACCCTACACATCTATTTTCAGACCTGACTTTTTTCACCTGGAGTTCTTTTTCTTTCTGCTTTATTAAATGATTCAGCCCCTTTGTTGAACTGGTTTTTTGTCCATCAACTTTTTTGAGACAGAGTGTCGCTCTCGCCCTGGGTAGGGTGCAGTGCCGTCAGCCTAGCTCACAGCAACCTCAGACTCCTGGGCTCAAGCGATCCTCTAGCCTCAGCCTCCCGAGTAGCTGGGACTACAAGCGTGTGCCACAACCATTGGCTGGTTCCCATTTTTATTAGAGATGGCATCTCACTCTTGCTCAGGTTGATCTCAAACTCCTGAGCTCAAGCAGTTCTCCTGCCTAGGCCTCCCAGATGCTAGGATTACAAGTGTGAGCCACTGCACACCTGGCCAGTCCATCAACTTTTGATAATGTGTTGTATTCTGTACACAGTTTAAGAAACCACAAGGACAAATTGCAGACGGCTAGCCTCAAAATTGATTGTCTGGCTCTTGAATGACTGGAAGATTCCTGTAGTGATGGTGGTAATAGGTAGTCCTGGTAAGATAATTTTGAATTGCCCCTGCTCTTGATAAAGAAAATGAAAAGACCAACCTGGGATAAGTGTGAGTGTGGGACTCAGATGAATGAGTGTTATTAATGAGTGATGTTAAAAGGGTATGTGTTTTGTAAAGTATAAAAATAATCCATGTATCCCTCGTGTTGTCTACTAATTTGGAAGGAAATTTAGTTGTAGCAATACCTGTGTCTATTTACCCAACACTCCTAACTTCTGTAATGGATATTCAATAGAGGTTCCTTACAGATGAGATTTACTGGAGGTGTTTGACTCTTTAATTCTGGAGTGTTAGAACACATTAATCAAAATGAAGGGCAAATAGACCTAGTGACATCTTAAAATTTAACTATATTATTCTGTTACCAGAAAAATCCACTTATCTAAAGTTAAGAACCCAGTTTTCATTTCTTGAATTTTTTCTTAAAGGGGTATGTTTTTCCTTAAAAGTCAAGGATTAGAGTGTCGTAATACAAATTTACAGATTGGTGCTTGTACAGAGTTAATACTTAAGAAATATTTATTTTGCCTGCTAGTTATTTCAGAACTCATAAGTACCATAGTTTTCCATGCTTTTTAAGGTTACATGCATGCTAGAGGCTGGTGGAATTGAGTATAATACAAATAAATGCCATTTGGTTTATGTTTAAAAAAAAAAAGAAAAGAACTGTAATAGAATAGGAAGTATCAGTTGACATCTGTAGTGAGGATATTTTTATGAAAGTGTTTCATTTTATATGTACATCTCTGTATCTATTGATGTATCCATCTAGATATGTAACACATGTGAGTATCAAGTCATGATATAATATATATTTCTTATTATGAGTCACACTCAAAAAAGTTGAATGCAGAGATGTTACAGCCCAAATTCCATTATGTGGCATTGAAGGCCCTTCAAAGCTTAAGCTAAGCTTTCCCTTCTCTTAGTACTTGTCCCAGAAGCCTTTCCTTTCCCATACTATGCCAGGTGCGTGTATGCTCACCTCTCTTTACTCACAGTGTTCACTCTACCTGGAAACACCCAGAATCATACTCTGGTCCAGTTTTACCTGAGCCTCATGGAATCAGAAATCTAGGCTCAGTGATTATAAATAATTAAAAAGCAACAGTGGAGCCAGATTTCACTTTAGGTCTTATTCATTTACTGACACAATAATTTGCATTTCTAACAAGTTCTCAGGTGATGCCTGTTGCTGCTGGTCTGTGGACCACGTTTTGTGTACCACTGTAAATCATTAATCTCCTACAGAGAGTCTTTTTAGAAGTGGTTTTCAAATTTTTGGGCCCTGTCCTAGGCTTACTGAATCAGAAACTCTGGAAATGGAGCCCAGCAATTGTGTTTTAATAAGTCCTCCAGGTAATTCCGATGCATACTGAAGTTTGAGGACCACTGCTGTGCAGGAGAATATTGTTTATAGGTTTTTGTATTTTTTTAAGACTTCTAACCTCTCTTCAGTGAAGTCCAGAAAGAATTTACTCTTACTACTCTTTCTACTCACTCCTGTGGTTAAAATTGCAACACAATGCAGAATCCTATCAAATATGTCAGATAATAAGAATATTTCCTTCCTTTCTTCTTTCTGACCTTTCTTTCTTTTTTCCCTCCTTCCTCACCCTTCCGCACTCTTCCCATCCCACCCCACCTCACTCCACCCTAATACTAAGCACTGTTTTAAGCAAAACAAAGTCCTTAGAGAGTAAGGACTCTCTGCTCTCTAGAGAAAATAGAATGGACACAACATTCTACTAGGCAAAGCACATAACAAAATAGATGCCTTTCGTATAAGATGTATACTGTAGATCATGGTAATGCTAAGCTTTTTGAAGAAAAATAAAACAGGATGAGGGGAATATAGAGTGATGGAAAGTGCCATTTCAGATAGAGTCATCAGAGAAGGCCTCTTTGAAATAGGTGATGTTAGAAGAGAGTTGTAAAGAAAGAAATTGAGGGAGTGAGACATGGATATCTTAGGGGCTAAAGAAATGTGTGTTTATAACAGCTTCATTCATAATAAGTCAAAACTGGAAACTACTCAAATGTCCATCAACTGGTGAATGAACTTATGTACATATATACAGTGGAATACTAGTCAGCAATAAAAAACAACAAATGCACACATCAACATGGATATATAGTCATGTGTTGCTTAACAATGAGGATACCGGCCGGGTACGGTGGTTCATGCCTGTAATCCTTTGGCAGCCCGAGGCAGGAGGATTGCTTGAGGCCAAGAGTTCGAGACCAGCCTGGGCAAATCTCTACAAAAATTTCAAAAATTAGCTGAGCATGGTGTTGTGCTCCTGTTTTCCCATCTACTCAGGAGACTGAGCCGGGAGAATTGCTTGAGCCTAGGAGTTTGAGTTTGCAGTGAGCTACGATCATGCCGCTGTGCTCTAGCCCAGGTGACACAGCAAGTTCCTATCTCCAAAAAAAAAAAACCCAACAACAAAAAAAGGATACCTTCTGAGAAATGCGTCGTTAAGCAGTTTCTTTATTCAAACATCATAAAAATGTACTTACACAAACCTAGATGGTACAGCCTACTAGTACAGTCCCCAACCCCTGGGCCACAGACTGGTCTGTGGCCTGTTAGGAACTGTGCCACACAGCAGGAAGTGAGTGGCGGGTAAGTGAAACTTTATCTATATTTACAGCTATTCCCCGTCGCTTGCAACCTCCCACCCCAGGTTCGTGGAAAAATTGTGTTCCGTGAAACCTATCCCTGGTGCCAAAAAGGTTGAAGACTGCTGACCTACTGCATACCTAGGCTATATGGTATAGCCTTTTGCTCTTAGGCTTCAAATGTGTATAGCACGTTATGTTGAATACTGTAGGCAGTGGTAACACATGGCTAAGATGTCACTAGGTAACAGGAATTTTTCAACTCCATCATAATCTTGGGAGACCGCTGTTGTTTATGCAGTCTTTTGCTGACTGAAATACTTATTATGTGGAACATAATGCTTCTGTATCTCAGAAACATTATGCTATGTGAAGAAAGGCAGACATAAAAGACTACATACTATATGATGATTCCTTTATCATGACATTCTAGAAAAGGCAAAACTAGAGTAACAGAGGACACATCAATGGTTGGTAAAGATGGGGGAGAAGGGATTGACTGTAAAGGGCACAAAGAAACTTTTGGGAGTGACAGAGATGTTCTCTATTCTGATCATGGTAGTATTTACACATCTGTATTCATCGTCAAAACTCAAACTATACAGTCAAAAAGGGTGAATTTTATTGTATGGAAATTATACCTCATTAAATCTGACTTTAAAAATTTCTTTGTAAATAACAGTGTCTCTGTTGCCCAGGCTAGAGTGCTGTGGCATCAGCCTTGCTCACAGCAACCTCAAACTCCTGGGCTCAAGCAATCCTTCTACCTCAGCCTCCCGAGTAGTTGGGACTACAGGCATGTGCCACCATGCCCGGCTAATTTTTTGTATATATTTTTAGTTGTCTGGCTGATTTCTTTCTATTTTTAGTAGAGACGGGGTCTCACTCTTTCTCAGGCTGGTTTCGAACTCCTGACCTCGAGTGATCCTCCCGCCTTAGCCTCCCAGAGTGCAAGGATTACAGGAATGAGTCACCACGCCCAGCCAATCCTGATGCCTTTTGAAGAAAACCTGATGCCAACTGAAGATGTGCTGTTTTTATCTTGTGATTTTCTATCATCTTTGTGGATAGAGATACCTCTGTTCCAGTTTGAGAAACATGGGGCTAAGTAAATTCTTACCGATAGTTAATTTGTGAACAATTTCAGCTGTAAATACAGGTTGAGTACCTCTAATCTGACAATCCAAAATACTCCAAAATTCAGAACCTTTTGAATGCCAACATGACAATTGGAAATGCTCATTGGAGCATTTCAGATTGTGGGCCATGATAATGCAAATATTCCAAAATTCAAAAAAAATTTGGAATGCGAAACACTTTTGGTACTAAGTATTTTGGATAAGGGATACTCAACGTGTAACTGCATCCTAGCATAAATTGTGGAATTCCTAGAAAGCAATAGTTCCTTGAGGGACACAAGTGAACAATACCGTAACTGCAAACTAAAACCAAAAGAATATCATTAATTCGGTGGTCCAGGATACACTTTCATATGATGTGAGAAGTGAACTTTAACTTTGCTGGTGTTGGAATAAAAACCTGAGTGAAGCTATTGATATGTTTCATCAAAAGTTCAGTAAATATTTCTCTGAATGTTTTCATCATCATCTAAATTTTCCTTAATCTATCGAGAACAAAAAAAATTAGCCAAAATCACAAAAGTCTCTTCTGTCCTAGAATTTTTTCATTGAATGTCACAATTCCTAAACTAATATGTGTTGAGACCAAAAGATGTAGAATATCAAAACTTTAAAATTACGGAGCAGATAATATAGCAACATGATCAAAGAGAAGGTAAGAAAAAAATCCCTCCCCCCATTAGCCCTACTACCAAAAATTACTTTTAAAAAGTTTCTTAATGTGATTCTACCCAATCTTTCAAGTGGGGTCAATGATTCCAGCTTCACAGGAAAGATAAATGCTTAATTATCATTTAGCAAGTTCACTGAGAGCAGTGGAACCTGCTGTAAAGTTCCAAGAGAGCATCACACTTTGATGTACCTGAAGTAGATACTTCTGGTTGCCAGCACTTAACGCGTTTGAGGAATCCTACCCAGGAGCAGTCTTATACTACAAGGTTGTATCTTTCCAGAGATCTTAACATGCTCCTGGCAATTTAGATTTAAGGCTATTGTTTAATTATTTGGTTACCTTATTGAGTAAATACCTATGAGTGGAATTGCTGGGTTATATAGTGAATGTTTTAACAGTATAAAAACTGCCAAAGTATTCTCCAAAATGGTGTACAACTTTACTTTCCCATCAGTAGTACATGAGATTTCTAGTTACTTCATATTCTTGCCAGTGCTTCCTATTGTCAGTCCTTTAAATTTTAGTCATTCTAGTGGGTGTGTAATGGTATGTAAGTGTGATTTTAATTTGCATTCTTTAATGACTAATGATGTTGAGCATCTTTTCATGTACTTGGCCATTGTATTAGCCATGTATTAGCCATTCAGATATCTTCTTTGGTGAAGTGCCTGTTCAAGTCCTCTGTTCAGTTTTTATTTGGGTTTTTTTTTTTGTTTTATCTTCATATTGGGTTGTAAGATTTCTTTATATATTCTAGAAACATATCCTTTATATCAAATATGTGTTTTACAAATAGACTCCTCCAATACATGGCTTATTTCTTCTTCTGGGATTGCAATTTTGTGTATGTTACACTATTTAATATTGTCTCACAGCTCTTGGATCCTGTTTTCTTTTTGTCAGTCTTTTCCCCTCCACTTTGTGTTTTAGTTTGGATCACTTTTATTCACCTGTCTTCAAGTTTATGAATTCTTCCCTTAGATTTGTTCTTACTGTTAATAAGTCCATCTAAGGGATTCATCTCTGATGTTTGATTTTTTTTTATTTCTAAGCACTTCCAATTGACTCTTTGTATGTTCTGTTTCTCTGCTATAATCCCCACTTGTGCATGTGTATTATGCCTTTTTCCACTAGAACCTTTAACATATTTATACTAGTTATTTTAAGGTTCTTATATATATTTCCAACATTTGGATCATCTCTCATACTGGATTTGTTGATTACTGTATTTTTGACAGTGGGTTGTATTTTACTTTTTTGTGTGTATTTCATAATTTTTTATTGAATGCTGGGGATTGCTTGTAAAGGAATAGTATAGATTGTGCTAAATAGTATTGACTCTTGGCAGTAGGCTCACCTCCTCTTCTGTTAAGCGTGAGTGGTTGGGTCAGTCAGTAGTTGAGCCGTTTTGGATCTCGTTGCTAACGTTTGTCTTTAAAGCACTATACTTCAGTTTCCTCCTTTGGAAAATGATGTTACCTCGTGCTTAGCATGGGCTCTGTGGTGCTGGTGGTTTTTCTGTGTTCAGCAGTCCCTGCGTGCTTGCACACCAGACAGGGAGTCTCTCTTTATGCTCTTACTCTTCCCTCAGCAGTAAACTGCTGTACCTTGTTACTGGATGTGAGGCTTGTCGTGGGCACAGGTTGAAAGTTCCTTAATTCTTCTTTTCTGTCTTTAGTCAGAGGTACGCACTGTGCACATGGGCCTTGGGGGTGTGGCCTTCTCTGTATATCTGCCTTACCCTTCTATGCATCAAAGTTTGCTTTCTGTCTGTGGGGTCTTTCTTGTGCTTTAGTAGACTTTTGCTAAAGTCTGGGCCCTAGAAGTTTTTCTGCTTCTTCTCCAATGGCTTAAACTTTTGATCACCACTAGAGAATGGTCTGGGGAAGTGGATGGGGTTTTGTGTATGTGCCAGCAAGGCCCGTGCTTATTACCCTTTAAAATTAGTTAAAAGTTTAGCTGTTTTCTTCGTACCCACTTTTATCGTGGTCACCTCTTTCTCCCTTGCTCTATCGATGGTGAAACAGTTTGTGCATCCAGTCGCTCCTCAGAGGTTTTTGTTACTTTTTGGAATTTGTTTACTCTTTGGAATTTGTCTTATAAGTTCAGTGCTCTGATAGGCTCTAGAAAAGTTAAGGCTTTGTAGATTATCTGGATTTCTCTCATTGTTAAAGTTGAAGCAACATTTTGTGGCTTTCTACATCCTAAAGCAGAAGCAGAACTTCTAAAAAATTTGTATAATTTTTAAAATATAAAAAAATGCTGGAAAGAATTTTTATGATAAAATATGTTCACAAAGAAATATCTATTTATGGCAACTGAGAAGTTTGGCACACTTTTCAGACTATCAGGTATACACGTTCCTCTTCTGACATTAGGGGAGCTTTTGGGGAAAGTTTGAGAAGTATTGAGTCTTAGTGCAAGCAAAAAAACAAAAGCAGAAAAACCCACCTTAAAACATTGGCGATCCATCTCTGAACATTAGATTTTAAAAAAATTAAAAACTATTGTAATTCCTGATAGTTAGGTTCTATAAAGTTGCCACGAACGCTGAATTAGTGAATACTGAACTATTGCTCCTAGGGAAAATACGTGCACACACACATACACACACACTCACACATCTCATATAGACTATAACTTTAAATACTGAAAACAACACATCCTGGTAGATTCTATTTTCTTCATTTAACAAAAGAGAGACAAGTTGAGAGTGGGACAGGCAAACCAAAGTTTATAATGTGGCTGCGAACTATTGTTTTGGGGCCCAAGAGTCACTTTTATAACCAGGTCCAGGTAATGCTTCCTTCTGGACTCTGTAATTCATCAGGTAAACATTACCCTTTTTCAGCAACAGGAAAATTTGTGGACTGGTTAAAGGCTTTTATAGGAGGAGCTTCTTAGAAGACCTAGACTAGAACCATTGGGTATATGGGTTTTTCCTTATATAACAAGTTGTTATATCTTCTACAAATTATACTTTCTTTGCTTCTATGAGTAGTTTACTATGTACATTAATTTTTTTGCTTTATACTTTCTTTAATTTTTTATTCTACTTTTCCCATTTAGACATAGAAATTTTACGGATTATTTTTTTGTTTCAATTCAGTATGCATTTCAGGCAGTTAAAAAACTCACCATAATTCACTTACATTTAAAAATGCTTTTACCAGCTAAAACAATATTTTTAGTTTCAGGTTTTGCTATGCTTGCAGAATCTATGTGTGTTGTGCTTATTCATTTTTATGGAAAATCTTTACATCTCTAGACTTTAGCCATACTACTTATATTTCTGGTCATCTAATTTTAGACTAATTTTCAAGAAAACATTTGGTCATGCATTTAAAACGTTTTCTCTTTTACTCTGAAGCCCTACTTTTGTGCTACTGCTCTAAATACTTGCTGTAGATCTTTTTGTAAAGTCCCTTTCGACATTCCAGAAACTTTAACTGCCTTGTTTGAAGACCCATCTCATGTTAACAATTTTTCAAAATAAACAATATTATAGTGAATTTGTATTTTAATTGACAACGTAAATGTGAGTCACAGCCAGCCAAATGGCTGTTTAAGAGAAACATATTGGTATCCTCATTAATGACCATGTGCCATGCTTCATAATAGTTCTTATGGTACAAACTTTCAAATGGTATTTTAAAATTCTATTTCATTTCTCTGATGACTATACCATAAATTAATTATTTGGACCCACCTTTATTTTGTTAATCATTTATAACACATGATTAATTTGGGAGATTGTGAACCATGTTGTGTTACTTGTGTGTGGTTGTATGTGAGTTTGGGTGTGTTTTAATTGTGGCTTCCAGGTTTTACTTTCAAGTAAAAAGCTCAGACTCATAACCGTTTTTGAAAAATTTCCGACATAACTAACTGTATTAATATTTCACTCTTACATTTCTGAAACAAACAAATAATTAAAGAACAAGACTAAGCAACAAACAAAAAATAATAGGGAGAAGCTAACTAATTATGGATCTCATTGTTAATAGCTAAACAAAGAAAGGAATTAAAACACTTTAATGGAAAAATTACAAATTTATAATCTTTTTAAAAATATGGATTCTCTGTTCAGAAACTATACAGAGGAATTGTGAGTTATGGGTAAATCTGCATAGGTATAGCTTGTCTCCATGACACCTACCTCTGAAGAAAACTTGGTGTTTAGATATTGGGTGAGGCTAATTATGGCCCCAGATCCAATGAAGGCAACCTGCTTATCGGTAGATCCTTTCCCTGGGATGACAATTTTGAGTTGCACCTCAGATATCTGGTAGGGGTAATTGATTTTGGAGCCTCTGTCTCCAATTAGGCAGCTGATTAAGTAATTTGGAATTGTGAATTCATGAGAAGTAGTCTAAGCAGGTACATTCAAATGTGACTAAATAATCTTTCACCTCTGGAGAGTTGGAATTAATGTCACTGAATTCAGTATTGCCATGCATCTCATAGGAAAATGGGCCTGCTGCATTGACAAGTGCAGGTTGGTAAAATCTGGTCAGTGGAAAAGCATAATGTCTTCGAATGGTAGGGGGCTTGACCATCTGCAAAGATGACTGGAGAATTGGACAGTTTGATTGTGCCCCTCAGAGCGAGTGAGAGGGTGGGGATATAGGGACTGGGCTAAAACATAACTGCATAGATCTTTTTGTCACGCTTGAATATGGATTTTGTAATGTAGCAATAGTGATGAACACTCAATCAAATTGAGAGGTGCATTCCTTGCCACTTGGATTTGAGCCGTTTGCTCTCTCCCAGTTTCTTTGTTCTTGCGGCCACATTTTCCAGTAGGAGAGTTCTGCTGACCTAGCAGAGACCATCTGCCTTAGGGTGACTGGTAGTGGTGGAGTACCTTTTTTTATTGTTGTTTCCCATTAGCTACTATTCCTAGTGACAAGTGCTATAGAATGTGTTCATATCAGGATATGACCTCTGGTTCTATACCTCCATAATGTAAAATAGGTAGGTAAGTCAGTACGGTGGGCAATAGGAGTATTTCTGGAGACCATTCCAATACTGTAACAGCTAAGAATAAATAACCATACAAGGAAGTGACTGTCAATCACGAAATATATCGCATTAACCCCACATTAAAGTTATCCCCAATTCATCCTTCCCTTAGTGGACTTCCAAAAAAGTCAACCTAGAAAAGCATTATCCTGCATAGAGGTCAGGTCTTCTGAGGTAGGTGGAGTCAATCCAGAACTTATAATGTGGCTGTGAACTAGTGTTCCTTCTGCAGGGGTCTAAGATTCACTGTTTTTTTTTTTTTCCAGGCAGGTCTCACTCCGTTGTCCAGGCTGGAGTGCAGTGGCCTCATAATAATAGGTTAATGCAACCTCAAACTCCTGGGCTCAAACGATCCTTCTCTCTCAGCCTCCCAAGTAGCTGGGACTACAGACACATGGTACTGTGCCTGGCTGATTTTTTAATTTTCTGCAGAGATGGGAGTCTTTCTCTTGCTCATGCTGCTCTCCAACTCCTGGCCTCAAACATTCCTCCTGCCTTGGCCTCCTAAAGTGGTAGGATTATAGGCATGAGCCACTGTGCCCAGCTCCAAGATTCATTTTTATAGCCAGGCCCAGTAATGCTTCCTTCTGAACACCATAATTTATGAAGTTAAACATTACACTATTTCTGAAGGTTGTAGATCAGGGTTTGGGAAAAAGTGCCTATGTTAGGGGTTGAATTTGTAAATAATTATATTAAATAGTTTTCAAAAGTTGTAATTTTAGATATTTAATTTTCAGAATGCTGATCATGATCTAGAACAATGATTGTCATCTGTGGCTGCACATTAAAACTACCTAAAAAGTTTTAAAAAATACTGATGCCTAGGTTCGTACCCAAACCAAATGTTTTAGAATCTTTTGGGGTTGGGGTTCTAGCATTGGTATATTTTTCGAATCTATAGATAATTCTCATGTGCAGCCAGCTTTGAGAATGACTGATCTCATCATACATTATAAATCTATGCTCTGATGATACATTATAAGTGAAATGTTAAATAATATATTGATTTTTGGAAAATGATTTTTAAATACTGCCTTTTAAAAAATGTTTCAAAATTAAAAATTGCCAGGCGTGTTGGTTCATGCATGTAATCCTAGCACTCTGGGAGGCTGAGGTGGGAGGATTGCTTGAGGCCAGGAGTTCGAGACCAGCCTGAGCAAGAGCAAGACCACCATCTCTACAAAAAAATAGAAATATTAGCCGGACTTGGTGGCTTATGCTTGTAGTCCCAGCTACTGCAGGAGGCTGAGGCAGGAAAATTGCTTGAGCCTAGGAGTTTGAGGTTGCAATGAGCTATGATGACGGCACTGCACTCTAGCCCAGGAGACAGAGTAAGACTCTGTTTCCAAAAAAAATAATATA
>NW_012155285.1:5353399-5362608 GCF_000956105.1 Propithecus coquereli
TGTGTGTGTGTGTGTGTGTATACACATACCACATTTTCTTAATCCACTCATGATTTGATGGGCTCTTAGATTGAGTCTTCATCTTTGTACTTGTGAATTGTATTGTAGGAAACATTCGAATGCAGAAGGTTTTTTTTATTTCCTTATACTTGTTTATAATTACTGTTACAGAATTTCAGCATTTACAAAAATTGTTTCTTATTGCATTGATAAAATTATTAATATTTTCTTTGGGTTGATAGACGAATACTGCAAGGCTGGCATTGATTTAAACATTTTTATAACAAAGATCTCAGAAACTTCTTGAAATTATACTTAATCATATGAGTATCAGAACAGAAATGAGTTAGTATTTTGAAATTTTTGCCAGTCATTGAGCCTATGCCTTTAAATGTGGCAGCACAGGTTATCCTAAGAAGTGTTTGCATTGAACCTTTTGACCATTCTAGAACTCAGGAAGGATGCAACAGTTTTGTTAGTTAAAAAACACTATACAAATGTTGAGGATGTCTGCATGACGTTAGGGGATTGAAAGCATTTTGTCATCCTATGATAAGAACAAAACCAGGTGGCTCTATTCTGTGGCTTAGGATGTGGGTTTCTTTGGTTCTGCTTGTCTCAGACGGCAAGGGAAACAAGTTACATATGTAAAATGAGCTGCTTTTTTAAAGCTGTCTATATAACCTGCAGAATGAGAGAAAATATTTGCATGCTATACATCTGATAAAAGGCTAATAACCAGAATCTGTAAAGAGCTCAAGCAAAACAGCAAGAAAAAAAAAATCAAACAACCCCATTAAAATGCGGACAAAAGACATGAACAGAAGATTTTCAAAAGAAGAAAGACTAATGGCCGATAAACATTTGAAAAATGTTCAACATCTCTAATCATCAGGGAAGTGCAAATCAAGACCACAATGAGATATCACCTGACTGCAGTGAGAATGATTTTTATCAAAAAATCCCAAAACAACAGATGCTGACGTGTGTAGAGAGAAAAGAACACTTTTACACTGTTGGTGGGATTGCAAACTAGTACAACCTCTATGGAAAGCAGTATGGAGATACCTCAAAAACCTACCATTTGATCCAACAATCCCACTATAGGGCATTTACTCAAAGGGGAAAAAAAAGTCATTTTGTAAAAAAGACACTTGCACTAGAATGTTTACTGCAGCACAATTCATAATCGCAAAGATGTAGAATCAACCCAAGTGCCCATCAATACATGAGTAGATCAATAAAATGTGGTATATGTATACCATAGAGTACTACTCAGCCATAAAAAGGTGACCTAATATCTTTTCTAACAACCTGGATGGAACTGGAGACCAGTCTTCTAAGTTAACACAATAAGTATCACCATAATGGAAAAACAAACACTCCGTGTACTAACGATTAAACTGGAACTAATCGATCAACAGTTATATGCACATCTGGAAGTAAAACTCAATGGAAATCAAGCAGATAGGAGGGAGGAAGAGGGTTTGGGTAAATTTACACCTAACGGGTACAATGCACACTATCTGGGTGATGGGCACACTTATAACATTGACCGAAACTGTACAAAAGCAATACATGTAACCAAAATGTTTGCACCCCCCATAATCTGAAATAAAAAAGAAATAAAACTCTCTGTAGCTTAGTAGGGTAATTATTGATCATGGAATTTGTTCTATTGGATGTTTTTGTGACAAGCTATATGCCGTTGTGTTTTTTTTTTTCTTTTGCTTCTTTTTTTTCTTTGTATCCCAGTGTTGATGGGTCAAGCCGAAGAATTAAAAATATGTTGTTTGCTCAGAGATAGAAGTGTAATGAGCTTGGCTTTATTCTTGTTGAATTTGTACATCAGATGTATTATTTGCTGTAAAATATATTTCAGAAATGGAAATTGGCCCATTTGCATGTAGAGTGACCAGTTATGTGTATGTAAATGAACTTTTACTGGTGTTCTTCAACCTAATGTCTTACAGTAGATTCAGGTTAGCTTCATTGCCCTAATCTGTGAGGTTTTTCCTCAGCATAGTGACCCTGGAATCTGTTTTGCCTCTTTGTCCTTTTTTCTTAATTTTCTCTGATTCATTAGGAACCAACTTTCTCAATCAATTGTTTATAATACAAAATTTATCAACTATTTTATGAGAAAATTTATGGTTCAACATATAGTAAATATATATATGAGTATAATATATGTTTATAATATATATGAAATAGGAAGTTAGAAGGAGCCAGCTTAATCACAGATTCTAATCAGCCTAGTAAGTTTCTTTTTTCAGTTTTCACTTGTTTCACACAAATTTTGGCGTGCTAATTTTTTTGAGGCTAACTTCCTTCTTTCTAAGATGATCAGAGTTACTCTCTCCAAATTGCAGATCAAACAGTACCTTCTCCACAGAAGTCATGTTTTGAATGTCCGTGTATCAGGCACTTAGGTGTAGGGCCAAGGGAAAGCTTCCTTTTCACCCTCTGAAAGTTCCCTGAAAATGAACTGACACAAGATAGATTAATAGGAGAAAAGGCATACAGGTTTATTTAGTGTTCATAGCACAGGAAATTGTAGGAGAATGATTATCGGAATAATCATTATCCAAATGATTACCCAAATAACTCTGACGAGGTCCAATGCTGCATACCCTTCTCATAGGTGAAGGAGACCTGGGAGGTAAGGGGAGAGAGGGTAATAAAAGTAAGTGATTTTCAGGGGAAATGAATGAGCCCAAAGAACAATGACCTGAGGCAAAGTTCCTCTGAGCTCTGGGGGAGGTGCTTAGAAGGTGAGAGGTGGAACACTGTGAAGAAAGTTTGTACTATTATGCAGATTGAGGTAATCTCCCCAGGTAATCTCTAGGAGCTGCCCTCAAAAGAATAGATAAAAAAAAATTTATTTTTGAGTAGGGTCTGGCTCTGTCACCCAGGTTGGAGTGCAGTGGCACCGTCAAAGCTCACTGCAGCCTTGAACTGGTGGGTTCAAAGGATCCTCCCACCTCAGCCTCCTGGTTAGCTAGGACTGCACGCCCTTGTCACCATGCTTGGCTAGTTTTTATTTTTTGTATTATATATTAACTATTAAACATGAAATAGCCGATTTCAAATAAAAAATGTAGTTTATTATATCTCAAACAAGAAGCAGTGCAATTAATCAAACTATGTGCCTAAACTATCCGCACAGTTTTGCCATCTTAACGGTAGCTTGTTTATGCCAGCTGTGGAGAAGCCTGGAGAGCAAGTGGCGATGAAATTGCAAAAGGTGTTTTCCACACCTTGTCGTGAATTGAATATTTTTCCTTGCAAGAAGTGGTCCAAAGCCTGGAAGAAGTGGTAGTCAGTTGATACAAGGTCTGGTGAATACGGATGGATGACAGAGAGTTTCCAAGTCCAGCCTCTGTAGTTTGAGCAGTGCTGTTTGTGTGACATGTGGTTGAACGTTGTCTTGCAAGAGGATTGACCTGTCTCTGTTGACCAATCTTGGCTGTTTAATTGCAAGCATCCTCATCATTTTGTCTGGTTGGTTGCAGTCAACATCTGCTGTAATTGATTGACCGGGTTTCATGAAGCTGTAGTAGGTAATACCAGCGCTAGACCACCAAGCAAATACCATTAGTTTTTTTTTGATGAATATTCAGTTTTGGACTGTGTTTTGGCACTTCATCTTTACCTAAGCATTGTACCAAACACTTGCGATTGTCAAAAAGAATCTCTTTTTTCATCACACATAACAATACAGTGTAGAAATGGTTTGCCTTTATGTCGTGACAGAAAAGAAAGGCAAGCTTTGAGAAGATTTCTCTTCTGACGCTCACTTAATTCACATGGAACCCATCTGTCCATCTTCTTTACCTTGGTGATTTGTTTCAAATGGCCCAATATTTTTGGAAGAGTAACATCAAACCTTGCTGCCAATTCATGCGTAGGCTGAGATGGATTTGCTTCCACTACAGCTTTCAGCTCATCATTATCCACCTTGGTCTCAGGTTACCCACGTGGCTCATTTGTAAGATGAAAATCACCAGAATGGAACTTCTCAAACCATTGACATACTGTATGTTCATTAGCCACATCCTTCCCAAACACTTCTTGATATTTTGAGCTGTTTGCGCTGCATTGGTTCCACAACGGAACTCATATTCGAAAATGACACGAAGTTTTTACTTATCCGTGGTTTCACCAAAATTTGCTCTGAAAAAAAAATTTGACAAGCCAAAATGTGTGTTTGAAAGACTGAGGATATGCCTTCACAATAAAAATAAAACAAGAAGTGCCAAAGTGAGATGTCAAAGATATCAATTGTCAAACTTAGCACTTAAGGAAATCAGACATTTCATACTGAATAACCTAATAATACATAGTCTTGCTATGTTGCCCAGGCTGGTTTTTTGAGCTTAATGACCACTCCCAGTCGCTTTTCTTCTCCAGTGGTTAATCTTTCCTGGTTCTTTGATGAGATTCCTAGGAAGGTGGCTTTAAGACCATTACATTTCTTTTGAAAATGAATTTCTTTTGGAAAGAAGTTTTCTTAGTCAAAGAAATTCCAGAGACAAAGTCCCTCCCAATGCTTCCAGAAACAGGATCAAAGAGGAAGGGAGCCTGGGGAAGGTCAGAGAGGCCTTGAGGCTGCTGCTTTAACTCAGCATGTCAAAGTGCTATATTTTGGGATATTCTTCTGAGTCGCCCCAACATTGGCATAAATTCTCTTCCTTAATCCTAATGACAATCTTGGAAGTTTTCTTTATTTTTTCATCATTTTTTCATTTGTTCTCTGAATAGACATTTAATAAGTATCATCTTCTAGTCATTTTGTTTCTTTTTTTTTTTTTTAAGCCAGTCAAATTTAGCAGTGGGGGGTTGAAAACCGACTTTAGTGACACTAATGTTAATAAGTTCTGATAACCCACTACCATTCGACCAGCCATCATTTTGTTTCTGATATTTCCCAGAATGCTTGATATATCATGGGCGTTAAGAAAATATTTGAATGAATGGAAGATACAGATCTCAATCTACTTGTGTTTTGAATCCAAGTAGGCAAAACAAAAAGTATTGACTTTTAGGATTTTTCTTTATTTGAAATGAGTTTTGAGTTAGAAAGGACCTGCTTCCTTAGGTTGGACCAAGTATCTCTCATTATTTTAAATAGACCTGTAATTCTTTCTGGTTTAGTGGGTGTCTTTACATGGCTTGTATCATAGATAAGACTGAGATTGTGAAAAGTAATATTCTTATTTTAATATAGCTATTCTAGTAGTTGTAAGCATTGGTAATTAAGAGTCTCTCTACCCCATACCTAAAATAGCTCCGTTTAAGTTTTATGTATTGGGCCTCTTGTAAGATTTCATTTAAAAATAAGATTCCAGCTGTTTAAAAGAAAAGAAAAATACTTTAAAATCACTAAATAATCTTCAAGATTTCTTCTTTTTCCCCTTCTACACTATTTCCTCAAAATAAAAATCTGTTATTCTAGGATGGCTCTGAATATGAATTTTCAATTAAATTGAATTTTTCTAGAAATTTAAATTATATGATATAGTCTTTTATATTTTATCAACATATTACAAGTAGATGAATTATATATAAAGGATTTTTATGTTTACGAGTAATTGTATGAGTACATTTTGTATGGTAAAGGTTAATTCATGGAAATACATCATGAGACAGGATGAGGTTATAGAAAAATCCTCATCATATTACTAAGAAAAAACTAATCCTAGTGGAAAGAGTAAATTTTAAAACCTATTTTAATTATGGAACTATGGACTTGGAACTCAAGCAATGTATTCCTTTCTGAATGTTTAACATTATCTTGACTTATCTTTGGTAACACAAATATGCATATTTTCCATTTAATTTTTAATGATCTATTATAGTTCCTTTCCAGGAGAATCATCAATTTGATTGTTCCATTATTAATTATACTTTATTATTGAAAACTGTTTCAAAAACATGTGAAATATATTCTAATATTTATCTATTGTCCCTATTAAGTGATTAATTCCTTTTGTCTCTAAGAGACAAATTTGTTGAACAAAGAGAGACTAATTTGTTGAACAAATTTTATTGTGTGTCTGCCATGCCTGAAGCATTGTTCTAGCCACTAGAGCTGTAATAATGAAGAAGATTAAGTTTCTGTCTTCATGAAATTACATTCTAATGGCAGAAGTAGACAACAAACAGATAGATGATATCATGTCTCATAGTGATAAGTCCTAGAAAGATAGATAAAACAGGGTAAAGGGATAGAGTATGACAGAAGCTGATATTTTCAATATGGTGACCAAGAAAGGCCAATCTAAAAGGTTATATCTGAGCAGAAATCTGAATGCAATTATGCCAATATCTGAGGAAAAAGCAATTCCTGTCTGAGGTAATAGCAAATGTAAAAATCTTTAGGTGGGAATGTATATTTGTTGTGTTCAAGGAACAGCACAGCCCAGGCGTGGTGGCTCACGCCTGTAATCCTAGCACTCTGGGAGGCTAAGGCGGGTGGATTGTTTGAGCTCAGGAGTTTGAGATCAGCCTGAGCAAGAGCGAGACTCCGTCTCTACTAAAAATAGAAAGAAATTAGCTGGAAAGCTAAAAATATATAGAAAAAATTAGTCGGGCATGGTGGTGCATGCCTGTAGTCCCAGCTACTCGGGAGGCTGAGGCAGAAGGATTACTTGAGCCCAGGAGTTTGAGGTTGCTATGAGCTAGGCTGACACCGTGGCACTCTAGCCCAGGCAACAGAGTGAGACCCTGTCTCAAAAAAAAAAGAAAAAAGAAAAAGGAACAGCACAAATGTTGTATGGTAAAGGTAGAAAGAATATGGTAGATGGGGGCAAAGAAGCCAGACCTTCTAGGCCATGGTCAGGAGATGTGATTTTTTTTAAATGTATATATTTTTTAATTCAAGAGTTTTGATTAGGGAAGGGATATGATTGAATTTAAAAGGATTACTCTAGCTGCTGTGTGGAGAGAATTCATTAGGGTGGGACAAAGGTAAAAGCAGAGAAAAATAGAGGGTTAGTATAATAGCCTAGGCTGGAGATGATAGTAGCTTGGGTTAGGGCATTAGCAATTGGAGATGTGAAAAGTGGTTGGATTCTGGAAATATTTTGAAGGTAGCTGCCAAGATTTGCTAATACAGCCGATGGGTAACACAAAAGAAAAGGCAGAAGGTAGAGACAATTCTGAAGCTTTGGGCTGAAGAATTAGGTGAATGATGGTGCCAATAAGATAGTGAGATATAATATATAAAATAGTGAAGGAGTAAGTTTGGATGAGATTTTGGATTTGTATGTGTTCTGTGTTTCAGAGACTGGAATTCTGGGGGAAAATCAGCCTATAAGTTTAGGGGGTTGGTTTATTTTATTTTTTTTTATTTACCAACTCCTAATGGATGGGGAGTCAGTTTAGATGGTTTTTAAAGCCTTGGGACTAGATGAGATTATCTAGGAAGTATATATAGATATAGAAGAGAAGTTTGGTCTGAAAACTTAGCCCTGAGGCACAAGTTAGTGTTTCAAGAAAAGAAACTAAGAAGGTCCTCTTATTGAGACAAAAGAAAACTGTAAGAGTATAGTGTCACAGAAGCCAAGTGATGATGTGCAAGGAAAGAGTGAACTGTATTAAGTGCTGAAGGCCTTTATCAATGGGCTAATTGGTAGACAAAATTTGCCTAGAATACGTACCTAGAAAACAAAAGCTTGATATAAATTAACATTAATTTTAAAAACACTTTGAATTAGAAAACAGTTCAAAATTATGAATTAAGAATGATAGTTTTAACTTTCATAATTAATTACCTTTAAAATTTACTGCCCAATGTTTTAGGAAGATTAAACATTTTTAACTTGTTTTAAATGTAAAGTACCTACAGTTAACTTTATTTTTCTAAAGGCCGGGTTGAAGTATCTCTTGCCTAGTGCCAGTCTATAATAATCTAGTTTCTGTATCTTAATCTTAGCATATACATGGCTAAACATTCAAAGTATATAAAATTTGGTATGAGCAATCTTAATTACAGCTAATGTAAAAATACTTTTGTCGATGTGCTATATATGGTAGTATATATGTGCTCCCAATACTCTTTTTAAAATTTGCTTTACAGGCTGGGTGTGGTGGCTCACGCCTGTAATCCTAGCACTCTGGGAGGCCGAGGCGGGCGGATTGTTTGAGCTCAGGAGTTCAAGACCAGCCTGAGCAAGAGCGAGACCCCGTGTCTACTAAAAAAAATCGAAAGAAATTATCTGGACAGCTAAAGATATATATAGAAAAATTAGCCGGGCGTGGTGGCGCGTGCCTGTAGTCCCAGCTACTCAGGAGGCTGAGGCAGTAGGATAGCTTGAGCCCAGGAGTTTGAGGTTGCTGTGAGCTAGGCTAATGCCACGGCACTCATTGTAGCCAAGGCAACAGAGTGAGACTCTGTCTCAAAAAAAAAAAAATAATTTGCTTTACAGAGGATATTTAATAATACGTTTAGAATAGTGTTTGTAGAAATTAGTAAATTAGAATAGTTTTTTCTATACTGAATTAAAAATTCTAGATGAAAAGTAAGGCTTTTCATGTAAGTACTGAAATTTATTAAAAATTTAATATGAACTCAGTTTACTATCTGCACACCTACTTTTCACTTTTTACAATTTATTTTCAAATTTTTAAAAAATTCTTCATCCTATAAATAGTCCTGATAACAGTGAAGTTGGAGAAATACGTATGAAACATCTTTTTGTTTCCATTTCAAGAGGTTGATTTTTTTGCTGTCTGGTTCTCTGTTACTGAATTTTTTGAAAGTAGATTAAAGGTACAAGAGATTCTCAACTTAGATTATATTTAATATTGAATGTTTAGAGAAAATATCTTGTTTTATTGTATCTTGTTGTCTTTCTGCTCAGCTATGTTAGACCAGTAGACTCCTTGTGTATTTATATATTTATCAATTTCATATGATGGCTCCAGAAAAACAAAAATTTCTAAGAATGTTCATTTCTTTTGTCAGACATTACCATGTCTGTTTGACTGATGTTCTGTTAAGACTCAACAAAATTTTTCCAAGATATTTTTAGGGACCCATATAAGTAGGCTATATCTGGATGCTACGGAATGTATATTTGTTGTGTTCAAGGAACAGCACAGCCCAGGCGTGGTGGCTCACGCCTGTAATCCTAGCACTCTGGGAGGCCGAGGCGGGTGGATAGCTCAAGAGTTTGAGATCAGCCTGAGCAAGAGCGAGACTC
>NW_012155285.1:5363269-5364774 GCF_000956105.1 Propithecus coquereli
CTGAGGCTGGTCTTGAACTCCTGAGCTGAAGCTATCCTCCTACCTCAGCCTCCCAGAGTGCTAGGATTACAAGCGTGAGCCACCATGCCCAGCCTTAAAATTATTTTTTGCAACTGACAAATTTATTTTCTCTCAAATGAGTTGGCAGTGATGATATTCCTTAGAGTAGACCAGCTAATGGAAGAACTTTAGAGAAGTCTTGAGGAGTTTCAGCAGGGGATTTCCTTTTCATTATTAACTTGCTGCTATAGACTATACATAGTGTAAATGGAATTTAAAAGTGTCGTGCAAAGTTTCTACATTACTAAACCTTGTTCCGTCATTTTTTGGTTCTGATTTTCCTTTTAACTGTAAAAGGTCACGGATAGCTACAAGTTAGAATTTGTAAGCAAAAATTGGAGTTAAAAATGACAGTGAAACTTCACTTCCACTTTTGACAGTGTTTATAATTTGTAACTAATGTCGCAGTTACTCTTATGTGTAGGCAATAATGTTTGTTATACCAATGCATATTTCTCACAGGGATGTGCTATGATATTTTTCAAGCTACAACAACTATATATAAGTATGATATAATAGTGTCAGCAGTTCATGTAAAAGAGAACTGGAAGTTCAAGATGTCGAAAAACATATTGTGTGCCAAAAGTTTGGGATGACTACATGAATAAACATGCGAGACCCTGTAACAAGCATGGGTCCTGAAATCAGCAAACCTGGATATTACTTCATTATAGTTCTGCTATAATGCAACATATCTGCTCCTAAAAATCAGCATACTATACAGAAATCACACAATGAAAACCATAGGACTTATGGGAAAATTAGATTATGGCACAATATTCAAAAACTTGTCAGTGATACACTCAGAAAAGATCATAAATGCAGTACAGTTGGCACTTTATATTGAATAAGGTCTGAATTCCTTTGCAAAAGTGGAAAGGGTTGCGACTTGTGAGTTGTAGAGTAATAGAAAGAGGGTTATTTGAAATCAAAATCAGAAGGAAAGTTGTAATACCGGATGTGAATGAATGAGTGTCAGTCACAACTCACATGTGAACTGAGGTGAACTGAGATAGCTGGTAGATGTTTGAGGTGTGTACTTTTTGTGTATTCCTATATGACTGAGTTCAATTGGTTCATTTTCCTGCATTCACCTCAGGTTTCTTGTGGATGAAATCACTTTTAAGCAAATATGAAATTTGAATTATGCTCACATTGTTCCCTAATATACCAGTTGGGTTATAAAAAATTACATTTTCAAAATACATGTTATAACAGAACTAATTATACTATCTGGTGAGCTTTGACACATTGCTTAACCTCTCAGAGTTTTGATTTTCTTATATGTAAAATATGGATAGTAGTATTGACCATATATGGGGTTGGGGAGGATTAAATGAATGTATACAGACAAGTTTATAATAGAATATGGTATATATTTGTAAAAGTGAAGCAATTTCCTGTGACCTCTATTTAGAAGTTGTCCTATCTGGAGAAATTAAAAA
>NW_012155285.1:5365874-5370614 GCF_000956105.1 Propithecus coquereli
CTAGACTTAGACTGCCTTGATTAGATTCTTTG
Organism: Propithecus coquereli; assembly: GCF_000956105.1. Classification (NCBI taxonomy): domain Eukaryota; kingdom Metazoa; phylum Chordata; class Mammalia; order Primates; family Indriidae; genus Propithecus; species Propithecus coquereli. The sequence continues at coordinate 5,365,907 of NW_012155285.1, forward strand.
CTCAGCCACCTATTAATTTGGTGAACTTAGGCAATTTATTAAACTTTAAGAAGTTCAAAAGAAAAATGACTCATCCCATACCAGAAAATCACAATAATATTAACAGCCGACTTCTCATTAAAAAACCAAAAACAGTGAAGGCAAGAAGCAATGGAATGTGTTCAAAGTACTAAAAGAAAAAGAAAGTCAGCTAATAATTCTATATACAGTAAAGCCATTTAAAAAAAAAATGAAAGAGAAAGACATTACAAGATAAACAAAAACTGAGAAAAGATTTGAAGGTGTCCTCCAAATTTCATGTGTTGGAAACTTAATTCCCAGTGCAACCATATTGGGAGATTGGGCCTAATAAGGAGTGATTAGTTCATGAAGGCTCTGCCGTTGTGGATGGATTAATATTGTTATCATGGGAGTGGGTTAGTTATCAGGAGAATGGCCTTGTTATCAAAGGGAATTTGGTCCTGCCTTGCTATCTCGCACCCTCTTGCCCTTCTGCCTTGTGTGGTAGGATGACACAGCAAGTAAGCCCTTGCTAGATTCCAGCCTCTTAACCTTGGACTTCCCAGTCACCAGAACTGTCAGAAATAAATCTCTGTTCTTTATAAATTACTCAGTCTCAGGTATTCTGTTATAGAAACATGAAACTGACTAAGACAGGCACTAATCCCATTCATGAAATTACCTCCTGAAGGCCCTATCTGCTAATACCATCACATTGGGGTTTTGGAATTCAACATATGAATTTTGAGGTGGGGGGTTGCAAATATTCAGTCCATTACACTGCTAATCTGTTGTTTTCCTGAAAACCTCTATCACTTTAGGCTGGCAGAGATATTGGCCCTTCCTATTCGTGAGCTACTAATCTCACCACTTTAACTGACAACACTTTAAATAAAGTGATTCTCTCTTTGGCAAGGAGCAGCAAAATTTTCAGTTATCACATCCTTCCTTGTCCTGGTTGAACTACCTTGTATACACATCTGGGAGATTGTCAGAAGTCCCAGAGAAAACCTCTACAAACTTGTGCTGTTCTCACCCAAAGCTCAGTGGTTTTCATGAATAACCATTTCTCAGTTTGTTGTAAGCCTATGGTTGATTTTCTCAGTGCTGAAATGGTTGCATTTGACAGTTTTGTCAAGCTTTATATTTTCGGGGAATGGCAAAGGATTTGTTTTCTTCCCATCAAGCAGGAATGGATCTGCTTCAGCATTTCAACTAAGTATGTAATGCAGTTTATTTCCTGACCTAAAATGATTCAAATATAAAAGATAATCAGAAGTTCAGGTTTGCTTGGCTATCCCTACCATTCCCTAAATATTGAAAGAACATTTCTACTGGGGAATGAAAGGACTTGATTGATTCATCTTTCAAAATACTTTTCCAAAGATAGGGCTGCAAGAAACTAAATATCTCGGTTGGAGATCTGAACAAGTGGTTTGGAGTATTAGAAATGAACTTTGGCTGGGCATGGTGGCTCATGCCTGTAATCCTAGCACTTTGGGAGGCCACAGCAGGAGGATCACTTGAGGACAAGAGTTAAAGAACAGCCTGAGCAACAAAGCAAGACCCCCATCTCTACAAAGATTTTAAAAATTAACTAGGTGTGGTGGCACGTGCCTGTAGACCTAGCTATTTGAGAGGCTGAGGCAGGAGGATTGCTTGAGCCCAGGAGTCTGAGGTTGCAGTGAGCTATGATGATGGCACTGCACTCTAGCATGGACAACAGAGCAAGACCCTGTCTCGAACAAAAGCAAAAACAAACTTTGTGTAGAGTGATTTATTCCTCAAGTTGAGAACTTTGATAATGCCGCCTCATTTTTAGTGTGTCCTGACCAGGCTCAGTAGTTAAATAGAATTGGGCAGAAAGAAAGCAGGTCAAAGTTATAACTGTTAATTCTGTGTGTGTGTGTGTTTGTGTGTGTGTGTGTGTGTGTGTGTGTGTGTGTGTGTGTGTATGTTTGCTTTTAAAAGATTACTCTCCTTCTTTACCCCTTTATTATTCTATTCATGGGAGGCAATATTTGTACTGGTTAAGAGCTCAGGATGTGTACTCAGACAGACTAGATTCAAACACTACCTTTGTGTTCTTGCATAAATCATGTGATCTCTGTGAATCTCAGTTTTCTTTTTTTGTAAAGGAAGTGATGATAATAATAGTACCACCTCATATACATGCTATAGAAATAGATCATTTCTATTATTGTTATAGTTCTATTAATTTCTAGACCAACACTTCTCTAGGCAACCAGTGATGAATCATTTTGCAAAGTAAAAAAAATTTCTATGAGAATCACTTAACTAAATTTACTTTCATAAATTCAGATGCATTGTTTTCCATTGGGTTCTTCTAAAGCATAATGCACTGGCATATTTAGGTATATTTTTTCCCCATGAATAATCATCAGTAAAAATGATGAAATGATAATCTGCTGAGCCTTTTGTAGAATAATTACTAAAAATTACAATCAAAATTTAACATACTTTATTTTTGATAATATGGAAAATGCATTGATCTCTGTAAAGGTCCAATGGTCAAAGACACATGTAAGACAGCAAGAAGAGATTTTCTATTCTATCCTGTCATTTATTTTGTTGGCTGGGCTTTGGACTAGGGTGGCTATCATGCAGTAGGGAAAATGTTTAAACGTATGTTTAAAGTCATCGTTTGCAGCAATTTTGAAAGGGAAAATAGAACTGAAAAAAGACCATATTATTCTCTGTAAGACTATTTTATGTGTTGTGGTTGAGGAGAAGTTTGCAAATAGCCTGAAGAAGCAAAACTTCCATCCCCTCAGTTTGGAGTGCTTCCAGAGAATGCAGAGATACAATTTTAGAGGAGATTTGGAATTGCCAATACCTGGGGCAGGAAAATACAGTAGTTCCCCCTTATTTTTGGCTTTGCTTTCCACAATTTTGAATATTCATGATAAACTGCAGTCTGAAAATACTATTAAATAAATGGAAAATTTCAGAAATAAACAATTCATTAGTTGTGCACCATTCTATTTGTATCATTATGCTGTTTTATTATTAGTTGTTAATCTCTCACGTGGCTAATTTATACATTAAACTTTATCATAGGTATGTATTCATAGGAAAATAACATAGTATATATAGGATTTGGTACTGTCTGTGGTTTCAAGCATCCTCTGGGGGCTTGAAATGGATGCCCCATGAATAAGGGGGGACTGTAAACCCAACATTTTTCCCACCAGCCTGAAATGCCTTAGTCACTATAATTACAATGAAATAATGTTTAAGCTGTAATTTACCTGTTCTTCTCTATTCACATTGCTTTTTGGGAATAATATTTTTTATGCTTAGCTAGATTATAATAGTTAAAAGTAAAGCATTAATAATATTATATTTTCTTCTTTTTCCGTATTCTTACATTGAAATGTAGGCCTTCCATCAATCTGAAGATATTTTTATATATGATGCAAAATAGAGGGCTAACTCCCTCGCCCAATTGCTAGTTATGTTTTAACCACTAATTGAATAATCCATTCTTTCCTCATTGATATGAGATGCCATGTATCATGCTTACATAGAATATAGTTTTGTTGTTATATTCTGTTTCATTCATTTGTTCATTTATTGAGCAAATATGTCTTGAGCACCTAGTATGTATTGGGCAATATGTTATAAAGTTAGGAATACCCTAATAGGGGAGATAGCCATAAATGAATGCTGTATACATCAGGTAAAATTGCTACTTTTTATAAGTCCTACAAAGTAGACGTCCTTACTGCTGTGATAGTTTACTGCAAAGCATTTGTCTGTTCCTCAATATTATACTCCCTTAAATACAATTTATTTTGATATCTTATAAGATGGTATACTCCTCATAGTTCTTTTTCAGTTTCTTTGCTAGTTTTATGCATTTACTCCTCCAGATTAGTTTTAAAATCTATATTTATGCCTGATGAGATTGTATTAAATTTATGCATTAACTTTGTGATAAGTATCTTTATAATAATGAATCTTTGTGTATAGAAGTATGATGTTTTTTGTTTAGTAAAGTTTCTTCATGTAGTGCTTATACATTTCTTGGAAAGTTGCTAGTTGCTATTGTGGATGAGTTTTTTTTCTGTATACTTTTTAATTGTTCATTGATGATAAATAAGAAAGCTATAGTTTTTGGTTATTTATGTATCTGGCCTCTTTCCTAATCTTAAGTTCTTTTTATTAGTGATACTTATCAGTTGACTCATATTCTTTCTCCCTTAAAGTAGAATAATTTATCACATGACAATTATAACTTATTGACAGTTTGTCTCATTTATTTTTTATAAGTCATATTTTGTTGATTAGAACCCCTTGTTATGATGGTTAATAGTAGTGGTAATAGCAGGCATCTGTGTCTTGTTCTGATTTTAATGGAAATGTTGCTATGGTTCACTGTTAAATACTGTTAGCTGTGTGTTTCTGATGATTTATTGGGTAAAAGAAGGCTTTTTAAAATATATGGAATGGATGCTGAATTTTATTGTCTGTTTTTTCTATATCTATTAAAATGATGTCGTAGAAACAAAGCCATGTGCCCACTAAATCTTTTTTATTTTTTTCCTTAGCACCCAACACAGTTTCCCAGACTCCTCTACTTTTGGATTGGACCATGTGCTTGAATTCTAGTCTGTGGAATGTGGGTAGAAGTGATCCAGGTCACCTCCAGGCCTGGCCCCTAAAACATCCTTTGACATCCTCC
>NW_012155285.1:5381730-5383465 GCF_000956105.1 Propithecus coquereli
TATTACTTAAGTGTCTATACAAGGAAACCAAGAATTTGAAATGCAAGGCCACATAACTAAAAATTTGCTGAGCAAGGACTTGATTCCAGATCTTAAGTATCTCATACTAAGCCTTTTTCATCATTGAGCACCATTGTCCAGATTGTCAAACTAAAATTTCCTTATCCACCAAAAATCCTGTTTGGAGAATATATCAGTAGAAGTATATTGTCTTTTACATAGCAGCTTTTATAACAATGCCAAAAGAATTAATTTGAAGGGCTTTGACCAGTGTAATACTACGTCAGGGTCTTTGTGTAGAGGGTATTTTAAGTGAACCCTATTAATATTTTTTTTTCTGTGAAAATTGATAATGCAGCTCCAGTGCCCACATTCAAGTTATTTATGCATGCATAGGAAATGTTTGTCTTTTCCTTTTTTTTTTTAACTTTTGCTTTTTGGAGAAGTCAATGAAATTATAAATTTGTCATAAATATATAGTGAAATGTCACAAAGAATCTTTTAATAGAAAACAACCATCTTTTATTTCTATAGACTGGACTCTTGTGAATGATTGTATTTTCTAAGACAGTTTGTTTCAGCTTGTGAAATATTTCTTGTGATTTTTTCATTAAGAAAACTCATTTGATTTCCTTAGGCATACAAAGCCCAGTTGCAAGAATCGGACAGCTGCTATGGCTATGTTAATAGCTAACAGAGTAGACTTCAGGATAGGAAACATTATCAGAGATAAAGAGGGGTATAATGATAAAAGAGTCAGTTCATCAAGAAGAAACAATAATGCTAAATATGTGTGAACCTAATGAGAGAGCTTCAAAATACTCAAAGCAAAATTGACAAAGCAGAAGAAAGAAATTTAAAAATCTGTATCATGATGATAAACACAATGTATCACTTCATGAAATGAATGTGAAGTAGTGCTTACAGGGCAAGTTATAGCTCCAAATGCTTGTATTAGAAAAGGGTTGTAAATCAGTATTTCCTCTTCCTTAAGAAGATGGAAAATGTGCACATTGACCCAAAGTAAGTAAAAAAAGGAAATAAAAAACAAGTGTAGCAATCAGTGAGAAAAAAAATTTGAGAACATCAAAAAATTGATAACTCTCTAGCTGGATCAAGAAAAAAAGAAAATGGCTGGGCACGGTGGCTCAAGCCTGTAATCAATCCTAGGACTTCTGGATGCCAAGGCAGAAGGATTGCTTGAGACTGGGAGTTTGAGACCAACCTGAGCAAGAGCAAGACCCTGTCTAAACAAAAAATAGAAATATTAGCTGGGCATGGTAGCACACTCCTGTAATCGTAGCTACTTGGGGAGCTGAGGCAGGAGGATCGCTCCAGTCTAGGAGTTCAAGGTTGTAGTTAGCTGTGATGATGCCACTGCACTCTTGCTGGGAGACAGAGCAAGACCCTGTCCCAAAAACAACAACAACAACAACAACGAAAAATCCCAATCCCCCCCAACAATATTACCACTACATACTTGAGAATACTAATGACTCTGGAATCTGAGTTTTAGTTTGAATCACAGCAGGCAATTTAACTGTATTTGTGGCCTTGGGCAAATTATTTAATCTCTTAGTGCTTCATTTTCCTTTATCCGTAAGTGTAAGTAACAGTACTTACTTCATAGTATTGTTATGGGGATTAAATTATTTAATGATGTCAGGTGCCCAGGAAGAGTACTTGGCACAGAGAGTATGACGACAGTGTTTATATTTGTTATTATTTTTATTAT
>NW_012155285.1:5383515-5385880 GCF_000956105.1 Propithecus coquereli
TGAAATAATGCAGTAGGAAGTACAGGCACATGGACCCACCATCCCAGCAGCTACAGAACTAGGCCACAAAAAGGACAGGAATAAACTTGTACACAAATGTTCTTAGCAGCATTTTCCATAATAACCAAAAAGTAGAAAACAATCCAAAGGTCCATCAGCTAAATTTTACTATAAATAAAACATTGTATATTCATACAGTAGAATATAAAAAAGAATGACATATACTGATAACAGGTCACAATGTGGATGAACCTTGAAAACATTATGCTAAGTGAAAGAGACCAGATACAAAGCCCACATGTTGTATAATTCTATTGTAAAATATCCAGAATATGCAAATCTTTAGAGACAGAAAGTTGATTGTGGTTACCTGGTTGGTACAGGGGATGGGAACGGGGAATAACTGCTAATGGATTAGGGGATTTTTTTGGAGGCGATGAAAAGTTTAAAATTAGATTATGGTGATGGTTTCACAACTTGCAAATATACTAAAATCCACTGAACTGTACACTTTAAATGGGTGAATTTCATGGTATGTTAATTATATCTCAATAAAATTTTAAAAACTAATCTTTAGGATGGTCTCTGATCACTTCACTTACTCATCTTGGGCTACTTCACAAGTAGCTGTCTTTTACCAACCGTTACTCCATTCTTAACACTGTCTTTTTTTGTGTCTTGACTCCTTTCCATTTATTTCTCATTTTTTTCCTATGGTCCATGCCATCCCTTCCTGATCCCATTCAGAATTCCCCCAAAAGAGAATATCTAATTGATTAATTGATTGAATGATTTTTAAATTTCCATCAGTAGTAGACATTTTCTCTTTCTGGCATATAATACTGATTTTCTGTGGTAGATTTTAATGATAGAAAGTTTCTTTTTTTTATTTCAGAATGTTATGGGAGTACAAATGTTTAGGTTACATGTATTGCTTTTTTGTACAGTTCGAGGCAGTGTTACGTATGCCCATCACCCAGATAGTGTGCATTGTACTTGTTAAGTGTAAGAAAGTTTCTTCACTGAGGTTAGCACAAAAGTAATTGTGGTTTTGGACCATGAATTTTAAATCATTATAACTAGGCTCAAACACATCTTTATTAGTCAAAACTGGAACCATTACAATCAACACCTTTTTGCCAACAAGAAATACGTTTGTTTATTCCTGTAAGGTAAAAATCTGTGCTTCGCGATTCTACAAACTCTTGGAAAACACTTTATGCATCCTGCTGGTTGTGGAAGTGTTTTCCCTGCAAAAAGTTGTTGAGATGCTTGAAGAATTGGTAGTCGCTTGGCAAGAGTTCAGGTGAATATGGCAGATGAGGCAAATCTTTGTAGCCCAATTCATTCAACTTTTGAAGCATTGGTTGTGCGACGTGGGTCGGGCGTTGTCGTGGAGGATTGGGCTCTTTCTGTTGACCAGTGCCAGCTGCAGGCATTGCAGTTTTTGCTCCATCTCATCGATTTGCTGAGCATATGTCTCAGATGTAATGATTTTGCTAGGATTCAGAAAGCTGTAGTGGATCAGACCAGCAGCAGACCACCAAACGGTGACCTTTACCTTTTTTTGGTGCAAGTTTGGCTTTGGGGAGGGCTTTGGAGCTGCTTCTTGGTCCAGCCACTGAGCTGGTCGTTGAAGGTTATCGTAGAAAATGCACTTTTCCTCACACATCACAATCTGATCGAGAAATGGTTAGTTGTGTACAAAAAGAGAAGACGACATTTCAAAAGGACAATTTTTTGATTTTCGGTCAGCTCATGAGGCACCCATTTATCGAGCTTTTTCACGTTTCCAATTTCCTTCAAATGCTGAACGACTGTAGAATGGTTGACCTTGAGTTCTTTGGCAACTTCTTGTGTAGTTGTAAGAGGATCGACTTCGATGATTGTTCTCAATTGTTGATTGTCAAGTTCTGATGGCCAGCCACTGCGCTCCTCATCTTCAAGGCTCTCATCTCCTTTGCAAAACTTCTCGAACCACTACTGCAATTCACGTTCATTAGCAGTTCCTGGGCCAAATGCATTGTTGATGTTGTGAGTTGTCTCTGCTGCTTTACGGCCCATTTTGAACTCGAATAAGAAAATCACTTGACTTTGCTTTTTGTCTAACATCATTTCCATAGTCTAAAATAAATATAAAATAAACAGAAAATAGTAAGTCATTAGCCAAAAAACATAAAGTGAAAAATCCGCATTAAAAAGATGTATAACATAACCACATTTATTTAAGAATGTATTCCAGTATTAAACAGCAAATGTCAACAGTGCTAAAACCACAATTACTTTTGCACCAACCTAATAAAATAAATTTATGACTGGTCCAAAGGTAGTGAGTTATCTCAATTGATTGTTCACAGCTATAAAT
>NW_012155285.1:5387917-5399120 GCF_000956105.1 Propithecus coquereli
AAGTCAGGTACAGAATGGAAGTCAGAATTTTTGGAGCCCATAATCTCTTTTATCATTGTAATTTTTTTAGGCAAATCTTTTCCCTGATGTCACAATCTCTCTTCCTCCTTTTTAAAGAAGGAACTAAATTACAGAGGTGTTTAAACTTTAGAAATCAGTATGAAATCTTACAAAAACGCTTTGAAGTCAGTAGGAAAAGATATACAATAATGTTTTGCTCCATGCCTATCTCATCTTAATTTCCCTTTGTGATAACTATTATCTTTTATTCTAAATTCCAGGCCCCTCCTTTAGAGAACAGGCATGTTCAATACTCTAAACCTCTTACATCTCTGATGCTATCATTCATATCTTTTGGGGGGAACCTTTAACTGTCAATCCTAGAACATCCTGTAAATCTTCATTAAGAAATTCCTTCTGAACTTTTGCTGAAAAGTAGTTACTGTGCACTGTGTGTATAACAGCTGTTTGCCTAAGTTTTAAAAAAAATTGACCGTTTTAATTTGCTTTAAAAATATCCACTGGCACTGGTTCTCATTACAGATGTGTGGTGGTAACATTTCATTTTTTAAATGTGTATCCATCTCTTTTCAGTTCTAAAGGAGTCCAAAGAAACCATCTAAAACCTTAAAAATAAACCACTAAACCTACAGTGTTTTTGGTTTTTAAAAATTCTCAAGGGAGGACATTTTTTATCTTGGACTTAAGCTTCATACAGGGTGGCCCATTTAAAAGAGGCCCTGTACACAGCCATATTATTAAATGGGCCACCCTGTAAATCAGGATTTTTTTTTCCCAATGGATATTCACTGCTTGCACACTTCTGAGTTTACTGCAAGTTTTCAGTTACTGTGCTTGATAAACTGCCTTGAAATTTAAATTGGTATATCAAGGTGACAATGAAATGCACAAATCTGAGTTCAGAGACATACAGAAGCTTGTCAGTTCATATTTTGAGAGATCATATTTGGATCTCTTTGAAAATTTGGACAACGTTCTATGCGAATCTCCTTTTTCAAAACATGTTTTAAAAATAGATGAAATACAAATAAACTGAAAATGGAAACTTTTAATGTAAACAGTAATACAGCTTTGGACTTTGTTTTACTGGAAATCATTTTAAACAGGAAAGATGTTCTTTTTGTTTTGTTTCGGGTCAGTGGTTCTTAATGTTTTCAACCCAAAATTTCCAAACACACATTATTCTTTTCAGTTACCAAAAAAAAAAAAACCTATGCTAGAAATGAGATTTTCCTTGATCCATAATCTGATCCAAGTTTTGCAGAAGCCCACCCCCAAAATTTGCAGGGCACAGGACAAGAATGGAAATGGAATGCCAGGTACCAAATGTCACTATAAGTATCCCGGAAATCACAGATCAAAACAGGAAGAGAAGCAAGAGAACGGATACTTGGCACTGTTTGAAAATGGTACTTTGTAATGCAAGAATCTTTTGCATCCATGCTGTCTGAGAGGAAGATTTGAGAACCTAAGCATTTCTATCACTTAATCCTCCCCACTCACCAGAGCAGTGTACATTGCCCTTGTCAGTAGGAACACACCCTGCAAACCTTCTTGGCATTCTGATGTCGTCGCCTTTTGTTTTGAGAATTGTGTAGTTTTTCCTAGGGCCTGTATGGTGTTAGTCATGAGAATAGATATTTGGGGTTCTGGGTCATGCTGTGCCAGTCAGTGATGAGTATTGATTTTTGTTGTGTTTGTGATGTTAAGGCTCTGGTTGGGGTACCCTGTTAGTACATCTTTGGGTAATATTGTTAAAACCATGTATAAGTTTAATTGATTGTAGAAATCTCAACTTCTGCTTTAAAAGTCTGTGGAATCTGTGTCTCCAAATTTGTACTTGGTATGCTTCTACCAATTTACTACTAAAAGGATCTTTTTATACATTTCTCCAACTCTAAGTAATTTGTGCCCAAACCAGTCTTTCTTATCTTAGAACATTATAGGTCATTATAGTCTTGGGAGTATGGTTAATGGCTCGATTTAGAACTTACTACTTTGTTTTGGTTCTACACATTATAGAAAATAGTACTTTGGGGAAAAAAGATTAGAAAAGATTCCAGATAAAGTGTTTGTATAGATTGGAGGCCTGAGAAGGAAAAACAAACTAAGGAAGTTGTAACAGCTAAATGTGGCTTAAATCAATCAGCTTCTTCTAGGTAAATGTAAAGAAACTCAAATTGAGTAAGTTCTCTTTAACATTCTTAGTAAACTCACATTTTCAGACATGTTCTCTCAATACACAGAATAAAGGTAACAAGTATCTTATAATTTTTTTTCTTATTAGTCTTACAATATCCTACATTGTTTTAATCTAAGTTAAATATATGATTCATGTATTCTCTTAAAATAACAAAAAAGGCAATCTACCAACTCTACGGTAGCCGTGGTGTTGCTGACTTTATTTTTTACTGAGTGTCTTCGACCCAATATAATGCCCCAATTGCTTGTTTTTCTTTTTTTAATGATGTGAGGCTATGCTATCATTTAAACCATTAACAAACATTTTAATGAAAATGTTAAAGCATAACTACTGTAAGAAAGAATCTTGGGTTAAGTATGCTCTTACTTCCTTTAAGAAAAATATGGTTTCTTTTATTCTTTAATGTAAAGCTTCATCATGAAAAAGAAAAAAATTGACATGAATCTAAATGAATTTTCTGGTTGCTTGTGTTCCCTCCATTTGTAAAGAAGGTGGTCTTAGTGGTCATTACGTGGATTACTCAGGAACACACTGATACTATAGGAACATTGAGGAAACCAGGGCCCACTAGTTGAGGCAACTCATGTACTTCATTCAAGACATGTTCACCTGACACCCAGAGGCAACAAGATAGATAAAACATGTCTTTCCTTCTGCCTGTTATTAGCCACCCAGCAAGCCAAAGAACATTTGGTTTCAGGTAAGGTAGAAAAAAGATAAGGATTGACTTATTGGTTACCCATATCATATATAGAAAGTCAATTTAATTTTAATATGACAATTACTTTTAATGCATGGTTCATTTTATTTTGTACTTAATATTTGTTCATTAAATGAGGACAAATGTTATTTGAGTACTGTAGTGACAGACTTACAAAGTGAAAAATATTTCTAATACTTTGACATATTTGTGTATTAGTTTCCTAGGGCTTCTGTAACAAAGTACCAAAAACCGGGTGGCTTAAAAGAACAGAAATTTACTGTCTACAGCTTAGGCAGCTAGACATCAAAAATCAAGGGCCATGTTCTCTGGTTGTAAGGGAAAATCCTTCCTGGTCTCTTCTAGCTCTTCATGTTTGCCAGCAATCCTTAATGTTTCTTGGCTTTTAGATGCATCACCCCAATTACATTACTGTCTTCCCCTGTGTGTGTTCATACTGTCTTGCCTCTGTATGTGTCTAATGTGTCTGTCTCTCTGTGCAAATTTTCCCCCACCCCCACCCCCCCCTTTTTTTTTTGAGACAGAGTCTCTGTTGCCTGGGCTAAAGTGCCATGGCATCAGCCTAGCTCACAACAACCTCAAACTCCTGGGCTCAAGCAATCCTCCTGCCTCAGTCTCCCGAGTAGCTGGGACTACAGGCGCACACCACTATACCTGGCTAAGTTTTTCTATATTTAGTAGAGATGGGGGTCTCACTCTTGCTCAGGCTGGTCTTGAACTCCTCACCTCAAGTGATCGTCCAGCCTTGGCCTCCCAGAGTGCTAGGATTACAGGCGTGAGCCACCACGCCCAGCCAATTTCCCCTTTTTATAAGGATACCAGTCCTATTGGATTAGAGCCTACCCTAATGACCTTGTTTTAAATTCATTACCTATATAAAGACTGTATTTACAAATTAGGTCATATGCTGAGGTACTGGAGGGTTAAGATTTTTATATATCTTTTTTTGGAGGGACACAATTCAACCTATAACAGTTTGTTTTTAATTATTTTAAACATGAATATATATTCAATATTTCAAAAATTGGTAAGCTGTACAGTACAGCTTAAAAAGAACTTGAAGCTTAATTGCTTGTTTTCTACATGTTTTGACAAACTAGTGGGTTTTTTTTTCAGAGTGGAACAATTTTCTTGCATACACTAACTAGACAGTAGCTGTAATAAATGAGTTATCATCATTCTTAGGTCAACTCAAGCCCTACCTCAAATATTTCTTCTTTGAATAAGTTTTTGATTTTTCGAACATGTTTTCCTCTGCCAAAAAGGGTAGGAAACCTGCAGCCTTCTGATTTCAAGATTGTTCTTTTTTAAGCATCAAAGGAGGCAAGAAAAGCTTCATCTCTCTCTGTTGCTCCCCTTTTAATAAAAGAATTTGTTCTGTAAAATTTGGATTCAGCCAAAAGGCCACACTTAAGAACCTAGAAGGCCACATGTAGCCTTAAGGCCACAGGTTCCCCAGCCCTGCCAGGGGTTAGCAGGAGGGCCAAATCCACATAGCTCCCTGTTTTTGTACAGCCTGTGTAACCAAGAATGGTTTTTAGATTTTTAAATGGTTGGGAAAAAAATCAAAAGAAGAATAATATTTCATAAGATACAACACTTAGGTAAAATTCAAATTTCAGTGACATTAATAAAGTTTTACTGGAACATAGCCATGCTCATTCATTCATTTATAGATTGTCAATGGCTGCTTTGGTGCTACAATGGCAGTTGTATAGTTGCAACAGAGATCTTATGGTCCACAAAGGTGAAAATGTTTATTTTGCTATATGACCTTTTCTGGAAAATGTTTACTGACCCCTGAATTATATCAATAGTTTTTTCCTAATCTGTTAGGCTGCCTCACACATTAAAAAAAAAAAAGAAAAAGTAAATAATATCTTATTTTATAACTGTAGTAGTACAATTTTACAATTTCACTTAAAAATTATACAATTTAAAATTCACATCTTTAAAATTTTATAACTTTTTTATTAGAATAGTACAATGTTATGTTAGACTGAAAAGTAGAATCTTTATTTATTTATATGCTAATTTACCAAATGTGCTATATACTATTCATGGAGTTCACAAGGACTTGGTATTGTTTATGTATGTATTCCTCAGCCTTTAGGAGAGAACTTTCATCTTGGTGATGCTCAGTGAATATCGTTAATGTGAATTAAATTTATATGTAAATGAAGATGTATATGTATGTATTTGGTGGACATTTTTAATCAGGAAACCCAATAAAGAAAACAGGATTAAACAAATATCTTCTAATACGAATCCTCTTCAATACTCCCAATTTGTTTCTGTTTTAGAGAAATTAGAAACAAAATTAATAATTAAGGGTAGAAGCAACTCTCTTCTATCTGTGCTGTTTTAATGATCTCTGTGGTGATTTAGTCTTAGGGCTAATTTTGTTACCAGGCCATTAGGATAAAGTTAGTTAACAAAATAAAATTAATGATCGTGGATTTAGCACCCTTTCAAAGTTCATTGTTTTGTTTTCTAAGCAAACAGATTAAAAAGAGACATTTTAAACATCAATATTTTATAACAACCTTTTTTCTTATTCCAAAGGTGCTGTGAAATTGTTGTCAGGTTTTTTAGAGAGAAAGTGTAAAAGGGCTGTAACTGTATAAAGTATGTGTGACTTTAAGAAAATTGAAGTTGTTATACTAAATTGAACCAATATTTTTCTCTTATGGGTTATTCTTAAGTACTAAAAGTGTCACAGACATCCTTATTACTTTTCTACTCCCTTTGCAGTTCCCTGCCCTAACCCCTACCCCATGTCTGGAATTATTGTAGGCTGTTGCATTTTAACAGCATAATAAAGATGACACATATGTGAAAATACAGTTACAGTAAACAGATTAAGTTTGCTCTTTTTTTGAGATAGAGTCTCACTCTGTTGCCTCTGCTAGAGTGCAGTGGTGTCAGCCTAGCTCACAGCAACCTCAGACTCCTGGGCTCAAGTGATCTTCCTGCCTCAGCCTCCCGAGTAGCTGGGACTACAGGTGTGCACCACCATGGCCAGCTAATTTTTCTATTTTTTGTAGAGACGGGGTCTTTCTCTTGTTCAGGCTTGTCTTGAACTCCTGTCCTCAAGCAATCCTCTCACTTCGGCTTCCCAAAGTGCTGGGATTATAGGCGTGAGCCACTGGCCTGGCCTAATTTTACATTTTCTCTTATAAATTTAAAGCTTATGTATGTAGAAAATACAATTTCCTCATTCTTTATTTTTCTCTTTCATTTTTAAAAATGAAACCTCTCTTTCACTTAACTTTCTTCACTTAGAGTTTTAAAGAACACATCTATAAGTAGAAATGCGCTCTGTGAATTTAGTGAAGAATCAAATAGAACATTATGAATAATTTAATTTGAAATGTTAAATATTATTTTGAGTCATCCAGCTGTGAAAGATATACTCGGACAGTCACCTAAACATAATTTCATAGGTTTCTTAAATCTTTGGAATGTAGGGAGAGGGGGAACTCCTGCAGCTGAGAGAACCCAGATTATATATGTAGTATTCAAGTTCCTTACCAATACTCAAGAAGTCAAATTGTTTATATTTGTTGGAATCCTGGAAACCTCTGGGCACCAGGACATAGAGCATTACACTTTCCCTTTTCTCTCTCAGAACTGCCTGAAAGCATTCTTTCTGTAAAGGCTAAAGGGAGATTCTCCAAGGTGTGTGAGATAGGAAATTTGTTCATAATAAAAGAAGTTTTCATTCTTACTCCTGTAGTAACTTGAGGTTATTAGAGATCCTGGATTTGGGGAAGCCCTAGGGCTGAGAATTCGCTGAAATTTTTCTCTTTATTAGACCCTCTGTATATGGTATATGAATGGTATTGGTGTCTTTATGCTGCAAGGAAAATTTTGCTCTAAGTATAAATAATAGTTATATACCTAATCAGCCTGTTCTCAAGTATCAGTTTTAGTCTGTGTTTAATATCTGTATTATAATATATCTAGTATGTTGAGATTAACCCTACGCTTATTGATCTAGTATTTCTGCAGTTTACTTTTACCAAGTTTTAGTTTTGGGAAATTTTTGCATTGTTTAGTAAAATGATTTCTGAACTTGGTCTCAGAACCCCAGGAATTTCTGTGTGATTTATGTATAAAGACACCGTGGATTTTCCCAGGTATATAGTTTTAACATTTATAATTCTCAAGATTTAAAAGTAAGGTAAATTGTAAGTTGTAAAATCAACTATTTGAATGAATAGAAAGGAAGCCAATTATTTCCATTTAACTTGGAAGATTTTTTCCACCCTTTTAGTAGATTCCTTTTCTGGTTACTGAGATAAAAATTTTCCTCTTAATCTTGTAAACTCAACTGTTATATCCTTTGCACATTGGTTTGCATTTCTACATGTTTCACACTTAGCCCTCAAGTCATTTGTAATTGTATCAAAGTATCATCAGCACCTTACTGCAGCCAACCTAGTTGGATATATGCTTATATTGTCTTTTAACTTCATTGTATTTTATTTTTTATTGTGGGAGAAATTGAAATAAATTACATTTGGAGTCTTTTCAATTTCTATGAAAGATAATATTGTAGAGTAGTCAAGGGTTTGGTTTTTTGAGTTTGCAGTTGGACTGGTGGGAGTTGGAATCCCATTTCTGCCACTCATTAAATATGTGACCTTGGGAAATCTGGTTACCCTCTTCAAGACTAGAAATGGAAATAATAATAGAACCTAACTTATAGAGTTGTTTTGACATTTAAATTAGTTCAGTAGTGTTTAGTAAACAGTAAATCCCCAGAATATACTGTAAGTATCATCTGCTGTAATTTTCATCATCAATATTATTATTATACTGATTCTAAATCTTATATGCTTTCAGATTCATTGGTTTCTTTTATTATATCTACTGCCTTTAAAAAAATCTATCATTAATCTGGTGCCTTTTTGAATAATTTTTCTGTCCCCAAATGCATACCAAGTTTAATGAAATTTTGAACATTTTTTTCTTTAAGTTATTATTTCATTCAGTAAACATTTGTTGACTTCCCAGTATGTGCTGGACACAGGGAATATAAAGATGAAAAAGAAAATGTCTCTGCCATCACTCAGTTACCACTAATGTAGCAATCTTATGCTATAAATATCCTTGTATAAACTTCTGAGAATATAATTAGTTTTTGGGATAGAGGTTATAGAAGATTTCATGAAAGAGGAAGATATTTGATCAAGATCTTAGATATGATGGTATTAAACAGGTAATGAAAGAAAGGTGCTTGCCTGTTGAGGGGGTACAGTAAAGCTTTCTAGGCAGAAACAAAGGTACAGAAGTAATAAGGCATGGAAAATGTGCATGGAATTACAGGAGAAAAGGAGAAATGAGGGCCCTCTCTTTTTTGTATCTTTAAAGTTCTTCCTGTTTTCTCTACATATGAAAATGTTAAGATTTCTAAGTATATACCCTTTGATTCTCTGCTCTGGTTAATATTCCACGCATAACCTAATGCTACCCTGTATTTGTGGCCCAAAATGCTACAATTATTGCCTCTTTCTCATTAACATTATGTTCACAAGTCATGTGAATTGTAGGTTATTTTTGCTCATCTAACAGGCAGCTACCTTTGTGCCTAAGGTTTTAATCTGCTCTACCAGTATCTAGTTTGTGTGCCCACTGAACCTGTACACCACAGGAAAGATTATTATGAGCTGAGATCACAGTGGAATCAGATGGGAGATGAATTGATCTGTCTGCCCTCCCATCCTTTCTTCCTTCCACAAACATACATTAATTGGGTGCCTATATGCAACTGGCATTATGTTAGATATTGAGAATACAGATTTATTTAATAAATAAGACATGCTCTCACCTTTAAAATCTAGGAGAGAAGAGAGACAAATTAAGTTAATGTAAAAGTACAATGTAATATATACTATAATGAGGGTGTGAACAGAGTGCTATGGAAGCATCTAGGAGGGTGGGTCTGTTATTTATAGCCACAATAATGCTGCACAACAAAAAACCATAAAACCTCAGTAGTACAACATCAGCATATATGATTATGTGTCTAGGATAGTAAATTAGGCAGCTCTACCCATCTTGGCTGGGCTCTGTCATCTGAGGGTCAGCTGACTGTCGGCTAATCTAGGATGATTTGATTGGGGTGACTCAGCTCTACTTCATGTGTCTCTACTCTTTCAGCAGATTAGCCTGGGCATATTTTCAAGGAAGTGGCAGAGTGCAGGAGCACAAGTTGAAAAGCTTAAGTGCTTCTTAGCCTCTGCTTGCTAACATTTCATTGGCCAAAGAGTAAAACATGACTGAGCTCAGCGTTATAGTGCAAAACTAAAGTTGCTTGGCAGTGGGAATGGGTATGGTACGGAGTGAAGTGTTAGGGCCATCAACGCAGTATGCCTCAGAGGAGCATCTAAATTAACAGATCGACAACCACACTAGAAAAAAATTTTTTTTTCCTTGGGGCCATGGTGTTTTATTATGAAAATAGAATAAAAACTTTGAAAACAAAGCAATCCTTTCAAATAATGAAATTTTTTTTTTTTTCTGTGTATGAGTTATATACAACCTGAAAAATAGTTCTCATGGCTTTCCAGGTGAAGAGATGTGTGAGTTACATGTGCTTCACGAGGCCCCGGGCTAAAAACTAGCATAAGTTAAATACAGCTCACGTGACAATTGATGTTAAACTGAGGATTAGGGAACATTTCCCAAGGGTGGTACCTCTTGAACTCAATTTTTTCTTTTTTTTTCTTTTTTCTTTTTTGGAGCCAGGGGCATCCGGGGTCAAGTGGTGGTGGTGGCCGTGAGCAGCACAGCTCAGGGTTGAACTAAGTTTTGAAGGTACTGGGTGAGTGAAAGAAGAAACAAAGGGTGGCCAAGCACAGTGGCTCACGCCTGTAATCCCAGCACTTTGGGAGGCCAAAGCAGGAGGATTGCTTGAGGCCAGGAGTTTGAGACCAGCCTGGACAACATAGGGAGACCCCTTCTTTAAAAAAAAAAAAAATTAGCTCAATGTGGAAGAACATGCTTATAGTCCCAGCTACTTAGAAGCTGGGATAGGAGGATCACTTGAGCCCAGGAGTTGGAGGCTGCAGCGAGCTATGATTGTGTCACTACACTACAGCCTGGGTGACAGAATGAGACCATATCTCTAAAGGGGGAGGAGGAAAAAGGCTTGTTTGACAGGTAAAACATCATGTACAAAGGTGAGAAAATATGAAAATCATTGTGTGGTCAGCTCTCTATAGGTCATTTGATATGTCAAGAACAAAGAGTACATGGCTAGAAATAAGGCTAGAACCAAAGACAGAAGCCAGATTTCAAAGCCTTTTTTTTAAATAATAAAGGAGCGAAGGTTGTAGAATTCTGTGTAGGTTCTAAGCTTTTGTAACTATTATTTTATTGATATTAATTATAGTTTTATTTACTACTGCAGAGCTAGAACTTATGAAGATACTTAATTTTATACAGATTGGTAGTTGATAGATACATAGATGCATGTTTTTATTAGTATTTTTAGTATACTTAGAAGACTTCATATGTTCATTATAAGCTTCTAGAATTGCAGAGTAAGCTTTTTATAGTACGATTTAAAGATTATTATAGGAGTTTTGGTGATAGTGTAACAATGAACACTATTCTGGTGACAGTCACAGTAAAATCCCTGACTTCAGCATTATACAATTCACCCATTATACAATTCACCCATTCACCCATTATACAATTCACCCTTGTACCCCTTTAATATTAATGTTTTGAAATTTTAAAAAAAGTTGATCAGAAGCAGTAAAAGTAAAAAATAATAAGTGAGAAAAGTTCTCTCTGAGTATGTTATTGTGATTATAGTATATCTATTTCCAGTGTTATAGAAAGTTAGTTTTTTGACTAAATTTCAGCAAAAATAACATAGTAAAGCTCTAGAGTTACTAAATGTTTTGGAAGCCTAAAGGATTAAAATAACTTTCTTGAAGTTATTCCTTTTCCCTCTAAAAGACTTAAGAATTATTTAACTATACAAAGCAATTGAACCAGGCACCCTTTATTTTAATTTGTTAATCTCAATCTTCGGTAAATGATCATTTATGGCTAATTTGTCTAATTTGTTACAGTTTTGGTGCATTTAGCATGATATACAAACACTTCTGGATGAGTTAAAAGTCAGTCCTAGCTTTTTCCTTTAACTAGATTTGTGACCTTGAGATGGTTATTTAACATCTCTGACCTTTATTTTCTATCTCTTTAAAACAAGATGAACAGACTAACCAAAATAATCT
>NW_012155285.1:5399475-5400945 GCF_000956105.1 Propithecus coquereli
TTAAAAGCTATTTCTTTTCACACATCAAAAATTAATAAATATGTTTTACTATTTCACACTGCTCCCCAATGGCATACTTCCCATCTCCTGATTCTGTTCTACATTTTCTATGTCATCTTTTTAATGTACGAATTATTTAGTAATTTATTATGTATATTATTTATTGTATCCTTTCCTCATTGAAAAGTCAACTCCATTCATTTTTTTTCCTGTTTTGTTCACTGATGTATTCTAAGCAACTAGAACAGTGCCCAGCACATACTAGACACTCAGTAAATATTGATTGATTGTATGATTAATACCTATAGATAATGTAAGTATAATAATAAGGGGAGTAGGGAAATGGATGTTGAAATCAAGCTATGAGAAAAATTATCACTGCTGAGAAATCTGTTGTCTTAGATGTTTATTTGATATTTTGATTTACTTATCACTTCGGCTTTTTCAGAGCCATTAATTGAATTCATTTCTTCCTTTGAAAATAGGTGGATAAAGTTGTAGAGTTGTGAAGTTTAGAGCTATTAAAAATTGAAGAGTAAGAACAATTTCATGTGTTTATGACCTCTGATTGCCTTAAATAACTGATCATGGCTAAACTTCTGCACTTTTTCCCCCTCTTGGACAGTGGGCAAATCAGTCTCAACAAATATCGAGTAAGAATGACATAAACAGTATAATGCGTGTGTTTGCATGTACTGTCTGTTGCCAGGTTAGCTGACTAGAGTGTGTGTTAGGGTTATAGCCTGCTATTCACTTGAATTCCAGTTAGGAGAAATTCTTGGGTATTATAGTATTACCTAGCCTGTAAGAGTATAATCAAATAAGTGCTCTGAAGGGAAGAAGGAGACTTCCTTTTGGGGACAGCAAGTCACCCAGGGCCTTCTTACACTAAGCAGTAGTCACACAGTGTCCATTCTACAGTAATGTCAATTATTTGAGGTAGGAAAACGTTCAGAAAACCATAGCTAATAAAAAAAAAAGTAGTTCCCAAGACCACAGCAATTACTTAACCACAACATCCAGAATAATTTAATCATATTAGAGTTTGTAGCCAGTGGTTAAGCACTGAAAGCAACTCAGCATCCAGGAAGATGCTCACATAGCAGTTCAGGAAATATCTCTTTGTCTTTTCTGTATGGATTTCTGGATGCTTTGTGAGCAGATCTGCTTGTGGGCCTTGTGTTCTGGATGACTGGCCCAATAGGCTCCCTGTTACAGATTATCAAACGTATCCCTTTGCTTCTTTTTTAGAATCTCTTTAATTAAAACTTATTCAGTCCTTCCCCTGTGTTCTTAATCAAGGCTCAAAAAATTGAAAACAGATATTTTGGATTCAAAGGTAGACCTGTTAAATATACTGAAAAAGAATAATGTATAAGTAAAAAGAACAAACTGGGAGGTATCAGTTTACCTGACTTTAAGCTGTACTACCAGGCTGTAGTGATTAAAACAGCTTGGTACTGGCACAAA
>NW_012155285.1:5402218-5445747 GCF_000956105.1 Propithecus coquereli
AATAATGTAAAATCCTGTGATAATATCTCTGGCCTTTTTAAAAAAAATTCAAGGGACAATAGAATGTTTCTTGGAAATTACTTTCATCTGTGAGACCAGGGATAAATTGTAGGCTTATTTTCCTTCCTCTAATTGTTTTTATTCATTTATTTCATTCTGCGTTACCACTGACCAGCCCTAGGCTGTCTGTTGTGGCTTCTAGACCTGGTCTAGGACTACCAGGTGTTGGGACTCTGATGATTTGAGCAGCCAGTCCAGGGCACGGTCATCTCCAAAAACAGATGATGGCCCCTTGGTGGGGGCAGCAGGACATGAGCAGGGTCTCTAAGGTGTTGTATGGCAGCCTTTGCTTGCAGACCATCATCCCTGTCTTCAGTTTATCCCACTATCAAGTTTGGAATCTCTGAAATCTACCTTTCTCTGCAGGAGAGTGTGTAGCTTTGAGGCAAGTGGTCTGGGGGCAGTGGTGTGGTGTGTGTCCCTGTGGAAGCTGCACCAATGATTAGATATAAATTTGTTTCTATCTCTTAATTTCATGATTTTTCCTCAATTTACTCGGTAAGATATAATTTTCATATAATAGTGTCACCTCATTCTTGAAGACAGAGGATTATAGCTGCTTTTATAAGCCCAATTAAATATCTGAAAAGGCATCTTTAAAATCATGTAATCCAGTCCGCTCCTTTTAATGTTGAGAAACTGAGGTGCAGAGAGAGGTTACTTGTCAATTACAGCTGTGCTCCCTAACCCCCAGGCCTTGGACTGGTACCGGTCGTGGGCTGCTACTGGTCCATGGGCTATTAGGAACTGGGCTGCATAGCAGGAGGGGAGTGGCGGTCTAGCGAGTGAAGCTTCATCTGTATTTACAGCCACTCCCCATTGCTCGCATCACCACCTGAGCTCTGCCCACTGTCAGATCAGTCTCTATCTCCCATCACCCCCAGATGGGACTGTCCAGTTGCAGGAAAACAAGCTCAGGGCTCCCACTGATTCTGCATTATGGTGAGTTGTATAATTATTTCATTATATATTACAATGTAATAATAATAGAGATAAAGTGCACAATAAATATAATGCACTTGAATCATCCCACCCCTGCCTCCCTCTTGGCCATCCATGGAAAAATTGTCTTCCACAAAACCAGTCCCTGTTGCCAAAAAGCTTGGGGACTGCTGCATTACAGTACCACTTAGTTGTAGAATGGGAACTAGAACTAGGTCATCTAACTTCTAGGATTTATTTTTCTTTTCGTTGTAACTGACTTTCCCTTCCTTGTAGCTGATAGCCAGAATATAGTGTGATTTCTAGCTGCATTATTTTAATCTTCTTAGTTGGATACTGGCCATGTGAGCTGTATCTGTTTTGCTGGGCTCACATCTCTGACAGGTCATTCAGCTGGGTGCTGTTTGTTTCCCTAATTGGGGGCAGTGATGACAATGAGATGTCAGCTGGGTACTTGCTCCTTATTCACTGACTCTCATGAACGTCATCCTCAACTTCAGGGTGTGGAAAAGCATTATCTTTAGGTAAAGGTATAAAATCCCCATGTATAATAAGGGTAATTTTTTGAAAGCAGGTAGACAAATTGTATTCATTATTTACTTATTCCTTAAAAAAAGAAACAGTTTTCTAGTTTGTCTTGTTTTTGTGAAAATTATGTCATTACCTTTTAGTACTAATTAGGATAATTTATTTGGTGGAGAATAATTGGGAAACCCCTTAGTCCTAGCCAGATGAGGATGGTTGATCATGCTAATAACAATGTGTGTATCTTAGTGAGAACAAAAAGATTTTCTCATGTCAGTAAATAAAATATTTACTTAAAAAGACTTTTATTTTTTTAATCTCCTTTGGTATTCTCTGTTGTGTTTATTTTATGCTATGCTTTTGTACTAATATATACATTTGTATAACTTGAAAAGAAATAAACATATGTATATTGTATGTGCTTACTCAAAAAGTATTTTTTTTTCCCTTACAGTTTATGCCATTAAAAGAGTTTGGAGTTGATTGCCTTTCATAGTTGGGAATGAGTGGATGTGAGGACGATGGTCTGTGGATACATTATCAGATGCATGCCTTTACATAGGGTCTGGTGGTTACCAAAAGATTTTGGCAAATGAAATGATGCTTTAGAATTTATTTACTTACTTATTTATTTTAAATTGTATTTATTCATTTATTTTTAAGAGATGAGGTATTGCAATTGTAGCTCACTGCAGCCTTGAACTCCTGGGCTCAAGTGATCTTCCCACTTCAGCCTCCTGAGTAGCTAAGACTATAGGAGTGTTCCACCATGCTGGGCTAATTTTTCTTTTCCTTAATTTTTTAGAGATGGGGTCTCACTGTGTTGTCCAGGCTGGTCTCAAACTCCTGGCCTCAAGTGATCCTCCTGTCTCAGCCTCCTGAGTAGCTGAGATTATAAGCATGAGCCACTGTGGTTTAGAATTTACAGAGATTAAAAGAATAACACTGTATTTGGGAAACATCTTGGCATAGATTACTAACCAAAGATGTCAGGGGATCAACATAGAGTAAGATTGTGAATATCCAGCTTCTTCCTTTAAAAAATTTTTTAACAATTCTTTTATAAAACCGATGTTAGAAATTAGTGAAATGGGGTTTTGTTGTTTTTGAGAACACAGTGATTAAAGACATTCAATATGTATTTTTAAAAACTTGTTTTCTTTGTTTTAAAAATGCCTCTGTAACTACTTTTTTCTGTTTTATTAATATTTTGGCACTTTCTTTGCATAGATTTCTTTCTTTAATAGATGTATATTAAAGGATGTCCCCTTATTTTATTTTATTTTATTTTATTTTTTGGGGGACAGAGTCTCACTCTGTTGCCCGGGCTAGAATGAGTGCCGTGGCGTCAGCCTAGCTCACAACAACCTCAAACTCCTGGGCTCAAGCGATCCTTCTGCCTCAGCCTCCCGAGTAGCTAGGACTACAGGCATGCGCCACCATGCCCGGCTAATTTTTTCTATATATTTTTAGTTGTCCGATTAATTTCTTTCTATTTTTAGTAGAGACGGGGTCTCGCTCTTGCTCAGGCTGGTTTTGAACTCCTGAGAACAATCCGCCCGCCTCGGCCTCCCAGAGTGCTAGGATTACAGGTGTGAGCCACCGCGCCCGGCCATCCCCTTATTTTAGATTGTACTGGGCATATATATAACACACAAAAATATTGAAAAAGTTAATAGTAAATTCTGTAATCCATGGTTTTGTTTATTGCGCTTATCTAAGGATAAGTGTTATCTAAGGAGCCTTCATCTTCATGTGTCTATGTAATAAGTGTAACTTTAGCTCATGAATGTTCTTTTTATTTTATACTTTCATTGTGCACTTGACAAAGGGATTACAGAGTTGGTTACCCTGAGTGCTCACGGAGACATTGGATCCTGGGATTGAATAAAACCAGTCTCGTTTGGATGGGAAGGTAGAGTGTAAGTGGCTCTGCCACGACCAGAGTCCAGCAGGATTGCTCTGGATGTCCTGCTTGTTGTAATCATGGCTGTCAGAGTCACAGCCTTTTCTAAAATGGAGGGTTGTACGTTATAACAGTGAAACTACTGCAGGAGACCAGGAGAGGGGCAGCCTTTTCAGAAAGTTTCCTGAAAGCCCTTTAGTGGAGACTAGTCTAGTAGTACTGGTGGTGTTACAGGCATCTAGGCAGTATGTGAAGGAATTGGGTATCAGATTCTGTTGATTGGGAACCAGGACAAGTCAGGCAAGACTTTAGTGTGAATGGTGAGGTAGGTCTTTAATGAAGGGAAAAATCAAAACAATTTTCTAAGTATCAATTACTTCTCTTTAAGTGGCTAACAAATATTATGTACGTTGCAGAGTGAAAAGGAAGTGACTGTGGCTAGGTACAGTGGTTTTTGTTTCTATTTTCCAAAAACCACCAGAACAATATCTAGCTTCCTATGCGTATGGGTGGGTGGTACAGAAGTAATGTGAGAAAAACTGTGGGAGAAAAGCTGAAGTAGCAACAAACCTTAAAATATACTCATCAAATTACATACCTGATTATATGTCTTTATAGCTGGTTTTAGGTACTTACTTTACATGTATATGCTAATAAAAACCGTTTTTAGTAGAAAAAGCTTTTTCATAAAAGCTTGTGATAAAACTTATTAATTATTTGTTTATTTTATTGATAAAAGAAGTATTCTGGCTGGGTGCTGTGGCTCACACTTGTAATCCGAGTGCTTTGGGAGGCTGAAGTGGAAGGCTTGCTTGAGGCCAGGAGTTCGAGATTGGCCTGGGCAACATGGCAAGAACCCATCTCTACAAAAATTTTAAAAATTAGCCAGATGTGGTGGTGTGTGCCTGTAGTCCAAGCTACTTGGGAGGCTGAAACAGGAGGATCACTTGAGCCCAGGAGTTCGAGGCTTCAGTGAGCTATAATCCAGATACTGCACTCTAAGCTGGGTGGCAGCGCCAGACTCTGTCTCTTTAAAAAAGCAAACAAACAAAAACACCCCCAAACCACAAACTATTCCAAAAATATTTTTTACTGGAGATGTGAACTGAATTGTAGTTTTAGCTTTGAGCCAATTATTTAACTTTGATAACTGTGTCCTTTTTCTACAGGAAAGTTTAAAGTAACTTAAAATAATAGATGGAAAACATTGTTCAGGTAGTCCAAAGAATTAAGTATGAATATGCCAGTAAACACAACAGAAGATTTTTGCCTTTGTGGAGTTTACTTTTTATTGTGGCCTTCTTGTTCTCTTTCTGTTCTGTTGGTTATTTGTCTGTACTTGCACTTGTAATCACTATCTTAATGATTGTAGCTTTATAATAAATCTTGTAGAAAATATTCTTCCATCTTGTACTTAAAAAGTGTCTTGACTATTCCTGGCTCTTTGCTCTTTTCATATAGAGTTAAAACCAATTTAGTGTATTTACTTGTAATTGTGTTTCTACCTTTTTGTTGATGATTTTTGTAGATCTTATGGCTGGAAAACTTGCTTACTTCTTTTATTAATTCAAATAATTTGTCTCTTGATTATATTTGGTGTTCTGTATAGAAACTCAGATAATCTGTAAGTAAGGATAGTTTCATTTTTTCTTTTCGAATGCTTATATAGTTTTAGGGTTTTTTTGTTTTATTGTTCTGATTATAATCTTAAGTATCATGTTGACTAAAAGTGGTGATATTAGACATCCTCATATTGGTCTGGATGTCAAAGGATATGAATACTTCTGAACGTGTTGTTTCCTGTAGGGTTTTGGTAGATTCCCTTTATCAGATTAAAGTTAGTTCCTTTTAGTCCTAGCTTGCTAAAACTTTTGTTATGAGGGATTGTTGGATTTTGTTGAATGATTTTCTTGTATCTATTGAGATCATATAATTTTTCTGTTTTTGTATTTTTAAGTAGTGTAATTATATTAATAGATTTATTCAATGTTGAGCTCTTGCTTTCTCTGGCTATATTAGTCAGTGTTCTCCAGAAAAACAGAACCAATAGGATATATATATAAAAAGGAGATGCACACATACACATATACGTATAAGAGAGTTATATGTGAGGAATTGACTCATACGATTATGGAGGCTGAGAAGTCCCAAGATTTGCAGTCAACCCAAGGGAGCTTATGGTACATTTCCAGTCCCAGACCAAAGGCCTGAGAAGCAGGCGAGCTGATGGTGTAAGTTCCAGTCTGAGTCCGGTTCTGAGTCCAAAGTCAGGAAAAGACCCAAATTCTCCCTTACTCAGCCTTTTATTCTGATCAGGCCTTCAATGAATTGGATGAGGCCCACCCACATTGGGGTGGGCACTCTGTTTTAAATAGTCTACTGGTTCAAAGATTGAAATGTTAGTCTCAACTAGATACACCATCACAGACACACTCAGAATAATGCTTAGCCAAATATCTGAGCACCCTGTGGTGCTCTTATTCCCTTATTCATAGTAAGGGAATAAGATATTTCCCCAACACATAAACATACACATGTGTGCAGACATATTGATAAGAAAATAAGGAGGAACTACTGATGATAATTATTGTCCTTGTTTTTGTAACTGACCACATGGCATAGCTGGTATTTATAACTACCTTCTTCCACTACCCATTCTGTAATTCTCTTTGCCTTCATAAAGCACCTCAGTTGTTCATGGTTCTTTACCTAGTGAGTTGACCTAAACCTTTATTCCTGAAGTGTATGGGATATTAGTGCTCCTGATTGGATTGGCTTGTTGTATTTTTCCATTGACCTTAATCAATCACAGGGCATGGTACTACTAAGAGACACCCTAGCCTTAAGGCAGTGGTCCCCAACCTTTTTGGCACCAGGGACCGGTTTCATGGAAGACAGTGTTTCCATGGACTGGGGTAGGAGGTCAAGGGGGATGGTTTCAGGATGATTCTAGCACATTACATTTATTGTGCAGTCAAACCTCTCTGCTAATGATAATCTATATTTGCAGCTGCTCCTGCTCTAGCATCACCACCTCAGCTCTACCTCAGATCCTCAGGCATTAGATTCTCTATCTCTTTCTCTTTTTTTTTCTTCCCTAGGAATCCTATGTAGATTGTCATAAGGAGCGAGCAACTTAGACCCCTTGCATGCACAGTTTACAGTAGGGTTCCCACTCCTGTGAGAATCTAATGCCACTGCTGATCTGACAGGGGGCGGAGCTTATGCAGTGATGTGAGCAAGCAATGGGGAGCAGCAGTAAATACAGATGAAGCTGCTCTCACTCGCCTGCCGCTCACCTCCTGCTGTGCGGCCCAGTTCCTAACGGGCCACAGACTGGTACCTGTTCACAGCCCAGGGGTTGGGGACCACAGCCCTAAGGGATCTCCTGTATTCCAAACATAATCTTCCTTACCTCCGTAATGGAATAGCAGTCCAATTTCCTCTCTAGTTGGGATCAGTCAGTAGCTCCCTTCTTTGCCTGTTGATTAAGAAGCATGAGGAATTCTAAGTGGCCAGGCAGCAGTCTTAACTTCTATTTCATCATTATGTTTCCTGGTGGGAGCATTCATCCCTTTGGAACTAAGACCTCTAAGCCAGCAAAGTATAAGGTCGTGGGAACAGAAAGCAAAAATTTTGCAAGTGGGTCACTAGTGATGATAGTGAGTGGTGCCACTCCCATTTTTACCTCTCAATTCTCAAACCCATGTATTCTGGCTGTGGGAGAAACAGTACCATGTATTGGACACTGATACAGAGCATATACAGCCTTCTTGTGAACCTTTCCCTAGCCTTGCCCAGCATTGCTACCTACCCGGTGCTGTAACTAAGTTTTCAAAAGTCAAAAGGCCATTTACCATTCTGTCAATCCAGCTGCTTCAGGATGGTGGGGAACATGGTAAGTCCAGTGAACTTCATGAGTATTGGCCCATGGGTGTACTTCTTTTGCAGCGAGGTGAGTTCCTCAATCAGAAGCAATGCTGTGTGGAATACTGTGATGGTGGAGTGGAGACAGGCATTCTGGAAATCCAGAGATGGTAGCTTTGGCAGAAATGTTGTGTGCACGGAAGGCAAATCTATATCCAGAATAAGTATCTGTTCCAGTAAGAGCAAAACACTGCCCTTTCCGTGATTTCCAGGTGGGCCAATATAATCAACTTGCTACCAGGTAGCTGACTGACCACACCAGGAAATGGTGCTGTATCAAGGTCTCAGTGTTTGTCTCTGTTGGCAGATTGGGCACTCGGCAGTGGCTGTAGCCAGGTTGGCCTTGGTGAGTGGAAGCCTATGTTACTGAGCCCATGCATGACCTCCATCTCTGCCATCGTGGCCACTTCGTTCATGAGCCCACTGAGCGATGATAGATGTGGCTGGGGAAAAAGACTGTTATCCACAGAATAATCTTATCCATTTGATTATTAAAATCCTCCTCTGCTCAGATCACCCTTTGGTGAGCATTCTGAGCATTCATGTGGGACACAGATATCTTCACATTATTTTGCCCACTCAAAATGTTCTATTCACAAAGCCCTTCGTCAAATTTCATTGTCAACACTGCTCAAATAGTGTTTCTCCCAAGTTCCTGACCATTCAGCCAAAACTCTGGCCACATCCCATGAATTGGTATATAATCACATATCTGACAATTTCTCCTTCTAAACAAAATGAAGAAACCAGGTGCATTGCTTGAAATTCTGCCCACTAGGAGGAATTCCCTTTTCTGCTGTTCTACAGGGATGTCCCAGAAAGGGGACTGGTAGTCCTATAATTTTCCATTGTTAGGTGATGCCTGCATATTATGCAGAATCATCTGTAAAAAAGCTCCTAGTCTTCTCTTCCTTTGTCAGCTAATCGTAGGGAACTCCCCATGAAGGCATAGGTGCAGGTTCAGAAAAAGTAAATTCTCCCTTACTCTGATTTTAGCTCTATTCAGGCCTTCAATAGGTTGGATAAGGCCCATCTACATTGGGGAGGGCAGAGTGTTTTACTCAGTGTGCCAATGCAAATGTTAACCTCATCCAAAAATACCTTCACAGACACACTCAGAATAATGTTTAACCAAATATCTAGAAACCCCATGGCCAAGTCAGGTTGACACATAAAATTAACCATCACGCTGGGATTAACTTAACTTGGTCACAATATATTATTTTCTTTATTTATTTTCTTCGTTTCTTAGTCTCGCTCTGTCACCCTAGCTAGAGTGCAATGGCATCATCACAACTCACTGAAACCTCAGACTCCTGTGGTCAGACAATCTTCCTTCCTCAGCCTCCTGAGTACCTGGGACTACAGGCCCGCACCACCACACCAGGCTAATTTTTTCTAAATTTAGAGACGGGGTCTCACTCTCGCTCAGGCTGGTCTTGAACTCCTGAGCTCAAGCAATCTTCCTGCCTCAGCCTCCCAAAGTGCTGGGATTACCTGTGAGCCACCATGCTTGGCCATCCTTTCTTTTTTAATACATTGCAGTATTCAGTTGCTAATTGTTTGTTTTATTTATGTTTTTGTTTATGTACATGACTAAAATTTATATGTAATTTTCCTTTCTTTTATAGTCCTTTTTGGTTTTGGTACAAATGTTATACTACAAAAAATGAATTTAGAAATGTCTCTCTTTTTCTGTTCTCTGAAAGATTTGTGTAAAGTTAGAATGTTAGAATGACTTATTCTT
The DNA here is from genome assembly GCF_000956105.1 of Propithecus coquereli. NCBI lineage: Eukaryota > Metazoa > Chordata > Mammalia > Primates > Indriidae > Propithecus > Propithecus coquereli. The sequence continues at coordinate 5,411,326 of NW_012155285.1, forward strand.
TGCAAGTTTGGTGTAGAACATTACAAGTGAAGTGAATTGCTTTTTAAGTGCTAATTCAATTTCTTTAAAATTTATAGGACTAATCAGGTTTTCTGTTTCTTCTAGAATTGGTTTTGGTCATGTATATTTTTCTATAAATTTATCAATTCCACTACAGTATACAAGTTTTTGGCATCACATTAATCATGATATTCTCTTATTATCCACAATGTGTTATAGGTAATTTTCTCAAGATCTGTTGGCCTGAACACTAATTATCTTTTAAGCTACATCTACTCTACTCTTAAATTCATTAAATTTTTATTCTTCTTTTATTATGGTAAAATAAACATTACATCACATCTGTCATTTTAACTTTTGTTTTTTTGACGGGGTCTCACTCTGTTGCCTGGGCTAGAATACAGTGGCGTCATCATAGCTCACTGCAACCTTAAACTCCTGGGCTCAAGAGGTCGTCTCACCTCAGTCTCCCAAGTAGCTAGGATTACAGGCCCATACCACCACACCCTGCTAATTTTTCTTTTTTTAGGGGGTAAAAACAGGTTCTCACTATGTTGCCAGGCTGGTATTGAACTCCTGGCCTCAAGTAATCCTCCCACCATGGCCACCCAAAGTGCCAGGATTTCAGGTGTGAGCCACCACACGCAGCCCATTTTAACTATTTTTAAGTGTCAAATTCAGTGACCTTAAACACACTCACAGTGTTTTGCAATTATCACCATTACCCATTTCCATTAAGTTTTTATCATCCCAAACAGAAACTCTATACCCATTAAGCAGTAACTCTCCATTCCCTTGGTATCGTCTATCCTACTTTCTGTCTCTATGAATTTGCCTCAGATAAGTGAAATCATACAATATTTGTCCCTTAGTGTCTGGCTTATTTCACTTAGCATAGTTATTTTCAAGGGTCATTCGTGTAGTAGCATGTATCAGAACCTCTTTCCTTGTGTGGTTGAGTAATATTCCATCATAAGTATATACAACATTTTGTTTATCCATTCATCTGTTGATGGATGCTTCCGTTTTGGCTATTGTGAATAATGTTATGAACATCGATGTACAACTATCTGTTTGAGTCTTTGTTTTTAGTTCTTTTGGGTATACTACACATAAGAGTAGAATTGCTGGATCAAATACTAGTTCTGTGTTTAACATTTTCAGGACCCACCCAATTGTTTTCCACAGTGGCTATACCATTTTACATTCCCACCAGGAATGCACAAGGTTTCCAATTTCTCCACAGTTAGCCAACATTTAGATTTTTCTGTTTTTTTTTTTTTTGATACTAGCCATCTTTGGCAGTGTGAAGTGGCACCTCATTGTGGTTTTGATCAATTTCCCTAATGCCTGACGATATTGAGCATCATTTTGTGTGCTATTGTCCATTTGTGTATCTTCTTTAGAGAAATATCTAGTCAAGTATTGCCCATTTATTCTGAATATTAATCTGATATGTGATTTTCAAATTTTTCTTCCATTCTTTAGGTTGTCTTTACACTCTTAATAGTGTCCTTTGATGACAAGAGGTTTTTATTTTGATAAATTCAATTTATATATTTTTTTCTTTTGGTGCCAGTGCTTTTGCCTTAAGAAACCATTGCAAAATCCAAGGTCATGAAAATTTTCCTTTCTGTTCTCCTCTGAGAGTTTTATAGTTTTAGCTCTTAAATTTAGGTCTTTAATCCATTTTACAATAATTTTTATATATGATACAAGGTAAGAATCCAACTCCATTCTTTTGCATGTGGATATCTAGTTTCCTTAGAACCACTTATTGAAGACTGTCCTTTTCATATTGGGTGGTCTTGGAACCCTTGTCAAAAATTAATTTACCATCTATGTGAGGATTTATTTATGGGCACTCTAGTCTATTTGTCTGTCTTTATAATGTCTATCTTTATGCCAGTACCACTTTGTTTTAATTAATGTAGCTTTGTAGTAAATTTGAATCAGGAAGTGATGACTCCAACTTTGTTCATCTTTTTAAGATTGTTTGTGGTCATTCAGGCAGGGTCCCTTGGATATCCACTGTATTTTTCTGTTTCTTCAAAAATGCCATTTGGTATTTTGATAGGGTTTTGCATTGAATCTGTGTATAACTGTACATAACATCGTCATCTTAATAGTATTGATCATTCCAAGTCATGAACAGATGTTTGTTCATCTACTTATATTTACTTTTTATTGACGTAGATTTTCTTTAATTTATTTCAGCAGTCTTTTATAGTTCTCAGTGTATAAGTCTTTTACGTCCTTTGTTAATTTATTACTTTTATTCTTTTTCATGGTATTTTCTTAATTTCCTTTTCAGATTACACATTGCTAGTGTATAGTAATACAAATGATTTTTGAATGTTGATTTTGTATATTCAACTTCGTTGAATTTTTTTATCAGCTCTAACAATTTTTTATGGATACTTTGGAATTTTCTACATATAAGGTTATGTCATCTGTAAACAGAGATAATTTTGTTTCTTTCTTCCCAATTTAGATGTGTTTTATTCTTTTTCTTGCTTAACTGCTCTGGCTAGAACTTACAGTACCATGTTGAATAGAAGTGATGAAAATGAGCATCCTTGTTTTAATGCTGATCTTAGGGGAAAAGCTTGTTTGTCCTTATTGTTTATGTGTGTAAAAATTTTTTTTCAGGTTTTCCTTAGGTGATGCTAGGAGACCTCTTCATGAAACAGCAGTTTTGGTAGAAGATGTGGTACACACTCAGTTAATTAATCTGGTAAGAGCATATATAATTTTATTTGATGTCTTCTCTGCATTCTGCTTTTATTGGGATTGCAACCCAACACTTTAAAAAATTTATTTACATCTGGAATTCTTTTTCGTTAGCATTACTGAAGTATAATTTACATATAATGAAATTTCCCAATTTGCATAATTATGAGTTTTAGAAACAGAGTATTGTCATGTAACTAACAACATGATATAGAAAATTTCCATCATTGAAAACAGACCGTTGTTCTCCTATGCAGTCAGTCTTCTTACCACAGCCCCTGGCCCTTGGCAAACAACTCATCTTTTTTATATTCCTCTAGTTTTTCCAAAAGTTATTAAAAATTTTTTTATTTTGAATTTAGACTTCCAAAAAAAATTTTACAAACATTACAGAGAATTCCCAGATACCCTTCAGCTTCCTCTAATGTTAGCATCTTACATAACCATAATATAGTTATCAAAACCATGAAATAATATTGGTACATTACTATTAACTAAATTACTGACCTTATTTGAATTTCATCAGTTTTCCTACTAATACCCCTTTTCTGTTCCAGGGCCTGATCTAGGATATGATGTTGGTTTAGTTGTCATGTCTGTGTTGTCTCCTTCTATCTACAGTAGTTCTTCAGTATTTCCTTTACTTTTATGACCTTAACAATTTTGAAAAGTAATAGACAGTTAATTTGTAGAATGATCTTATATTTTTATTCGTCTGATGTTTTGTTAGGATTAGAATGAGGTTATGCATTTTTGGCAAGATTACCACAGAAGCGATGGGTCCGTCTCCGTGCATGATATTATTATCATTATCCAGGGGTTCATGATATGTTTTATTTGTGATATTAAACTTGATAGCTTCTTTAAGGTGGTGTGTGCTGAGTTTCTCCACTATAAAGTTACTATTTTTTAATTTCCTGGTTAGTAAGTACCTTGAGGATGTTTTATGACTATGCAAATATTCTCTTTCCCAAAAATTTTGCCTATGAATTTTACCATTCATCAGTGAATCTTATCTGAGACAATTATTACTGTGGTATTTGCCTAGTGGTGATTTTTTCTGTTTCCTTCTTTCCTTTTGCCTTTATTAATTGCAATTCTTCTTAAAGGAAAAACTGTCCTTTGTTCCTATTTATTTATTTAGTTTTCTATGTAGTATATCTATATGGACTAATAGATGTGTAAATATTATTCTAGGTATCATTATCCAAAACTATCATTATTTCCTTTTTTTGCTGAGTTTGTTCCAGTGTTGGCCATTAGAAACACTTTCAAGTCCTTTTCCCATTATTGTATTGGGTTTTTGGACTTACATCCTACATATATTAGGAATATTAGTCATTTGTCTGTGATGTATGTTGCAAATATGTTCTTCCAGTGTGTCAGTTGTATCAGTTATCCCTAAGTTTGTTTTTGTGGGTTTTGTTTGGCACACAAGTATTTTTATTTTAACGTAGTCAAATGTATCACTCTTTTATGCTTTTGGATTTTGAATCACAGTTAGAAAGCCTTTCCCTATGCAAGCATACCACATTAATTGCACTTCATTTTATTGCGCTTCCCAGATACTGCATTTTTTTTTACAAATTGAAGGTTTGTGGCAACCCTGCATCAAGCAAGTCTGTTGGTACCATTTTTTCAACAGCATGTGCTCACTTTGTGTCTCTGTGTCACACCTTGGTAATTCTCACAATATTTCAAAGTTTTTCATTATTATTATATCTGCTATAATGATCTGTAATCAGTGATCTTTGATGTTGCTATGGTAATTGTTTTAGGATGCCAAGAACTGCACCCATGTAAACAATGAACTAAATTAGTAAATGTTGTGTGTGTTCTGACTGCTGCATTGACTGGCCATTTCCCTATCTCTCTCCCTGTCCTCGAGCCTCCTTATTCCCTGAGACCCAACAATATTGAAATTAGGCCAGTTAATAAGCCTACAGTGGCCTTTAAATGTTCAAGTGAAAGGAAGAATTTATTTCACTTTATTTCACATGTATTTCACTTTAAATCAAAAGCTAGAAAGGACTAAGCTTAGTGAGGAAGGCATGTTGAAAGCTGAGATAAGCTAAAAGCTAGGTCTCTTACACCAAACATACAAGTTGGGAATGCAACGGAAAAGTGTCTGAAGACAATTAAAAATGTTACTCCAGTATACATTTAGTGATAAGAAGGTGAAACAACCTTACTGCTGATATGAAGAAAGTTTAAGTGGTCTGGATAGAAAATCAAACAAACTACAACATTCTCTTAAGCCAAAGCCTGATCTAAAGCAAGGTCCTACTTTTCTTTGATTTTATGAAGGCAGAGAGAGGTGAGGAAGCTGCAGAAGAAAAGTTGGATTGGAAGGACATTCAGATCAAGGAAGCTTAAAGGTTCCCAAATAAGTTCAACCCCAAAATCTCCTCCTCTAAACACATTATACTCAAATTTTCGAAAGTCAAAACAGCAAGAGAAAAGCATCAATGTCATATATAAGGGAATCCCCATTAGATTAACAGGAGCTTTGTCCACCGAAACCTTAGAAGTGAGAAGGTAATGAGATGATGTAATCAAAGTGCTGAAAGAAAAAAATTGCTGGCCAAGAATATTGCACCCAGCAAAGCTATACTTCAAATGACAGAAAAATGAAGTATGTCCAGACAAGCAAAAAACTGACAAAATTCATCACCAGCCTTACATGCAATACTTAAACAACTCCTAGATCTGGAAGCAAAAAGACACTAATGGTTATCAAGAAAGGATGCAAAACTATAAAACTCACTGGTAGAGCAAATAAACAAAGGAGAAAGAGAAAAGAATCAAATTGTAGCACTAGAAAAAACTACCAAACCACAATGATAAAATGAGAACAACAAAAAAAAGAATGTGCAAAATAACCAGAAAAAATTTTAAAAATGAAATAAATACTCACCTATGAATAATAACCTGGACTGGAAATAGATTAAATATATAGACTGGCTTAATGGATAAAAAATATGACCAACTATATGCTGCCTACAAAAAACTAACTTCACCTATAAAGACATGTAAACTGAAAGGGAAGAAATGGAAAAAGATATTCCATGCAAGTGAAAACCAAAAGTGAATAGAAGTAGCCATACTTATATCAGATAAAACAGATTTTAAGTCAAAAACAGTAAAAAGAGACCAAGAAGGTTATATGATGATAAAGGAATCAATTCAGCAAGAGAATATAACAACTGTAAATGTACGTGCACCCAACACTAAAACTCCCAAACATATTAATATAAACCAAATATTATTAGATCTAAAAGGACAGATAGACTCCTATACAATACAGTTGAACACTTCTAGACCCCACTCTCAGCATTGTACAGCTAGACAGAAAATCAACAAACACTGAATATAAATGGCACTTTGGACCAAATAGACACACCACCTCAGTAATGGTTTATGGTTATGTTTTAAAATAGTAATAAAGTTTCCTATGTAGAACTTCAATTATAAGGGTTATCAAAATAGTACAAACTAATATAATTTGTGATTGCATAAAATAAAGAAAGCAGAGGTACCATGGGGACCTACTGAATCACAGAATGGAAACAGTCCTCTAGCTAACTAAACATTCAGATTTTATACTAAGTCAAAACATGTATATGTAACTCAGCAAACCGGAACACACTCTGTGTTTACACAAATGGGATAAAGGAGTCCACAGATACCATCTGGGAAAAAATTCTTGGCCTTTCTGTCTGTTCTTACTGTGGAGTAAATGAAGTACCAGATATTTAGTATAAACAGACGGAAAACACACCTGCTTTGGGGAAAACACACGCACATGCACATAGATACAGAGTAGTTCAAAATAGAACATTTTATGTCAGTAAAATCTGATCACTTTTCTTCATTTTTATGTAGAACTTTCTTTCCTTATGAATGTACTGTGGAAAATTTACTAATTTTTTCTGTACAAGACTTGCTTTTGATTGCTCTTAATATTTTTTACTTAGTATAATTTTCTCTCATACATTACCACCTCATGCATCAAAAAGTACTATTGTCTCATCTTTTAAAAAAATGGTTGGTATAGCTGTTGACTGATACTGAGTTTTTAATCTATGACAAAAAATGAGCATATTCTAAGTAGAATGCCTCTTTAGCTACATTTTCCCCACCAATTGCCATGGATAGTTTGCTAAAGGCATGACCCAGAGGATCAACTGGGAAGGAATTTCCAGTCCTTCCCCCCACCATTCTTAATATCTCCTTTTTTTCCTGCTGCAGTATATCTCAGTTGATTCATTTGAAAAACAGTCTTCAATGTCAGAGAATTTCAGAGTATAAATTGCTTAGAGTTCCAGTAAATTATAAGTAGTGTCTCATGTTACTTGGTTTTCTTAGCATAGATATAAAAGAGCATCTTCTCGCCTTTTCATGTGTGCCTCTTCCCATGCATTAGGCTTTTTAAAACGTTCTTCATTTGTTTTTCCTGCTGGTCTGCTAGAATCTTATCCCCTGACTTAAGCTAAGTTGTTCCAGCTATTTAGATCCTGTCTAATGCTTGTATTTTTTTATCTGTGCTAAAAGTTTCAATTCTGGCTAAAACTTCTCATAAATGTCTAATACATAGGTTCCAACTATTTCAGATTTACCAAAGATGTAGACCTTTTGTAAAACTCCCACTCTCGAGATTGAACTGCATCACTTTACTGAGATTGGTGGAGATTTGTGCCAACTAGAAATTGTCTGAGTTTATACTATGCTGTTGATAATACCCTTGTGATAATATCAAATATTGAATGAAGTTCAAAAACTGTAATGATTTCTGTTGGCTTTCTGGCTACTTTCATTTTTCTATCCATTCAGAGTTAAATATCAGACAAGTCTCTTCATTTTGTGCATAGAATATAATTAGCTAACATTCCATTTAAAAATCATACCGGATTTTCACTACATAACTTTACCAGGTAACTAGTAAGCTGTTCAGTCTGTTGAACTATGTTTTCATATGTGAATCTATTGTCCAGGTTATTCTTGAGAGTATTCATAATCTTGAATTACGAAAAGTAATAAACTGATATGTGTGAAGAGTAACTGTTTACTCTTCCATCTGGATTAGCATGCATTGAACCCTCCCTCTTTGTTCGTATGTCTTGTGCTTTTTAATTTGGCAGATGTTTTCCAAATACTCTATTCTTATTCATCAAATTTTGTGGTCTCTTATGTATCTGAACTAATAAATTATCTTGAACTCCTCCAATTCCTTTTTTAAGATCTTTGAAAGTCTTTCATTTATCAGTAACTCTGTATCTTCTTTCCCCAGTGCTGGCCATTACTCTTGGTTATGTGGAGATTATACAGAAAAGAAGAATATAAAAGTTAGTAAATATCTACTATGTGTGAGGCAGTCTGCTAAAGACTATGCTTATATTATTTCACTATATATCTAGGCCATTTTTCCAGGTTATTAAAAAATTATTTCTATGTAGCTTTTTACTTACAAATTTTTAACCTACTTTTAATTTACCATATTTGTTATATAAATACAATTAGAGGCTTTTACTTATTTTTCAGATCTTAGTATTATATTCTTCTATATTTGAAGAACATTATTTTATAAAATATATATTTTATCCCTTTAGATTCTGACATGAACTCATGTTCATTATATGTTTTATTAGGCGTATTATTTTACTATATCTGTTAGGGGGCAATTTGTGCTGATAATTTCAAATGTTTCTAGCCATTCTCACATCTCTGAGTGAATTTATAAATCACATTCTTAGTTTCCCCAAAAATGTATTAACTATTCTTAGATACTTCTCTAGAGTAAGTTGTTATGAAATTGTAGGAGATGTATATAATTTGAAATTCAAAAGGTATTATTTCTATTTGAAGCACAGAGAATAAAATTGGCTTCAAATTTTTAAAATGAATGGAAAAAAAAGATAAGGTCCATTAAATAAATGTGTCAATTAGAAAAGGTTTAAGAATACATCTTAAGACTGTTTTAAGACTAATTTTTAAAATTATATTTATTAGTAAAATTTTACTGACTTTGTACTTCTAATCGAGCTAAGAATCTGGCATTATGTAATAAACTTCAGAATTAATACTCTAAAAATCATGCTCATTATTCAGAGTGTATTTAATCTAAAATTTTTATTTATCTGTTTTTCTTCTTTGCAGTAGAGTAGAGGAGTAGAATGGAAAGGACCAAGGCAATTAGTTACTAAGGCAGATACTGATAAGAAGCAGCAAGAAGTTGTGAGAGTATAAGAGCCAAGATAAAATAATTGCTAAAAAAACAAAAATACACAAAATTATAGGTTATTCAGTTGGTTTACATGTAAAATATACAAAGTATGTTCCAAAAAGTATATATTAAAATATCGAAAGCCTCCTAAACTTACTGATTGCAGAGACCATCACCCTGTTAAATACATCAGAGTGTGTTAATTGATAGTCCCAGGCACCGAAGGCTTCAAACACTTAGAAAAAGTTGGTACATTCAGGATAGTCTTTAGAAAGTAAAGATAGTGTAACACACCTAAAAAGATGTTTCTCAATAATAAAATTTAATAATTTTTCATTAATACAGAAATTGTTATATATAGCATGGCATATATTTTTTAAAAGACCAAAAACTTTTCCCCCCAAAACTGTATCTAAAGATTCCTTAATTTAGCAAATATCCTTAAGGAAATAAAAATGTCTTATTTTTAAAATTTCCATTTGTGTTTCTATGTATACTTTGACAGAATGGCGTCTCTTATCAGAAACATTTTACTTAGTATTTCCAGTAAACCTAGAGAGTTAGAAGACATTCTCTTCATTTTATAGGTTTGGAAACTGAAGAACAGAAAGAATAAGCAACTTGCCCACAGTCACGTAGCTTATAAGTAGTAGATGTGGAATTCAAACCATTTCTTCTCTAGAGAGTTTGGGGAGGCTCTAGTATGAAAATATGATGATTCTTTTACGAGTACTTATCTTACTAAATTTACTGTATATCTCTAAATCTTATTTTGGTTTGGAAAATACAAATTCAATTTCAAGGTTATAATAAGTGTTAATCATATATTAAGTTTGTAAAGAGAAAGAGTAACATTCTTTAACTTGAGAAAGGGTCTCAATAGTTTCAATAGCGATCAAAACATAATTTAAGGATAATGGTTTTTTTTCTCTAATCCCATGATAGATCAAGGATAATTTCATAACATTAAAATAGGCATTATTTGATAGAACACTGGACAAAGGTAATTAAATGTATAAAAAAGGGATTTAAACATACTTGAAAAAGGTATTTAAAATATTGTGGACTTTGCTAGAAATCTACCATATTGTTGCTTGCTTTAATGATAGGCTTCAAGAGGGAAAGTTTAGTTGAGTCTTTTTCCGTGAAGACTGAAGTTTCTCCTTGAAGACTTTTTATTAAGAAGATAACGACTCAATTAATATAAGATTTGATGATAATATTATCCCTAAAAAATGTTTATGGTCCACATATAATAAAAGGAGAAATAATTTTTTCATTAGCTGGGGGCAATTGAAAATTTTAGAGAGTGGCATAGTAAGGAAAGTAGATAAAATAACCTGGCTATTTTATATAAAATAGTGAAAGATTCAAGATACTGCTTCTGGAGATGTCAGTTATAAGAGGGATATTGCAGTATTTAGGCATGAGTTATTACTGGTTGGAGGATGACGGGTTCTGAGCTAAGGGATAAAGATCCTAGATTTAAAAAAACAACAATGTGGAGCTTGCAATATACAGGATTTCATGGGTGCAGGACTTCATGGCCAGAGAGATAGAGATAACATACGGGAGAGAAAGCAAAGGAATGAGAGTTTTGTGAATTCAAATAGAAAGGTCAGGGAGAAGGACAGGTTTGGAGGAAAAATGATGGCTTTAGACACATGAGTTTGAAGCTCTGATGAGAGACATAGCTAGGAAGGCTTTAGAATACTTGGGTGTGGAGTTTCAGGAACACGCTATATTTGCCTGGAAAAAGGACTGGTTACAAGTGAAGAAAGGGGTGACATCACCCAAGAGGAGACCCAGGAAACCTGGGAAGGGAAAAATTGAGTCCTGATTGCGAGAGGGAAGAACAAAAATGTACCACGTAGATTGAAATGTAATTTTATTAACGTGATAAAAAAAATTGCTTTCTGTTTTTGGAATTGTTGCACTTTTTTTTTTTTTTTTGAGGCTGGGTCTTGTTCTGTCACCCAGGCTGGAGAACAGTGGTGGGATCATAGCTCGCTGTAACCTAGGCTCAAGTGATCCTCTCACTTCAGCCTCCTGAGTAGCTAGGTTTACAGGCATGTACTACCATGCCCAGATAATTTTTTATTTTTTGTGGAGATGTGGTCTCGCTATGCTGCCCAGGCTGGTCTCCAACTCCTGGCCTCAAGCGATTCTCCCACCTCAGCCTCCCAAAGTGCAGATTACAGGCATGAGTCACCGTGCCTGGCTGCAATTCTTACTCTTAATGCTTAGAAATGAACTTTTTCAAAAACCTGTATTTTTATTTTGTTTTAAGGTGGACTGAAGAAAGGAAAATGTTGCTAGCTACTCCTGGCAAGCCCTTTGCCATAAAATCTTTCTCATATGGATAAACAAAAAGTTAAATTGTGTATACTTGGTACTATATTTTCTGTTCATGTGGTTTTGATGTATTATATTGATGCATTATATTGATGTATTATGTAATGTAATACGTCATCTTGATGTATTATATTCCACTTTCCTTCAAATGAATGCAGCTTACTCTGGCGAAGAAAGATATTATCACATTTGTAGAATCAGTGTAATTTTTATATATTTTTTGTTTCAGCTTCAGCTCCTTATATTTACTATTTGTAAACAATAGTTCAGTATAGTTATAAATTAAATGCTGTATCATAAGAATAAACGAATTCAAAACCATATGACAGTCAAATCCACCATGACAGCTGTTAGTGGTTATCTGAGTGAAAAACTCATAGAGATACTGAGTTGTTAATACATTTTTAAGTACTAACTTTGGCTGCTCATTTGCTAATCATTGTTCTAAATGTGACTCCCCAGGTTACTTTTGCAAAACCCACAAGGGTTTATGAGCCATGAGTTGGGAAATGCTCAGAAAGTGGAAGGTTTTTGGAGACAAACATCACTGTGTTTGGATCTTGGCTTTATAACTTGCTAGTTATGCAATCTTGAGTATATTCCTTAATCTCTCTGAGTCTCCATTTACTCAGCTCTTGGAATTTATCTACCTCATAGGCATTATATAAGATAATATATGTAAATGACCTAACACTGATCCATACCGTTTACCAATGGAAACATGATTAATTTAATGACAGCAAAAATTTGGATCATAAGTCTATACATTTGGAGTAACAGTGTCAAGAGTGAAGACACTTAAAGAGTTAAAAAGAGAGCTTGAAGATTCATTTGCTATGTTTATTTCTGGGGCCACTTTTCTGTTTTAGAATGTCATACAATATACAGTTCTGTCTCTATTTCTCCTGCTTCTACTTTTCATTCCCAATATTCTTAGATGTCTTAAAATTCTTAGATACCAGTTTAGATAATTTATTGTACGTGTGTTTCCTTGTTTCTTCCTTTTCAGTTCCCATCTGTTGTCATGTCCCTGAGAAGAAACCTGCAGACACAAAACTGTCTAAATTTGTTAATTCAATTGAATCCTAGAGGCTTGGGAAGCTTTTCCGTAAATTTGCTGCCTTCTCATTTTATGACCGTAATGGGAATAGAACTTAACTATCATTGAAACAAGAATACAGTGTTGACTAAAAGCATTTATTTTTATCCAGCAAACCTTTGAATATTCTCCTAAATGATTTTTGAGTCCCAAGATTTTCTATTTTAGTGATGACTACTGTGTTTAGTTTTGTTCCTTTTCTAAACATGAGGGTTTTCAGATTATTGTGTGAAAAAGTTTCCTAACATGCTTGAAAAACACTTGGAAAAATTTCATAAGTACATAGTGAGGTGGAGTTTGAGAGAGATGGAACAGAGAAATGGATAAATAGGTAGGTGAGAGAGAGTTTGGTATGTGGAAGACTGAATTCAAGCCCCCAAAATGACCACTGTGCTAAAATGAGTATAGATTGACTAAATTATTATTATTAGGCCTAAATTAGGTAACACTATGAAGATATTTTGTAAAATAGGAGACATTTTGATGTTAATGTTTCCTTTTATTATTATTGCTAATAATAATCCTTATAAAACCCATGTTTTAACAGTCTTTACCTTGAAAAGTCTATAAAGAAACCTGTTTATCTGAAATATTGGTAAAGTTACTAGATGATATTTTTAGTATTAATATTAGAAATAATCTGTAAGTATACCAGAATTTGGGGAGAGGCAGTTATACTTCCCAAATTCATTTGCTTTATTTTTGTGAGTTGACTCTTTAAACTCCTTAACTTTTAATACCTTGAAATTTATGTAAAAGACTTCTGTTCAGGGAAAAGCATCAAATTCAATATCCTTTCTTAATCATCTAGTATTATTATTTTGAAAAATAATTCTTTTTCACTAACATTTTTAATAGAGACAGGGTCTTGCTCTTGTTCAGGTTAGTCTCGAACTCCTGAGCTCAAGCAATTCTCCCACCTTGGCCTCCCAAAGTGCTAGGATCATAGGTGTGAGCCACTGCATCCAGCCTTCAAAATATGTATTCTTAAAAGTATAATTTTCTTCAAAATGTATATTCTTAAAAGTAAAAATTTACTGTGCCTCATGTAGCCAAGGTTACAAAAGACTTGTAACTTGTAATAACCAGCTTAATCTGATTTTAAGCTCTTGATACTTTTGGAACAGGAATTTTTGTTTGAAAGAAAGATTGGCTTGTTAACTGAATTATGCAATTATAAGTAAATGTGGTCACAGCTGCTTTTGATTTTTTTTTTGTTATACACCTGATTAGAAACAACAGGTTTTTAAAAATATTTTTCCATTTCTTACACTGACACCTAGTGTTCACTATTCCTGATATCTTAAATATTGAATTTTAGTTATTAATAATAATTATGAAAATAGATTTGCATTCAACATATTTTTAGCAGTGTACCTATTCACAGATCAGTAACTATTATTTTCAACACAATTGATGCACAGTTTTTCTGCTTACTTATATGATATTATTTTAAACCAGTTGCTAAGGCCATTTTGAATACAGCAAAACTCAAGCATAGAATTTTAGAGGTGGAAGGAACTTGAGAGAGTTTTTAAAACCAACCCTCTTAAAATTCCAGTACTTTTTATGTACACAATTACTTCCAAATCACGAGTCCAAATGGATGATTTAGTTTATGTGAGCTTGGTCCCTGGATCCATAGACATAGCAACATCACATCTAGTCATGCAAGCAGTAAAGATTTGATATCAATGCTCGGCCAAGAATGGAAGATGATTGAGTTGTTTCTGATTTTTGAAATGGGAAACTTTATGATGTTGTATGTTTACCATTTCCTGTGAGTTCCTAAGAATGATTTAAATGGCCCAATATTTTTTGTAATAAAGTTAAAGGCCTAGATTAGTATCAGATTATATGCAATTAAGCAAAAATGTATATATAATTTGGAGAAATTATTTGTGCAAAAAACAATTGTTACATGAGAAATACAGGTGGCTGATACATATAATGAAATCTATTTCATTTTTTGTATCTTTCATCAAAGTGGGGAGTGATAATATTAGATGAAAATTTTTACTGAGATTAAACATTTAATTTACGTTTATATTTACAAAGTCAGTGACAAAGACTAAATATCAAGTAATTTCTAATAGAATCCCTGCAAATTTCAGAGTGTTTGAATATCCAAATGTCTCTATTTCAATGGAGTGTGGGTTTCTCATACCTAAAGATCAAATATTTTAAATATAGGAGATAATCATAATTGAATTATACCTATTTTTAATAGTAGTTATGATGTTTTTAGTATAGCTGTGTTTTCATTTCTACCTCATAAGCTGTTGTTTTATAATTCATGTAATATCTTTACCCCACACAAGTAAAAATTATCATTCTTTTGATCTATCCATCAAATATTAATTATATGCTATTTGATAAACAATATTTAAGATAGATTTTTCTATTTTTTGTAGAGATGGTGTCTCACTCTTGCTCAGGCTGGTCTCAAACTCCTGTCCTCAAGCGATCCTCATGCCTCAGCCTCCCAAAGTACTAGGATTATTATAGGTGTGAGCCACCGTGCCTGGCCTGATTTCTGTAATTTCTAAATAATGTTTTTCAGAATCAAGTTCATCCAGGAATCAACCAAGTTCTTAGAAATGAGGTATCTAGTCTCTAATTATATCTCTAGTACACGTGACGTAAAAGATCTAAAAGGAACTTGTCAGATAAAAGGGAATAATAAAGTAAATAATAATTGTGAAGTATATAGCTGTTCTTTGGTTTGAAATGGGTTGAAATTTGTAATTTGGGAATGTCACGTACATTCATGTTGAACAGAAATTAAAGCAGTAGTAAATAATGTATACAAATACTTTGTTTCTCTGTGTATTCTATATTCTTCAGAATATTTAATTAGACATTTAAGTCTTCATGTTGAAAGACAGGGCACAATAAAATTTCAGATCACCTTTTTTCCCATGGCACTTAATTAAAAGGCATAGATGTTGCACTTTCCTTATTTGCAAGTTGATGGGCTTCCATTTTATTCAAATTGGTTATTTCATTTAGCACACTTACATTTAACTAAATAAAAGTTTATTTGGCTTTTTTCTCTATCTGTTCCAGGTGCAAAAATTAGCTGAATTGCCAGGCAGGAAGTTATTTTAGAATAGTTACTGGTTTAATGTTTTATCAGACCCAAGAGTAAAATATTCTGCAACTACTGCAATTTTTGATTGCTATTTTTAAGGTAGAACCCTATTAAAAATAGTATATAATTTTTAAAATCTTTATAAGTAAAATTTTGTTTCCTCAATTATACTGTATATACAAGAGGTGCAGTTACATTGGATGGTGATTGTTAGCCATGCAGGGGCTTCATCATTTATTTGTTCATCAAAGAATTGATAAATGTGCCAAGCATTGTTTTAGTCATTGGGGATATAATAACATATAAAACAAAATTGCCACCCTCATGGAGCTTATATTTTGGTATGCAGAAAAGACAATCAGTAAGTGAATAACTAATATCACATAATGTTAACTGCTGTGAAGGAAATAATGCAGGGTAAGGGATGGGAGTGATAAGGTTAGATCACCTCAGAGATGGTGTGTGTGCAAAGATTTAAATAATGTGGGGGAAAATACCATACATAGATATAGGGGAAGAGCATTCCAGAATAAGGGAACAGGACGTATAAAGGCCCTGAGACTAGAATATGCTCTAGAAACTAAGAAATAATCGGTGTGTCTGGAGTGGAGTAAGTTTAGGGGTCAAATGGTAGAACATGAAGTGTAAAAGGTAGCTAGGGGCCAGATTATGTAGGCATTGTTTTTTTCTCTTTCTCTCCCTCACTTTTACTCTCTGGCTTTGTACAGGAGAGAAGTTAAAGTTTGGTTTACATGGACAAGAGGATTATGTTAAGGAGTTGGATTTTGTCCTGAGTCTCATAGGAAGACATGAAAGTATTTAAATAGGAGAGTTAATTGTGCTCTGATTTTAGGTACCTTTTTTTCCATCTTTTCTTAGAGAATTTATTTGACCCTGAAGCAAAAGCATATTAGTTTCAAAACGTATCTCTGTCCAAGTGAAGTAAATCATTGATTCTTTTTTCACCCTCCCAACAATTTTCAAGTATACAATGAAATATTTTCAACCACGTGGACATTGTTGTCCAACAGATCCCCAGACCTCTCTCCCCGCACCCATCCTGCATGATTTCAGACTGCAGTCCCCAACCCCTGGGCTGCAGCCCAGTACCAATCTGTTGCCTGTTAGGAAACGGGCCTCCTGTCACCGCCTGAGCCCCGCACCACAACCTTCTACCTACCCATAATACCCCACCCTCCCAGCCCCCGTCCGTGGAAAAATTGTCTTCTATGAAACTGGTCCCTGGTGTCAGAAAGGTTGGGGACTGCTGAATTCAGACTGTTAAAAGATAATTCTGGCTACTTTGCCGTGATTAGGCTATGGGAGTTTCAGTGTAGAAAGACCGTGAGGCTTCTCTCTCTAGTGATTCATGACAGCTCACACTGTGCATTGGTAGTGGTGATAAGTCGCCCAGTTTGGCTTTATTTTGAAGTTGGCACCAAAAGAACTTGCTAACAGATTAGATAAGGAAGAAATTGGATTAGGTAAAGAAGAAATCAAAGATACCTTCTAGAATTTTGATCTGAACAGTTAGATGAATGGTAATTTTGTGTTAAAGAACATTTGATGTTAATCTTGTTAAAGATACTCATAAGATATCTAAGTGGAGAAGTTGAGTAGGCATTTGAGCATATGACTTGAATTCATGAGAGAGGTTTGTGCTAAAGATATAAATTTGGAAGTCATTGGCATATAAATGATATTTAAAGTGATAAAATAATATAAGATCACTTAGGAAGAAAAAAGAAGGGAAAAAAGAAAAAGACAAAAGTTGGCCAGAGAGTAGCCCTTAGGATATTATGGTATTCACAGGTTGAAGAAAGGAAGACTCCGACAAGAGGATAGAGGACCCTAGGAGAGCGTGATATCCTGATAGTCAAATGAAGAAGGTGTTTCAGTTCCTTTGAGAGATTGACTGAAATGAGAACAGAAAGTTTGACTATTGTGTTTGATAATATTTGGCAAAGGGAAGTCCAGTTCATTGGTGGGGACAAAAATCCTTTTTATTTTTTAATTTTTATTTCAGAATATCATGGGAGTATACACGTTTTGGTTACATAATTTGCTTTTGTACAATTTGAGTCAAATTTATAAGTATGCACTTCACCCAGATTGGGTAAAAAGCCTTTTTAGAATTTATCAAGAGTAGAATTGGAGATGAGAAAGGGAAGGCAGCAATGATAATCTTTTAAGGAATTTTTGCTTTAAAAGTATTAATAGTATGACCACATGTCCTGTCCACATTGCTCAGGACAGTCCTGGTTTATGCTCATTATTCCAACATAATTATTATCAGCACTCCTTTTGTTCTCAAAGGTCTGAGAAAGGGTGTGGTATCAAGGGAGAATATCATTGAACCTAGAAAGTGTTACTCTAATGAAATTAGTAGTGTAATTGTTATGTTCTGGACTTTAAACTCTGGGGTTATGAAGAATTCTAAAAGGTAGAACAAAACAACTCTGCCCCAATTAATATACTTCTGTTGTATATATATCCCATTTCTCAACATGATTACACATGTATTGTTTCAAATGTGTATTTTAGCTACAACCTTCCCAGGAAATCTATAGGCTAATAAAGATTATATTTATTTCTTCTTTTAGTAAATTTTTTATTGTAATATTTTCTTACGTTAGGCTGCTGTAACAAAATACCATAAACTGGGTGGCTTAAACAACAGACATTTATTTCTTACAGTTCTGGAGGCTGGAAAGTCCAAGATGAAGTTGCCTGCAGATTTGGTATCTGGTGAAGACCTGTCTCCTAGTTCATAGAGAGCAGTCTTCTCACCTTGTCCTCAAATAGCAGAGAGGAGAAGTAAATTCTCTTGGGACTCTTACAAAGACATTAATCCCATTCATGAGGGTGCCATCTTGATGCCCTTATCTAATCTTAATTACCTCCCAGAGATCCCACCTCCTAATGCCATCACGTTAGGGGGTAGTGTTTCAGCATATCAATCTGGGAGTATACAGACCTTCAGCCTATCATAAACATGAACACAGACAAGTATATAAATATATATAGGTATATATAATGTGATTAATTTTCACGAAGTGAAAACACCTATGTAACCAGCATCTAATCCAAGTTCATGGCCCAGGAACCCTCCTCATGCCTTCTTCTAGATACTTACTACCTCCCTTTCCAAAGATAGCTACTTTGTTTACTTCTTTTTGTTGTTGCTGTTGTTAACTTTTACATTTTGAAATGATTATAGACTCATAAAATGTAAAAATTATACAAAGAATTCCCATGAACATTTTAGCTAGCTTCTCACAATTGGTAACATCTTATCAAAACCAGGAGGTTGATATTAGTACAATACTGTTAACTAAGATTTCTCAGTTTCTACATGCATGCATTTGTGAGTATGTGTACTTCTATGAAATTTTATCAGTGGCAATTCATGTAACCACCACCACAGTCAAGATAAAGAATTGCTCTATCACCACAAGGAAAGTTTCTCCTGCTACCCTATTATATAGTTTTACACCCCAGTCCCCCTCTCCTTCATCCCTATACCCTGGCAACTACTAATCCATTCTTCATTTCTTTAATTTTGAAATTGGATCATATACTATATAACCTTTTGAGACTGGCTTTTTAAATTCATCGTAATCTTGAGATCCATCCAAGTGGTTGCAGATATCAATAGTTTGTTCTCTTTTATGGCCTATTAATATTCCTTTTTATGGTCGTATCATAGTTTCTTTATCCATTCTTCTGTTGGAGGACATTTGAATTGTTTCCAATTTTGAGGCATTACAAATAAAGTTATTATGACTACATTTGTGTAGAGGTTTTTATGTGGACATAAATTTTTAGTTCTGTAGAAGAAATGCCCTGGATGCAATTACTGAGTTGTATAGGAAGTGAATTTTAGATTCAAAATTTAAAATGCTTCCAGAGTAACTGTACCACTTTGCATTCCCATCAGCAATGTATGAAAGATCCACTTTCTTCAAATCGTCCCCAGCGTTTGGTATTGCCAGTATTTTTTTATTAGTCATTCTCATGGATGTGTAGTAGTATTTCTTCATGGTTTGCTGTGTACTTCCTCAGTAGTCAATGATGTTAAACATACTTTCATTCCTTATTTACCATAGGTATATTCTCTTTGATGACAAGTCTTTTTGCTAAATTATACTGTTTATTTTCTTACTGTTGAGTTTCGGGAGTTCTTTATGTGTTCTGGATACAAGTCCTTGGTTGCATATGTAATGTTCAGATATTTTATCCTACTTTGTGTTGTGTTTTGATTCTCTTAATTTTGTTTTCTTAATATTCTGACTTCCAGCACTATAAGTATAGTTTTGCTCATCTTTGAACTTTATATAAATGAAATCTTTTAGTGTATACTCTTCTGGGTCTAGCTTGTTTTACTCAACAGTACGTTTGTGAGATTCATCATGTTGTTATATGTAATGGTAATTTATTCTCATTGCTAGATAGCATTCCATTCTATGAATTTGCCACAGTTTATTTCTTCATTTCACTTTTGATGTATATTTGGATTCCAGTTTGAAGCAGTGGCAATACTGGCTCCAATGAATATTCTTGTAGCTGAATTTTGACAGACATATGGACATATTTTTGTTGGGTATACCTAGAGATAGAATTTCTAGGTCATATAGCCTACAAAAAGTTCACTTTTAATAAATATAGATAAATAATTTTCCAGAGAGGTAATGTCAATTTATACTCCTACTGGCAGTGTATTAGGCTTCCAGTTACTCTGTATCCTTGCCATCATTTGATACTGTCTTCCTTTTTTATTTTAGCTGGTCTAATAAATATTGCTATATGGGTTTTTTTATGTGTGTGATAAAGTATACATGACATAAAATTTACCCATTTAAAAAAAATTTACCCATTTAACCATTTTTAAGCATATGATTCAGTATATTAATATTATTTAACTTTCCATTAATATTATTTAATATAGTAGGATTTGCTTTTCCTAGTACTCTTATAGTGTAAGGTAGGCTAGTATTCTTCTACAAAATGATTAAGCTATTACTTGATTTTATAATTTAGATATTCTCAAAAAACAAAACCTGATTTTAAGTCATTCGTTTAACTCTACTGAGTCCTGCTAAATGTCTTATATATTAGACACTAGGAGTACAATGAGAGTTAAAACCTTCATTCTTGCCTTGCTTCTCTCTAAAAAAACGAAAACAGAAACAAAACTTCAAAGAGTTCACATCCCATAAGACTGTGGTCCCCAACCCCCGGGGCCTTGGACCGGTACTGGTCGGTGGAACTGGGCCACACAGCAGGAGCTGAGCAGCAAAGCTTCATCTGTATTTACAGCCTCTCCCCATAACTGGCATCACTGCCTGAGCTCCGCCTCCTGTCAGATCAGCCACGGCATTGGATTCTCATAGGAGCGTGAACCCTACTGTAAACTGCGCATGCAAGGGATCTAGGTTGTGTTCCTAATGAGACTCTAATGCTTGATGATCTGAGGTGGAGCTGAGGTGGTGATGCTAGTGCTGGGGAGCAGCTGCAAATACAGATTATCATTAGCAGGGAGGTTTGTATAATTATTTCATTATATATTACAATCTAATAATAATAGAAATAACGTGCACAATAAATGTAATGTGCTTGAATCATCCTGAAACCATTCCTGTCCCCCGCACTCCCCCCCTCCAGTCCGTGGAAAAATTGTCTTCCATGAAACTGGTCCCTGGTACCAAAAAAGGTTGGGGATTGGGGAAGTTTTAGTTTCTTAAAATCGAAATCAGTCTTTTCACCTGAAATTCCTTTTTGCTGGGACAAAAAATTTAGTATTAAATTAAAAAGGCATTGTTAGTATAAGAAGGAAAAGGCCTGTATGCAAGTTTGATGTTTGAATATAGACCCAGAAAATAAGAGATCAAATGAATAAAAATAGGGAGGAATTAATGAAACTGAAGACAAAAACCGCTATACATTTTACCAAAAAATTGTATAGTCAGTCTTTTTCATTCTTGCTTTTGTATGTCATGTCTTGCTTAGGAATACACATACCCACTCCTTTTTCCTATGCTACATTTAGCACTTTTATATGTTTAATTTAATACTTTAAACCTCCTGTGCCTTTTATTTTGGAATGGTATGACATAGTGTCATTTGTTCCAATCCCAGACTAATTCATCCTGTCCCCCATGCAAATTTGACAGCTTTATCATTTGCAAACTTATTAATTTCTAGTTTATTCCCATAATAATTCTGCAGCCTTTTCATATCTGCAACATCATAATACTGTTGTTGGATATCTGCAGGGCAAGTCCCTGCTTTGCTTATGTTCTGCCTTGTCGTTCCTCCTGTTGGAGGAGGAAGCACAGAAAGCAACAGAGAAAGGAAGAAAGGGAGAGGAGACGTTATTTGGGAGGCATGTCTGATGTCCATGAACTCTTATTAAGGTTCTCTCTTCTCTATTGCCCTCTTGATCTTTCTATTTCCAACACAAAGCTGAAGGAGAAACACACTGGATCTAATTTTTCGAAGAACTCGGGTTTAAAATTAAGAGGATAAGTTGGCATTTAAGCCTTTTTCAGTCTTGTGTTTCTTACAAATCAGTTTTATTCCTTAATTCAAGTATACATTGAGATACTTTTGTAGAATTGTTATTTCATTCTATAAAGATATTAAGTATACCTGAAAACGTTTTTTAGGTTGAGATGGCCAGTCTCTATAGGTAATTCTTGTGGCAGAACCTCAAGGAATATAATCAGTTTATCTGTGTTCTTTTCATTCTTTCAATACTACATATAAATTTTTAATATTTATTAAATATTAAAGTATTTTCCCTGTGTGTATTTACCCGCTTCTCTACAGTATAAATCTTTTCAAGGCTGGGCACAGTGGCTTATGCCTATAATCCCACCACTTTAGAAGGCTGAGGTAGGACAGTCTCTTGATGCTAGGAGGTTGAGACCAGCCTGGGCAACATAGTGAAACCACCCCCCCACCCAGTCTCTAAAAAAAATAAGAAAAATTAGCTGAGTGTGAGGGCACATACCTGTAGTACTAACTGCTGAGTAGGCTGAGCCAGGAGTATCACTTGAGCCCAGGGGTTCGAGTTTATAATGAGCTATGATTGTGCCACTGCACTCCAGCTTGGACAACAGAGCCAGATCCTGTCTGTTAAAATATATATATATATATATATTTTTTTTTTTCATGTCTCCTATGGTAGTGGAGGGCACACAAGTGCTAATTAAATATTAGTGGACAGATCAATCAGTCAATTAGTGATCCAGGATTCATATGTTAGATCATCATGGGTCCTTTTTTTCATGTTTACATAATTTACCTAATTATATATTGTGGTTAAAGTAATTTCATTGTCCTTGACACAGCCTAAAGTCTATTCAAATATGACTTTCTAAAGTGAAAATTTTACTTTATTGTTTTGTATAATTTGTATTAAATAACACTGATACTGTTAAAACATACTTATTACCATATATATTAAAATTATATTAACGGTATTTGACCAATCCACAACAGGTTTTTAAAGTTAGCAAAAAAATGTTTTGTTTTTTTACATGTGTACATATGTTTACAAGTAAAATTTGCATGTGTGCTTCGGTAATATATTTTCAATTTCTAATTTTCTAAATACCAGTTGTCAGATATAATACTCTTTATAATAAGACAATTTTGAAAGCTTTTCTCTAACCAAAGCAGTGTTTCACTACATAACTTCAGCGCCTTGTTTACGAGCTCCATTCTTGTTCAGATGCATGTGCCATTGGAGAAATGACGAGTGTTGATGGTGGCCTAGTTCCAGTTGCCAGTCTAGCTATGGTATTTCCTTCTTCTTGTTCCACATCTGTCTTTACTGATGTTTTTCCATCAGTGCTGTTGGCTCTTATGTGTTTCAGTGATTGGTGTGACTACTGGCACTTGAAATCTTATGCTGTATGAGGGGAGAATTTTTCCTACCATTTCTTTTCATTCTTTCCTTCTTATCAAGGCAAATTTCTATATCAGTGGGAGAAACTGATTTCTTTATTTAATCTAGTAATGGAATACCATTATGTATTCTTATTTTCCCTTATGTTTATTGAGAAATCAAAATAACAGTAGAAAAAGCAATTGGTTTGCAGCCATAGCTACTACTACATAATCCATCCATTCATGAAGGAGACTTCTAAAGCTATTCTTATTTGAAACAATAGTCCTGAAAATGTTTTGAGTTTATTATGATTTTGATGAATTATTAATATATAATAAACATGAATCTATGTATTTAGTTGGTCAGATTCTTACCTTTTTTATTTCATTGTGGAAAGTTTAACCATGTTGCAGCTTATGAGTGAAAGCAAAACAGTTTCCAGATGATCGGCACTCCTAGAAATTGATATGTGGGAGCTACATAAATCCAGACAAATGGATGAGCTAGAAATATTTTTTAAAAGTAAACATCATGGAAAAACAAAGTCCTGTCACTGAAAACTTGAAATTAAAATAATTAAATTTTATTCAATCTGCATCAGCCTATCAAGTTTTAAATATTTAGCAACTTTTTCCTCCTCTGAGACTGTTACACAATGATCTCTTTGTCTTATGAACTCCTCTGGCACCTATCTTTATTTTGTTTTATATGCAATGAAAATAACTTCTTTTTCATTTATATAAATACAACATGCTCATTGTAGTGTCTGTAAAACTGAGGAAGAAAGGAAAAATCTGAATTCGAATGGATATTCATTCTGAGATAATCATTATCAACATTTTCATGACCACCCTTTTGCACTTCCCCATATCCACATGTGCACACATATATATTTATAATTTTAAATAGATTATATCATGTGTACAGCTTGTGGCTAGTTTTTTTTTCTTATTCAACACACCCATCTCTTCCTTTCTTCTACTATTAACCTAGTATGTAACTTTCCATACCCTTCTGCATAAATATACACAGAAATTTACAACTGTATGGTGGTCTTTTGTCATTGTTTTACAAACTTGGGATCATATTACTTAAATGTCATAAACTTTTCTGGTGCATACCTTGTGTACTTAACACCATGTTAATCCCTCATTCTTTTTCATTGCTTTATACTATTTCAGGGTGTGTATTTACCAGAATTTGTTCAAATATTTCTTTGTTGATGGACATTGACTTCTCTTCCAGTTTTATGCTAATTCAAACAATGCCACAGCAATTATTCTTGTAACACATATCTTTTTGTGCCAGATTCCCCAGAGTGGAACTGCTGAACAAAGAGTATGTGTTAATACATATTACTAAATAGCTCTTAACAGTTTTTCTTTACATCGGTAATACTTGTCCTTAAGAGTTCTGTCCACCTCGTGTTTTGCCTATCTGATGATTTATAGCGACGGCTCACTCCTACATTGATTTGCATTTCACTAACTGCTAGTGAGGACAAGGACTTTTCACACATCCTCAACCACTACAAATTGTTGCTGTCTGAACAGCCTATTTATAGCCATCATTCACTTTTTCTATTAGATGTCATTTGCATTTTTGTTATCCATTTGAACTGTTACGGTTTAACTGGATATAGCTTTACCTCTCCGTTTAGAATGGTGTTGACAATAGTTTATATTAATCAGTCATTGCACTTAAGTAGTTTGCTTTTATTTTGAAACAACTTAGAGTATTTATTAAGAAAGACTGCTGGACTTCATTATATCTATTTCATTATCATAAATATATGATTATTGATATATGATATAGGATTCTTTTTTCCCTCTAATCATTTTTGTTTTAAATTGGTAGGTTTTCTGATAGTGAAATTTTCTTGCATTCTTAGAATTACTTGATCTTAGCATATTATACTTTTGATATGCTGCTGGATTCTATTGATACATTATTTAATATTTTTACAATTTGTCTTCCTAGTTACTATCTTTATCAGATTTTAATTTTTAAGGTTATTGTGGTTTCATGAAATGAACTGGGTAGCTTTCCATTACAGAGGGTCCTCAACTTACAATGGTTTGACTTATGATTTTTCAACTTTATGATGTTGTAAAAATGATATGCATTCAGTAGAAACCATACTTTGAATATTTAATTTTGATCTTTTTCTGGCCTAGCAATAAGTAGTGATATAGTACTCACTTGTGATGTTAGCAGTGGCAGTGAGCTGCAGCTCCGAGTCAAGTATGCTAACGTAAGTGTTCTGAGCACTTTTAAGTTAGGCTAGGCTAAACTATGATATTTGGTAGGTTGGGTGTATTAAATGTATTTTCAACTTACAGTATTTTCAACTTAAGTCGGTTTTATTGGAACATAGTCCCATCTTAAGGTGAGGAGCATCTGCATTTTCTTGAGTATAGAATAGTTTAAAATTTGAGTTATCTGTTATTTAAAGGTTAGACTAAAGTAATCTGTGGAAGCTTTTTAACGTTGGAACCATTTAAAATGGTTGGTCTTTATTAAAGATTTCTGGCTCTTCTAAGGTAATTGGTCTGGTCATGGTGTTTATTTCTCCTGTAGTTGAATTTTATAATTTATGTTTTACTAGGTGTGATTGTTAATTTTATATGTCACCTTGACTAAGCTAATGGATGCCCAGATAGCTGGTAATACAGTATTTATGAGTATATCTCTGAGAGTGTTTCTGCAAGAGATTAACATTTGAATCAGTAGACTGGGTAGGGAAAATCACTCTCACCAATGCAAGTAGGCATCATCCGATCTCTTGAGGCCTGAGTATAATAAAAAGGTGGAGGAAGGGTAAATTTGCCGCTACTTGAACTCTCCTACCCTTGGACAGTTACACTACTGGCTTTTCTGGTTCTCCAGCTTGCAGATGACTCTGTTTTTCTGGAGAACCCTGACTAATGTACTTGAACATTTTTATTTTTCTTTAGGTTTTCAAATTTGTTGCACTGGCAGCAATTACTACTTGCTTAGTAGTGAATCCATTCTCCTTTTATTCCCTAGCAACAGAAGTCCTATTTTTGGTACAGTTGCCCAAAAGAGAAGACTGTGTCTTCCAGGATTTTGTTATATGGTATTCACAACTTTGTCAATCCTCAAAGACTGAGAGCACAAAGACAAAAAGCAAAGTCTTACTGTCTCAGAATCTGACACATAGTAGGTGCTCAATAATGATTTGATGAATGGATGGATGAGGAAAAAGGATGTTGCCCTCATTGCCATCTAATTTTATTCTGCGTTACCATACTGTAATAAATTTGTGGGGTTTTTTGTTTGTTGGTTGGTTGGTTGGTTTGCTTTGAGACAGGGTCTCACTCTGTTGCTGGGGTGCTAGAATACATCATAGCTCACTGCAACCTCAGACTCCTGGGCTCAAGTGATCCTCTTGCCCCAGCCTGCCAAGTGTCTGGGACTGCAGACATGTGCCACCACATCCAGCTAATTTTTGTATTTTTTTGTAGAGATGGGGTCTCACTATGTTGCTCAGGCTGGTCTTGAACTCCTGGCCTCAAGTGATCCTCCTGCCTCAGCCTCCCAAAGCACTAGGATTACAGGCATGAACCACCACAGAAACTTTGCAGGCCAGTAGAGAATGGGATGATGTATTCAAAGTGCTGGGAAAAAGCAAACAAAAAACCAACCAACCAACCAAACAACAACTAATAGATCAAGATATAAATTAAAGCAACAAAAATATAAATTGTGAGGAGGAGGGCAAAATTCTAGAGTATTTTTATGGGGCCCAAGTTTAATGTTATTAGCTTAAAATAGTCTATTTTAACTATAAGACTTTTTATGTTAGCTCCATGGTAACCACAAAGAAATTACAGCAGATATACAAACAAGAAAGAGAAAGGAGACAAAAGTTAACACTGCAGAAAACCACCGAACCACAGAGGTAAAAAACAAGAGAGGAAGAAAGGAACAAAGAATCTACAAAATAACTGTAAATCAATTAACAAAATAACAGGAGTAAGGCCTCATCTATCAATAGTAACTTTAAATGTAAATATAGTCTCCAAATAAAAGATAGAGTGGCTAAATGGATTAAAAAATAAGATCCAACTAAATACTGCCTATAAGAGACTCACTTTACCATTAAAGACACAGACTGATAATGAGGGGATAGAAATACATACTCCATGCAAAGAGAAACCAAAAGTGAACAAGAGTAGCCATACTTATATCAGATAAAATAGAATTTAAGTCTAAAACTGAAAAGAGACAAAAAACATCATTATATAATGATAAGGGAATTAATTAAATGAGAATATAACAATTGTAAATATATGCACACCCAATACCAGAGCACTCAAATATATAAAACAATATTACTAGATCTAAAGGGGGAAACAGAGTGCAATGCAATAATAGTAGGGGATTTCAACACCCTTAGACAGATCATCTAGACAGAAAATCAGCAAAGAAACTTTGGATTTAAACTGTGCCATAGACCAAATGGACTTAACAGATATTACAAGAACATTCTCTCCAGTAGCTTCAGAATACAGATTGTTCTAAACTGCGCAGGGAACATTTTTTGGGATAGATCACGTGTTAGGCCATAAAAAAAGTCTTAAATTTAAGATAGAGATAGTATCAAGTATCTTTTCTGATCGCAATTATGTAAAACTAAAAATCAGCCAGAAAAACTTTGGAAATTTCCCAAATACATGAAAATGAAACAACATGCTCCTCAATAACCAATGGGTTAATGAAGAAGTTGAAAGAGAAATTTAAAAGTTTGAAACAGGGAATGGAAACACATCATACCAATATCTGTGGGACACAGCAAAAGCAGTTTTAAGAGGGAAGTTTATAGTAATAAACATCAACATCAACAAAAAAGAAAGATGTCGCATAAACAATCTAACAATACATCTCAAGGAACTATAAAAACAACAAAAAAATAAACCTAAATTGGTAGAAGGAAGGAAAAAATAAAGCTTAGAGCAGAAATAAATGAAATAGAGACTAAGAAGAGATCAGTGAAATGACAAGTTGGTTTTTTGAAAAGATAAACAAATCAACAAATCTTTAAGAACAAAAGAGAAGACTCAAAATCAGGGATGTAAAAGGAGACATAACAACTGATGCTACAGAAGTACGAAGGATTCTGAGAGGTGCTCAGTATCATTTATCATTGGGGAAATGGAAATGAAAATCACAGTGAACTAATACTGTACACCCACTAGAATATATATAATAAAAGAGACTAACAAAACCAAGGAAGCTAGACACAAAAGAGTATACTCTATATAATCCCGTATGTGAAATTTAATAACAGTCAAGTTAAACTAAGGTGTTAGAAACCACTTGGGAGCAGTAGGAAGGTTGCAATTGGAAAAGAGACTTTCTAAAGTAATAGAAATATTATTCCTTGTTTAGGATGGTCGTTACATGGGAGTGTAGAATTGTCAAAGCTCCTTGAATTGAGCAACTAAAATCTACATTATTTGTGGTAATTTTACATATACAGATATGTATGTTTACATATGTTATACAGACATATAAAAAGAATCTAAGAGAAAGTGTTAAATATAATTAAGCTTTCTTTATACAGTAAGTAATTTAATAAACACATATAACTGAGTTCCCAGTGTGTGCTAGGTGCTCTAAATTATTTATTTTGTGTTAAAATGAACATATCTTAAATTGACACAATTTAAATTGACACAATGCTGCAACACAAGTACTATGATTAAAGTAAAATACTCTAAATTTCCCACCTAAGGAAAGACAACTTGTCAATTCTCAGATGCTGACATGGTTCAGTGCATTTTCAGCATACAAGTAATATACCCCACATCTTTTAAAAGAGGAATATGCCAATATTTGCAGAAATGAAAGGTACAATTACAATATTTTGAAAATTATTTATGTTTGCTATCAGTTACTTTCCATGTATATGCTTATACATTTTAGAGTAGCTTCCTAAAGCTTGGTAGTTAACCAAGGCCTGAGAAAAGCACCTTTACAGACAGTGGCCCTAATAGCAGATGTGGTCATACTTGATATTACTGTATACTCGGTTGATAAGAAATGTTCTTGGCTTCTCTACCTACATAGTATTTGTGAGCAATACTTAGGTTTCTCTAGACTAGAACGTTTCCAACAAAACAGTGTTAATCATTTGCAAAACAACCACTGAATTTCTAAATATTTTTTTGGAAGAGAAATGCTTAGATTGTTTTGCCTGAGTCATTATATTATCTGGTGTGTTTTCTCATCATGAAATTCTATTTCATGATAGCAAATCCTCAAAGCCGTTGTTACAGATCTTTCACAAGTATGTGTTGTTAGAAATTCATGTGCTCCTTTGTGATAGCAAAATTGGTATTTATATAACAACTGCAAGTTCTAGGCAGAAGAAATTATTATTTAACATACACAATATACCATCAGAATGTAAAACACTACCCAGGATGAATTCTTTATTCTTCCAAGTCCCACGGTTCTTCTAAATTCGGTTAAGGAAAGAAAAAGTAAAGTCTTCTTGATATAAAATTCTGAGTCATTTCTTATCATAAATAATAATGATCTGAAATTACTATGTATGTATCGAGGATTATAATAAATGCCATGTGTAAAGGGGGTATTACTAGACGTAATTTTCAATATCTATATAATTAGTTCACGTAATATATTTAATGGCCTGTTACATGTTTAGCTGGCAAGTTTCTACATTTACTAACCTCATAATTTTAAATTAGAAAATTATATTTTCACCTACCTACTGTTTTTATTTTGACTGCATCCAAAATATATTAATAGTGGCACATATAGTCAATAAATGGGCCATTATTTCTCCAAGGTGTATAACTACATACATAGTGATGTCAATTGCATTAAATTTCCTACCAAACAGGGAAACAATTAAAGTTGTGTTAACTATAAAATCAGGATTACACTAATTTTAATAAAAGAAAAAGATTTACTCTTTTTTTAAACTTCAGACACGCAGTCATGTGAATGGTAACCTAATACTAACTGTATAAAATATGAACTATGCAAAGGTTTTACAGCTGGTTTTAATCAGCTTCCTTTGTTTAACATTAAAAGTTAACTTACAGAAGACACATACAAGCTATACATCCTACAGGTAATGATTACCAGATGGAGATGTTCTTCCTGTTACTGTGTCTGATATCATAAAGTATATGGTGTAAGAAAGGGAAAAAAACAGATTCTGTGATGTAAACAGGCTCTTCCCAACTACACTGGCCAGCAAAGTCAAAGACTCTTAGCACCAAAGTGATTTTGTACTTTTAAAGAAGAGTGATACAAGGCTATATTCAGCATATATGGCCAAATGTTTTAAAGATTAAATTGACAATTTTAATTACTAGCCCCATTTTTCTGTCAAAATGATTAAGTTATAGCCAAGTGAGTAACATTAATGAGTTCTTACCATCAGCTCAGAATAAAATCCAACCTATTGTCAGGCTCTGAGAGTCTAGATGACCAATCTCCTTAGAAGGGCCTCCCAGAAATAGTCACTCTGCCTCATACTATTCCATGTACTGATATTAGGTCATCATCTGAAAACACCAGCTGAAAAAAACTAAGTTCAGAACTTCAAATGGCTCTCAATTTCTGTTCAGTGTAGTCTGGTAGCTTTTTCCTTTTTATCTCCCTTTATTCTTTTTCATGTATGCTGTGTTCTCCTCAAAACGAACTACTCAATGTTCTTGAATTGTTCTCCTACCTGTACCTTCCGCTGTCTCAATCCTCTTTCTAATTTCGACGTGGTCAGACACCACCACTTCTAATACCAGCATAAAAATTATTTCCTCCATGAAGATTTCCATGATTCTGAGAAGAAGTAATTTCTTCTTCTCTGAATCACTGTAAGACATCATAAAACATTACATCTTCATTAGTAGTATATTAATTTCTAAATAGATCATATCCACTGTGGATTACACCCTTTCCATTGAGATAGAAGTCATTCTCTATAGCACCTAGTGTAGGATTTTGCTTATAGTACATGTTTAAGAATTGTTCATAGAATAAATTAATAAAAATCTGTATTTCTCAAGGGCCAAGTGCTTTGGTGGTATGGCAGATGTTAGCATATTTTTTATTTATGTGATTAAATGCCACATCAACAGTAGAAAAATCCAGTGAACACAAAAGTAAAGATTGATTAAAATGACAAAAGCTTACAGCTCAAATTTTCTTTTTGCCTGAAACTTAATAAAATTTTAAAAATGCATATTTTGGAAAAAAAGAATAAATCAAAAACAACTCTGGGAAATAAAGAATGGAATTAGTGGGCAAAAACTGTAAGGAATTCCTAAAAGACAGAAATTAAACAAAATCAGATGGATGGAAGAACTGGTTGGAAAAAACCACAATCCAAAACATAAGAAAGACAGGACAGTTAGGTAGGTAGGATCAGTTCCTGGGAGGATCAAAAACTAAAAGAGAATAAAGCAAGAAGGGGAACCTGAGGCAGTCATCGAGGAGAGTAATGAGGAAAAAGCAATGACCAACCAAAAAAAATAAGAAGCATTCAGGGATTTCCTCAGTGGAGTTGAGATGAAGCCCATGGACAGTAAAATCCATAGGACCAGGGGGCAGGCCCACTCAGGGCCTGTGTCGCCGGAACCTCACATGTCTCTGCTCAGTCTCAAGCCTTCTACTTCCTAGATCTGAAGTGGGGACGTTGTAAAGTATATCCTCTTAAAGCAGGGGTGGGGAACCTGTGGCCTTCTAGGTCCTTAAGTGCTGCCTTTTGACTGAATCCAAACTTTACAGAACAAACCCTTTTATTTTTATTAATACATTTTTGTTCATCTTTTATATTTTTACTTTACTTTTTAAATGAACATATTTAAAATACCAAAGAATAAAATAAGTTTCAATGAAATAATCTTCCCAGATTGACCAGCACAATTAGAACATGAGTAAGCCATAAGGGCTAAATTGACGGCTGCTACACTCATGATTTAGTTCTAACTTCCCCTGCCTGATTGGCGCCACTACCTCATAAGGCTGGTTGTCGAGAGTTTACTGGGGGTCAAGTGCACCAGTCTGTTATCAGCCTTTTCAACTATGCATTGCATTTCTGTTTGAAGTGGAATTTCTGAATAGTTGCACAGCTCAACAGTGTTTTTTAATTCTGTCTGCTTAACAGCTCATCACGTCAAAGAAGACCAAGACAACACTGAAGGAAGAAAACAGATTTTTTAATGAGGATTGGGAATTGCAATATTATCTTGTTTCTGCTAAAGATAAGGTGATTTGCTTGCTTTATGATACTGCAATATCAACATTAAAGAAATTCAATGTTCATCAGCATTATAACACTCATAAGGACCACAAATATTTTAAATTAGAGAGAGAGGTACAAAAGGTTGTATTGCAGAAATTAAAAGATAAAAACCAAAAGCAAAGACAATTCTTTCAAGCAGCAATAAGACCTGGAAATAATACCACTGAAGCAACTTATAAAGTAGCTTATATACTCAGGGAAAAAAGGGAAGCCAGTCAGTGATGTGGAAATTGTGAAAGAATGCATTGTCGAAGTTATAGGATGCTTAGACTCAGATCACATTTCAAAGTACAAGCAACTGCCTCTTTCAAGAATTGTAACTGATCAGCAGCATGAAATTAGCCTTCAACTTAACAGAAAAACTTCGTGCAATACTTCAAGAGGAAAATATATATTATTCAATTGCTTTGGATGAATCACCTGATACTACTGATTCAGCACAGATTTTATCCTTCATTTGGATCATAACAGAAGATTTTCATTGCTGCAGAGAGTTACTCACTTTGGGCACTCTTGCGAACAGAACACGGGAAAGAGATACCTTCAACAACTTTCAAGGTAAATGTTGTGAAGTTGGACTGAATATGGTAAATTTAGTGAGTGTATATACAGATGGTGCACCTTCCTTGACAGGAAAACATGAAGGGTTTATTGCACAGATTAAAAATGTATTAACAGATCCAGATGCTCTCATTTCTTTGCAGTGTATCTTGCGACAGCAAAATCGCTGTGCTTAAACTACTATTTTAAGCGACATTTTGCAACAAGTTATAAGTATTGTTAACTATATTTCTGCAAATGCAACATGGCATCATCAGTTTCATAACATGGGAAAGTTGAAAGATGAAGTATTTTCCATATCATTCTAAAGCATGTTATCTATTGGAGGAACAGGTATTAGACAAAATTTTATCTTTGCGAAAATAGATAGTTAAATTTTATGAAGAACAGAATCAGCAATGAGAATTATTGAAAGAAGATTTCTATAGGAATGCAGCTTTTCTGTGTGATATGTCAAATCAAAATGACTTGAATATTTCTTTGTAAGGTAAAACTAAGTCTATATATGATATGTGACAAAACATTCAAGCATTTTAGAAAAAAAGCTATCTTTTTTCAAAATACTTCTTCTTCGAAAGGAAAATTCCAATGAACATTTTCCCCAGTTAGCAAAGGTCATCGATGAGCAGGATGGTTTATGCTAATCATTTGAAGAATACGCGGTTGTTGTAGACCTGTTAATTGGAGAATACAACGAAAGATTCACTGACTTTGAGAATCATGACATCCACTCAAATTAGCATTTCAGCCTCACCTAGTTGATATCACCAAGGTACCTGAAAAACTACAGATAAAATTGATTGAGCTCTCAGTAGATGACATTTTAAGTCATTGTTTGATAATAAGAAAGATCCAATGGAAATATGGAAAAATGCAGTAGAATACCCACATCTTTGGCAACACACCTGAAAAATGCTTTCTTGCTTTTCAACCACTTGTTACTGTGAATCTACATTCTCCTACCTTATCCAAATTAAGACACCCTCAAGGTCACAAATCACTAATACCCATCTAGAGGATCAACTGCAGACCTCCATGCTGCAACCAAATATTCAAATGCTTTCCAACAAAAAGCAGAACAACAAAGTCATTAAAAGGTTAATTAACTTTAAAATTAACAAATAGTTTTCATTTTTTGAAATTATTAAGTGTG
>NW_012155285.1:5445797-5479149 GCF_000956105.1 Propithecus coquereli
TCTTTTATATTTTTACTTTACTTTTTAAATGAACATATTTAAAATACCAAAGAATAAAATAAGTTTCAACAAAATAATCTTCCTAGATTGACCAGCACCATTAGAACATTAGTTAGCCATAAGGGATAAATTGATGGCTGCTATGCTTGTGATTTAGTTCTAACTTCCCCCACCTGATTGATGCTACTACTGCACGACACAAGGCTTGTTGGCAAGAGTTTTTGGGGGTCGATTACGCCAGTCTGTTACCAGCTTTAGACAATGGTGCACTGTGTTTCTGTTTGAAGTGGAATTTGTGAATAGTTGCACAGCTCTACGGTGTTTTCTAATTATGTCTGCTTAACAGCCCATCATGTCAAAGAAGACCAAGGGAATGCTGAAGGAAGAAAACAGAATTTTTAATGAGGATTAGGAATTGCAGTATTACCTTATTTCTGCTAAAGATAAGATGAGTTGCTTGCTTTGTGTTACTGCAATGTCAACATTAAAGAAATTCAACGGTCGTCAGCATTATAACACTCATAAGGACCACAAATATTTTAAATTAGAGGGAGAGGCGTGAAAGGTTGTGTTGCAGAAATTAAAAGATGAAAAGCGAAAGCAAAGACAGTTCTTTCAAGCAGTGATAAGACTTGGAAATAATGCCATGAAGCACCTTATAAAGTAGCTTATATGTGTGGGGAAAAAAGGGAAACCATTCAGTGATGTAGAAATTGTGAAAGATTGCACTGTTGAATTTGTAGGATGCTTAGACCCCGATAACATTTCAAAGTACAAACAACTGCCTCTTTCAAGGAGAACTATAACTGATGGGCAGCATGAATTAGCCTTCAACTTAACAGAACAGCTTCATGCAATACTTCAAAAGGAAGATATATATTATTCAATTGCTTTGGATTGTGACACTTTGCAACATGTTATTAAGTATTGTTAACTGGATTTGTGCAAATGCAACACCGGCATGGTCAGTTTCATAAGATGCTGAAGTTGAAGGATGAGGTATTCAGTGTTGATTTGCCTTATCATTCTGAAGTGCATTTGCTATCATTCTAAAGTGTGTTGGCTATCACAGGGACAGGTGTTAGCCAAAATTTTATCTCTGCAAGAACAGATAAATTTTATGAAGAACAGAATCAGCAGTGTGAATTACTGAAAGAAGATTTCTATAAGAATGCAGCATTTCTCTGTGATACCACATCAAATCAAAACTTTAATATTTCTTTGTGAGGTAAAACTAAGTCTATATATGACATGTGGCAAAGAAATCCAAGCATTTTGAAAAAAGCTATCTTTTTCAAAACACTTCTTCAAAAGGAAATGTTGGATGAACATTTTCTCCAGTTAGCAAAGGTCACTGATGAGCAGGATGATACATGCGAATCATTTGAAGAATACACAGCTATTACAGACCTATTAATTGGAGAATACAATGAATGGTTCACTGACTTTGAGAATCATGATGTCACACTCACTGGATCTGCTAGGAAAGATCCAGTTGAAATACGGAAAAATGCAGTAGAATACCCATGCCTTCGGCAACATGCCCAAAAAATATTTTCTTGCTTTTTAACGACTGTTGCTGTGAATCTACATTCTTCTGCCTAACCCAAATGAAGACATTTTTAAGGTCACAAATGACTCATACCCATCTAGAGCTGCATCCCCAACCCCCAGGGCTGCAGCTCTGCTCCCCCAACCCTGCCCCAGTCCATGAAAAAATTATCTTCCATGAAAGCAGTCACTGGTGCCAAAAAGGTTGAGGACCACTGATCTAGGGGATCAACTGAAATTGCGGACATCCATGCTGCAACGAAATATTCAAATGCTTTTCAACAAAAGGCAGATACAACAAAGTCATTAAAAGTTTGGTTAACTTTAAAATTAACAGTTTTCATGTTTTGAAATTAGCAAGTACATAGTAGTTAGATTTTTACAAAATAATGCACATTTTTAAGTATATCTAATTGAAGTTTCTTGAATGAGGCCTTAACTGATTATGGCTAAATTAATGCAGCCTTCTAATATGAAAATGCTCCCCCTCCCCCACTCTATATAAGTTTCATAAATTTCAACATGTTATAACTTCAGTCTGGATAGTGACTGTTCTTTGGACAACATGGGTTTATTGGATAACACAGGTCTTTTTCCTCTTAAGTTTCCAGATTATGTGACATAAATAATGATATGTTATATTTTGGATTCATACCCTGTGAAAGCAAGTAGATTTTCTTCTATGCTTTGGGCAGCTTCAAAGGAGGCTATATTAGAAGTCCTCTTTGGAAATGACCATGGTATATCCATCATTGATCTGATGGTCTCTGCTAAATATGGCTGCTTTGTTGCACACCTTTGCTGAAGTGAACAATGCTGTTTTCCTCTCCCAGCAGTTTCAAATACTGCTTTGAGTAGCTATTGGTATTCTCTATAGGCATATTTAAAACAGTGGAATGGCACTAATGTGTTTTTCCTTCATGTCAGGGAAGTTACCTAAGACTTTCAGAGGAAAAGATAGCTCAATATTACCATTCAAATACTTTTCAAAAAATAAAACCAATTCAGTCCAATTCAATGACTTCTTTTTTTTAAAAAAAAATAAGGTTTCTCTGCAAAATATAATTTCGTCAAATTAAACTGTGAATTTTTGGTGGTTTCCTCCCACTCTACTCATATATTTCAGATTATTTTGGTATAATTCTGAAGCAGTTAATCTTTAAAACTCTTCACATAAACTTTCTAGAAATTATGAGGGCAACTATGAGTGTACTGTTTCCATCCATTAATTGGTGTATACTTATATGGATCATACTTACATTTTTTTCCCTCCACATACTTTCTAAACTAAGCCAAATAGGCTATGCCAATTTATAGGGGCCTATAAATCTTAAGTAGTATTAGGACCACAGATCCATCCTTTTCTCTCACTCTCTTCCTTCAACTATAAAATTAGTCCATGTGGTGATGTCTGGATTTCAGTATTAGTTTCTCCTGTCTCTTCACCTGCTGACACATACTGTTAGACCCAAACACAGCTTTTTTCAGGTGACTCTTCACTGTTCAGAATCACCGAATGTTGTTTAGCATCTTCTGTAGTAAACTAGGGTTCCTGTAATACTTTTGTTTATACTGTTATTGTATTCACAATTTGCTAACTTGTTTTACTACCTTCATAATTTTATTGGTGACCGGGTCCATATGTCCCCTTTCATTCCCCACCTTCTTTTTTTTTTTTTTCAATTCAGGATATGATGGGGGTATAAACATTTTGGTTACATGTAATGCATTTGCCTTGCCCAAGCCAGGGCTGCAAGCGTGTCCTTCCCCCATATAGTGCGTTCTGCTTCCATTAGTTGCGGGTTTACCCCCCACCCCTACCACCTGACCGGTACCCAATGAATATTACTACTATGTAGACACCTTAGTGTTGGTCAGTTAGTACCAATTTGATGGTGAGTACATGTAGTGTACATGTTTTTCCATCCTTGTGATACCTCGCTTCAAAGGATAGGCTCAATCTTTATCCAGGTTAATACAAGAAGTGTTAGTTCACCATTGTTTTTTGTAGTTGAGTAGTATTCCATGGTGTAGATATACCACATTTTATTAATCTACTCATGTATTGATGGGCACTTGGGTTGTTTCCACATCTATGCAGTTGTGAATTGTGCTGCTGTAAACATTCCAGTGCAGATGTCTTTATTATAGAATGTCCTTTTTGCCTTGGATAGATACCTAGTAGTGGGATTGCTGGATCAAATGGTATTTCTATTTTTAGCTCTTTGAGGTATTTCCAAATTACTTTCCACAGGGCTTATACTAATTTTTAGTCCCACCAGCAGTATAAGAGTATCCAATCTCTCCACATCCACACCAGCATTTGTTGTTTTAGGACTTTCTGATAAAGGCCATTCTCGCTGGAGTTAGGTAATAATTGTAGTTTTGATTTGCATTTCCCTAATGATTAGAGATATTGAGCACTTTTATATATGTTTGCTGGCCATTATTTTGTCTTCTTTTGAAAAATTTCTGTTCATGTCCTTTGTCCATTTATTGATGGGGTTATTTGATTTTTTCGTGTTGATTTTCTTAAGTTCTATATAGATTCTTGGTATCAGCCCTGTATCAGATGTGTAGAAAGCAAATATTTTCTCCCATTCTGTAGGTTGTCTGTTCGTTCTAATTATAGTTTCCTTGGCTGTGCAGAAGCTTTTTAATTTGATCAGGTCCCATTTGTTTATTTTTATGTTGCTGTGATCACTTTGGGGGTCTATTCCCCAGCTTCTAATTCAGTGTTTTATACTCACATATTCTGTACAGTATTTATTGATTCTGTACTGTGCTCTCGACATCGTAAAGTACATTAGGTAGGAATCACAGGTAAAAGCTAGAAAATATAATCCTGAAAAGTTTGATCTGCTCTGATGCTCCATTTAATGTGTGTTGGCTATAGTGTTTGCTGTTATCTCATACTACTGAGGAATTTGCCTAGGAATTATTTTGTAATATTTACTATCATGCTCTGGATTTATGCCTTTAAAATAGAAATTATTACAATGTAGATTCATAATTTTTATTTTAATTTTTTACAATGTTATTTGTGTTACTTTAATTGGTTAGTACTTTGTAAGTTACTTTGTAGGACACGTGGTTTAACTTTTCCCAAAAGCACTACAACAACTTTGAGTTTATCATGGCCTCGATTTAAACAATTAGCCTGAAAGAGGTATCTATCCTTTGCCATATCAAACTCCGCTGTAAATGCTAGATAAAGTGTATATTCATATAAAAATTTCCTTACTGTGTATAATATTTAGAAGCGAATTGATTTTGGATACTGTCCAAACTGTTTAAGAAAATTTGGGTATCAAATAGCATTTTTGTATTGTATAACTGTTCATATGCCACATTATCACCCAATTGAACCCCTTTCATTTTGAATTTGGGTCCTTGCCAAAAATACACCTTGTAGATAAGCGGGCTGTACCACATTTGATTTTCGAATGTAACTCTGAATTTATAGCTCAGAACAATGGATGCCTTTTTCAAAGATATCATGGCTAGAATGATTTTACACATGAATATCACATAAAATATTAGTTTGTTATTGATTTGTATAGTCATATGTAATTGGATTTTTAGAGCTACTGTACATACATAACATTGCAGAAGCTTAAAATAATCAACATTATGTGTCTACATTGTAAGAAATTCTGTTTTTAAAAGCATAAACAATCCCTAATTTCTGAATAGGGTGTATTCCAATAGTGCATATCAAAAATTGATTCCATACTATGGAGAAAGTACTGTGGTCTGAAATGCTGGAGGAAAAGAAAGCTAAGATAAGTGAGACAGATGCTACCCTCCTGTTTATTCCTATCTCATATGTACGTCATAAATGTAAATACCATGAAAAAGATACAAAGTGCTTATTAGATATTTGTGTTAGTCTCTTTTGCGTTGCTACAAAGGAGTATCTGAGACTGGGTGATTTATAAAGAAAAGTTTATTTGGCTCATGGTTCTGCAGGCTATACAAGAAACATCGTGCTAGCATCTGCTTCTAGTGAGTGCTCAAGGGCACTTCCAATTAAGGTGGAAGGTGAAGGGGAGCAGGCTTGTCACATGGTGAAAGCAGAAGCAAGAGAGAGAGGAGGAGGGGCCAGGCTACTTTAAAAAACCAGCTCTCCTGTGAACTAATAAAGACAGAACTCATTATGGGGGAGGGCAACAAGCGATTCATGAGGATACACCCACATGACCCAAACATTTCTCATCAGGCTCCATGTCCTACATTGGGGATCAAATTTCAACATGAGATTTAGAAGGGCCCCACATTGAAACCATATCAATATTCATCCTAGGGAGAGATCAGATCTGTTTAAAGCATCAAGAACAGCCTTATAAAGCACTTTCAATTTCTGAGTGAATCTTGAAGGATAAATAAAATTTCAAGTAGAAAGATGGATGAGTGGAGGGGGCAAGAATTCAAAGCCAATAGGAACAGATGAGTGTGAACATGTTTATATGGGCAACTTCAAAGATTAGTAAATAATGAATAATGAATTTGGCTAGAGCTAAAAATGATGGGGGAAAGGGCAATGAAACTGGAAAGGGAGCTGAAGTCATAGTACAGTGTTTCTCAATGACTTACTCCCTCTTTCTAGCAGGAAGAGTTAGAACCATAAAAGAAGAAAAAATCAATGTGTGAAGTTGAAAAGAGTCCCACAGGTACTTCTGATATGGCCTGTCAGGAGAATCCACTCCTCACATTGAAAATCACTCTGGAGAACATAATAGTACTTTATGCCAGACACTGTACTAAGTACTGTGCATCCATTATTCTAATCCTTTCAGCAAGCTTGTGCGTAGCTTCCTTAGAATATAAAAGGTATGTATTCCTTAGGATAAAAAAGGCATTTGGCATGAATTTGCTGAGGGAATAAATAAAAGAGTTAAGTAAATTTAAATGATGGTTGTTATTGTTCCAATTTACCCAGTGAAGAAACTAAACTGCAAAACCTTAAGTGTAAGAAATCAATTACTAAACTGATGAAAATGTGCATAATTTCTAGCAATGATGGACTGGCATGAGGTTTTGTTTTATGTTTGGAGGCTCTGATCGCCTTACCTGGATTATTTTAGTTTAACATAGTTATTCATCTTGTTTCAAGTCTTACTATCTTACTCTTTCCAATAACAAAAAGTTTACAGCTGAATCCACTTTCTGTCAAAATAATCCACTAATACACATTAAAGTTAAAAAATAAGCACCCCATAATTTTCTCATACTCATTTGCATTCCTACAAATATACTTTTAATTTAGATATCACTCTCTAATTGGCATTATTTTATATGCATAACTAAAATAAAGTGAGTATTTTCAGGCAGTATTCAAGTGAAACATTTTCAGGTAGTAACCATCACTTTGATGTCAGTTCTGTCCAGAACTGCCTTTACTATGTTTACTTCAGCAATTCCTTTTCCTAGATTTTTCTTTTTCCTCATTTTTTGATCCTACTGATTAGTTAAAGCCACATTTCTTTTTGTTTGTTTTTCACCACACTGTGGCTTTTCTAGCAGTTTCTCTGCAGGGGTGGTGGTCTTTCAGGAACCCAGCTTTAAAAAGTAACTGTCTCTGTTCACAGACCCAATAATTAAACTTTGTATTCTAGGCTCTGCAAAATATTTGGTTACCAGTTATTCAAGCATTCTCCACCCCCCAATAAGAGACGTATGACTATTGAAAAAGCTAATGAGTTATAGTGAGCAGCAAAGTAAATACTGCCGCACTTTCACACTCCAGGCTCCTCAAGGGAGAACGTTAAAGCTTAGTGCAGCCTTTTCCTTTGTCGAGCTCCACTTTGCAAGGTTAGTGTTTGTGTCGTCACAATACCTTTTATGCTCCATTTTAAAAAAAAAAATTCTTGGTTTTTCTAAGTGAACACTCCTGGAAACTTTGCTCTATTTAATTTAATGTTGTTTTACATATGCCTAGAAAGTATATGAAAGACTAACAGAAACGTCTTTGAATCATAAAATACGGTACAAGTATCTGTTCTCTTGTAAGAATTGGTGAAAGATTGGGTCTATAATAAGAATGGTTTTAAATAGAAAAAAGATTGTCAAAGGAAGTCATTTAAATTTGTTGTTTTTGCTCCTGATGTGAAATGCTAAATAACACTTTTCAGACATTCCCAGTTAATAATTTAAATATTAAACAATAGCTTTATTTTTAGGGTCAATTTCTGTGTTTACCTAAGGTATCTCTTAAATTAATACATTCTTTAGGTTTCAGAAAGAGGATAGTATTTGTTCTGCAGCTTTATAAGATACATTTAAATACACCCTTCAATTCCATGTTTGCAATAGCTTATTTAAAGTCTTTGTCTGCTAAGTCTAACATCTGAGCCCTCTTGGAGACATTTTCTATTGATTGCTTCCACCCCCTACCCCTATCCCGCGTCGTGTGGGCCATACTTCCTCCTTTCTTTGCATATCTAATAATTTTTTTGTTTAAAAAACTGGACCTTTTAGATAATATATTGCAGCAACTCTAAAAATCTCTGACACCTCTTGGATTGTTATTGTTTCTAGTATTTTTGTTTACTTAGTGACTTGACTAATCCCATAAAATCTGTCTTCCCTTCTATATACGTAGCCACTGAAGTTTTAAAAGTTCTCTTTATAATTAAACTTGGCTTCTTAATGACTGCCCTGGATCAGCTGCAGATGTTTTATTTCTCATGCGGGCATACTGCCTTCCACCCAGTTAATGAAACTAAAAATGAGGAAGTCATCTTTGGCATCTCTCTCCCTCTCTCTATCTCTCTCTCTCTCTCTTCCTTTCTTCCCCTGTCTTCCCCTCTCCCTCCCTCCCTCTTTCTCCCCTCATTCATACATTACACATACCTTTTTATTCCCACTGCCTTGCTTATTTTTTCTATCCAGAATGTCCTTATCTCCTTTCATACTTTCCTCCTCACCTCTCCTTTCCTGATCTGTCTTGCCCATTAAACTATGACCTACCTAAGGGAAGGGACCACATTTTCGTCATCTTTGCATTCTCAGCCTCTGGTGTAGTGTCCAGTACATAACTCAGGAGTTTGGGCTAAAGTATAGTCTATGGATTTATTTCTCATGACTGTAGGACTAAGGTAATGTCTGTTAGTAATAATGGGGCATTTTCTAAGAACTGTGTTTATGTAGAGGTTTTGTTTTGCTATTTCTTTAAATTTGGTTAAATAAGAGTGTCTGAGTCAAAGGTGTCTAATTATATTGACAGTCATCATCCACTGAGAAATGCATTCTGTACAAAATTCTACCATTTGTATGATTGGATTTTTTGCAAAGCTATTGGAAGGTAGTCATGCCATAATTTGGAAATTGTATTCAGCACATTCCTAGAAAACCTTTTAGTGAAACTTGGTATGAGTAACAGTCTTTCTTAGCTTTTGTCACCTTCTGATAAACAAAAATCTCATGTCCTTCTTTAATATTAATGTAAATTTCAGAATGAATTAACTATCATAATAAAAACAAATCATAGCAATCTTATTTTAAATATGCTTTTTTAAACTCATAACTACCTAATGGCATAATCTTCTCACCCCTTTAGTTACCCCGTTTCAGAAGAGATGTTTTAAATCTTCTATCACTGACTCTCCTCAAAAGATATTTTTGTTCATCTCCTTGTTATAACTAAATATATCATTTCATCAGATAATACCACCAGATACCTAGGTCATTCCTTTAGAGTTCTCAAAAGATTTTATTGTCTGGCTCATTGTTCTTCTGTCCAT
Organism: Propithecus coquereli; assembly: GCF_000956105.1. Taxonomy (NCBI): domain Eukaryota; kingdom Metazoa; phylum Chordata; class Mammalia; order Primates; family Indriidae; genus Propithecus; species Propithecus coquereli. Next base: position 5,455,094 of record NW_012155285.1, read on the forward strand.
CATACTCCTTTTATAATTCTTGATCATTTCATTAGTCACGTACATGATCCTTACAGTACCTGGGCTTTCAGTTTTTCGTTTCCTCTCCTCCAATGATATTGTCCTCCAACTTATTTCATCCATTAATTCCATGATTGTACCCTATACCTTGTTGTTTACAATCACTGCATCCTCTACTTAACTTCAATTTAAAGTGTTGTACTCTGCAGTCACCACCTTCCATTGTCCTTCACTTAATGTTAGGGCTCATGGTCAATAATTATAATGACCCCCTTGCATGTATGCCACCCTGGCCTCTTTCCATTTGTCCTATTCACCAGGCAAACCCCAATACTGGTTAAATTCTGCTCTTCACCAGCTCTTACCCTCCACTCATGCAGAGAAAAACATACATCCCTGCTGACTGGTCTCACGTGAAATTCCTGACCAAGTTTCAAGTGAGTTATTAATGCTGCCTTGTGACTGAGATATATAAATTTTTTCCTTATTTCTTTCACTCTCCCAGTGTCCTAGAACTGTGCTCCCTAACCTCCAGGGCTTCAGAGCTCTACTGCTGCCTCCCCCATCCCCAGGCCCCTCCCATGGAAAAATTGTCTTGCATGAAACTAGTCCATGGTGCCAGAAAGATTGGTGACTTCTGTCCCAAAGACCTCTTTTTCTTTACGTTTTTAGCAACTTCTTTCCCATCCTCGTTCTCAACTTAAAACTGTACTTCCTCCATCTTTGAGAAAGTATAAGTAAATAGAATAGATCTTCCACGTGTTTCTACTACATTTGCCCTTCTGTGTATGCGCATTCATGCCTTCCCTCCTGATACTGTAGTTTAACTGTCCATTCTCCAGTCTAAGACCAACCTCTCCACTTGTGCTTTAAATCCCCTACACTCTCATTCACACAAGGACACCAGCACTTCTCTCTTCTTCTGGATCATCACTTCCCCATTCTTTATTAGATTATTCTTTTTTTTCAAGGAAAAAAATGTTTGAGAATAGTGAGCCAATACGTAAAGTTAACATCAATATAAATGTGAGAAAGTAGCTTTTGAAATTTATCATGCCTTAACTCATTGGACCTGTATTATCAAAAATGCAAAATAAGAAAACTATCTTCCATGAGGTTTAAAAACAAAATCAATAGCAAAAATATATGGCATGGTCTATTTTCTACTGCATACTACAGTGGAGAACAAAAATATTTTTGTAAGTTTATTTAATTCATAGGTTCAAATGATTATTGTGCCTCCTTCCTTCCCCCCACCCCCCAAAACGAAAGTTTTCTTAATGGAAAACCAAACTATGGAGTTTTTTTTCTCTGCCTTTTCATGCTTCTGTATTAACTTCTTGAATCATTTTGTGTTGTGTTATGCAAAGATTCTTGGGAAATTGGCCATGATCCCAGATGATTTTATTGATGTGTATTATAGATATTTCAAATGAAAGTATCTCCTTTACACACACACACACACACACACACACACACACACACACACACGTGCGTGCGCGCACATACTGCAGAAAAGGCAGCTTGGTATAGTGTTTGCTAAGCCATGTGTGTGGACTGACTGGCAAGGTAGCTCTCAAGGATCCTGTTTCTTAATCTATTACTTGCCTAGATAATCTGCAGGAGTGTTTTTCAAACTATGTCTTGCAAAAGTGCTTGAGGGGATGTTACTGAGGAGATGGGGATGGCCCAGGGGGTGGAACCCTAGGCTGCTTATAACTTGTAGTACTTGAATCAAAGGAGCTCTGTTTTCATCTGTTTTGAGTAGTGGTTGGGTTTCTTATATGATTTCATTTTCACCAGAAGTTTCTGCTGCTTAAAAAGGAAGTGCCAAATATTTTTTTTACTCTCAATTAGTCTTATTGTGGTTATTCTTTTGGTTCTTATTTTATCGATGGATTAATATATGTATTTTTCCATATTATATAACTATTCTCATGCAAATTGGCCTTTATTTTAATTTTAAGGGGCTACTTAAAGCATATATCATCAATATTGTTTTTATTTTATAAGAATTAGAATTGTGTAAAAATAATTCAGTCAGGAGGTAGATAATAAGGGTGTTTTTTTTGCTTGTTTTTGTTTTTGCTTTCTCGTCCGAATTGAGCCATGAACAACGAAGCTGCTTGTGTATACTCAAGTAAAGACTACTTTAACCATGTCCCTGCCCTTACTTACAGTTGGCTTAAACTTTGAGTTGGCGCAACTTTGTTAGGTTTCTGTCTGGGTACCAGTGGGCAACAAAGATAGTGGCAGGCAAGTCATGAAATGTCATTATAGATTCATATAATATGAGGGCTTAGAAAAATAAAAAGGTCCTGGAAGATTCATATCCGTCATTTTACAAAGGTAAAAGTTTGAATTCTAGAAAAGAAAAATAACTGTTAGACGGTGTCACATGTAGACCTAACTTCCTACTGTCTCCCCTGTGAATGAGTGGATCTTGTGCTGTTTCAGTAAGGCTGATTGTATGGAACAGAGGCCTCCTTTATAGCCAAACTCCTCAAAAGAGTTGTTGGGCTATCTCCAGTTTCTGCTTCCCCACCACTTTTTCTCGCAATCCAATTCTTGCTCTCTTATTTCATATTTTATTCTCCTTTCTTTCATAGTAAGAACTCATTTACCAACAATATCAATATATTTACTTATTTGTTCAGTTGTCTAATACATAAAAAGTGATCGAAGATGGCTGTACTAGAACCTCTACCAAAATAAACCTACTTAGTAAAGTTCAAGACTGAATACTTTTCCCTTACAAATGAGAGCAAGGCAAGGATGCCCCTTTCACCAAGTGTCTTGACCACTTTGTATTGGATGCCCAAGGTGTTGCAATAAGGGAAGGGGAAAAATGGCATAGCAAATAAAAAGACAAGAGTAAAACTGACATTATTTGCAGACAATGTAATCATATACATAGGAAATCCTATAGAATTCACAAAAAAGTTTCTAGAATAAGCAAATTTAGCAAGGTCAAGGATACAATGTCAATCTACAAAAACAAGTCGTATTTTTATATGTTAGCAATGAAATTGGAATTTAGTATCAAAAACATGAAGTACCTAGGGATAAATCTAATAAAATATATGTAAGACCTATATGCTGAAAACTACAAAACATTGCTAAATGAAGTTAAAGAAGACCTCAATATATTAAGATAAGTAATTTTTCATGGATTAGAAGATTCAGTATTATTGGGCATCATATTTCCCCAAATTCATCTATAGATTCATTGCATCATCTGTTAAAAGCCCAGCAGGCTATTTTATAGACATTGACAAACTGATTCTAGAGTGTATATGGAAATGCAAAGGACTTAGAACAGTTAGATAACTTAATTTGTTCTAAAACTCACTGTAAAGCTACAGTAATCAAAGCAGTGTGTTATTGACATAAGGATAGATATATTTATATCACTGGAACAGAATAAAAAATGCAGGTATAGAGCCATACATACATGTTCAGTTGAAATTCCATAAATTGACAGGTAGGTAATTTAATGGGGAAAGGATAGTATTTGTAGCAAATGGTGCTGAAACAACTGGACATGCATGTAGAAAAACAGTGAATCTCAACCAGACTTCATGTCATATACAAAAATTAACACAGGTAAAATTATAAAACTTCTAGAAAAAAATGGAGAAAACCTTCATGACCTCAAGGTAGACAGAGATTTCTTAGGTAGAACATAGAAAGCAAGAATAATACAAGAAAAATATAAGCTAAACTTGAATATCAAAAACTTCCACTCTTTGAAAGATACCGTTAAGAAAATGAAAAGGCAAATTACAGACGGAAAATATTTGTAATACATACATCTGACAAAGGATTTGCATGTAAGATGTATAAAATGCTCTTACCAGTCAGTAATAACGTGACAAATAGTCCAATGAAAAATGAGTGGAAAACTTGGGAAAACACTTCACAAAGGAAGATATGCGAATGACCCATAAGCACATGCAAAGATGATGCTCAACATCATTTGTCATAAGGGAAATGCAAGTTACCACCACATGTGATACTGCTGTATCTCCATTACAAAGATGAAAAATAAAAAGGCTGAAAATGCCTATTGTTGTTGAGGATAAGCTGCTGATGGGAATGTAAAATGATACTAACACTTTAGGAACCAGTTTTGCATTTTCTTATGAACATACTCTTATTATAGGACCTTGCAATTCCATTTCCTGTGTATTCACCCAAAGGAAATAAAAACCCATTAAAAAATATTCTCAGGAAAGTCCCACTCTTTTCTTTACATATTTGTGTATACACACGTATATGTACACACACACATATATGTATATATACACATGGATATACATGTATACATACACCTGTTTATGTATATACATATATATAGATATCTTCACAAAGACAGTATTCTTTATATGCTCTTCGCCCCTTTTTTACATTTAGCAGCATATCCTGAAAATGACTCCAGATCAATTCATAGAGATATTCTTCATTTTTTTCCACAGCTGCATAGTGCTACACTGTGTAACTGTATGATGCATACTTTATTCAGCCAATTTCTATTATATGGGCATTTAGGTGGTTTCCACAATTTTTGTAATTCCAATATTTGGTATTTTAGCATTTATTAAGTGGGGTTTAATAATCTCCACCTTTCTCTCAGTGATTTGAAATGCCGTTTTAAAAAATTATATACTAAATTTTCATATGCTTGGATCCATTTCTGAACTTTTGTTGTGTTACTCTGTCTGGCTATTGATATGCCAGTACTATGCTTTTTTAGTTACGGAGGCTTTATAGTATATTTTAATAATCTAGGTAGAGCTAGTTCCCCTTTATTGTTCTTCTCTAAGGTTTTTCTCACTGCTGTTGCATGTTTCTTTTTCTGGCACATAGCCAGTAACCGGTACATATTTGGGCTCTTACTACTGCAAAGTATCAAGATTGCTTTCTTATGTGGCTCATAAACTGATTGAGAAAGCAATTACAAAATGCTTTCAGGAATAACAGCATTATAGACATAAGAATATAATCATTTAGACAAACTGCTTTAAATAACACTGGTTTTATTTTGTTTATATTTTAGATATGTTTGAGAAAATTGTATATTTACAGTAAAATACTTAAGAAAAATAGCAAGCTCTATTTACAGAAGAGCTGTTAGTTTCACTGTTAAAAAAGAAAGAAATGAAACAAATCTAAATAAGATCTGTGTTTATATGTTATCATATACACATATGTACTCATACATACTAGAAATTCACGACCTTAATACAACTACAAGACTACATCCCATAAACAAAGTAGTTTGGGATTATGACAATTTTTTAGAAGAATGTAGAGGTCTCAATATTTTGATGTTTTTGGCTTAATGGACACTGTTCCCCCAACAAAAAGATCACGTTCCTGAGTTACTGAGGAGGAAGCAGTTTTATTTCTTATAATAGTAATTCTCTAAGTGTGGTCCCCACAGACCACTGATGGTCTCCTAGGATTCTCTGGGTGGTCTGGCAGCTGGTTCTTGAAATTCTAAGCTTTATGATATGACAGTGTCTGTAGTCTGTTTTATGGCATGGATTAATATTAATAATTTACTTACGACATTTCTAAAGTATTTTCTCAGATGCCATTCTTCCCGTAAGTAATGATGAGGTTTCTTTTCAGTGGCATGGTGAGTATAGAATGAATTGGTAGTTCACACATTCTTTTTTTCCCTCTCATGAAATAATCCACAATGTGAAATTGAGAACTGCTACCTTAGAGATATCAAACTATTAATTTGATTATTAAGGCTTTGAGAAGTCTTTCATTGGCAATTTGAAATACTAAAATAATTTTATTTTTTTTAAACTGAAGTCCCAGTTTGCATGCTTTAAAACAATTCTTCAGTTGGCCAGAGGGTGGTGGCTCTATTCCCAAACTAGAAGAGATCCCATCCAAGAATCTATGATTTAAGAACTAAGAACCTAAGAATGTGAGATAATCCTTTAAATTGAGAGCATGAGGTCACCTGGCCTGAAACCCAGCAGGCCTGGATTTATTCCTAACTTCATTACCTAGTAATTATGAGACTTTGATCAGTAAAATTTTAAAGGATTTGCTTTACCATATTTAAATTCCTAGTATAGTGCCTGATACATTCATTCATTCAATAAACCATATATTGAGTGTCTAATGCTAGCTGCTAGGGATGTATAATAAGATAAGATGTGATTCCCGAACTCAACTAATTTATAGGTAAGTGGTGGAAATAGAAAAGGAAATCCACTTTATGGTACAGTGCTATCGTTTGTTCAGTAGTGCTGCAGGAATTCTGAGAACCTGGGGATTAGGAAAGGTTTCTCAGAGGATATGAAGCCAGAGTTGAGTTTTGAAGGTTGAGTAAGAGTTAGCTAGATGAAACTGGGAAGATTATTCTAGCCTGATAGAACAATAGATTCAAAGGTATATTGTCAGGACTTCTGTGGAGAACTTTTGGCCCAGCAGTGAATAGTGCCTAGGGGTTGAGTAGGAGATGATAGAGATTTGGACAGGGGCTTAAGAAGTCTGTGAATGGACCCTATCATTAACGCTAACACTGCCCCACTACTACTGCTGCTATTTTATTAGTAGTATTATCATTTTAGATAGTTAGATGAGTGAGCAGGAACTATAGCAGCTCAATTTAAATGAAGTAATTTAGCCCCCTCTGTTACAAGTAAAAGTATAGAAAAAAAAAAGTCTCTTACTTATATATCTGAAATTAATAAATTCTTCTTATAAGTTACATATTTCTGAGTTTCTCAGTTTTAGAAAAGCACTAAGTAGTTCTTGAAAGCCCTGAATTGTTTATAGCTTCAATATACTTAGTAAGTCAATTCTCTTCAGTGAGTAAAAGCTAAATTTCAATGTCCAACATATCCCAACAATTTACAAATGAGTGAAAGCTGAATTAATGTGATTTTATCAAACAGTAATTGTGTATAGCTATAATCAGATCTTATTTATGAATTTCTCTGTTTTTATCAGCCTTAGATATGTGTGTATGATCTCCCACACACTGGGATAGGCTTGAAAGCAGGCGAGGACTTTCTTGCTTTCCATTTTTCCATCCCCTCTTATTCTTCTTTTATTTGTGACTCTAAACAGCATCTAATATAGTGTGTGTATGTAGATTAAAGCAAATGTTCAGAATTCATGTCAGAAAGGGATTTTTAACTTACATATAAGTCTAATTATGGTTCCCTGTGGGAATTTTGCCTAAGAAGAAGAAGGGCTATATTAAAAGAACGGACATTAAAATCAGTTATTTCTGTATTTTTTGTTGCTTTCATTTTCATTAAGAACAAAATGAGGCCGGGCATGGTGGCTCATGCCTGTAATCCTAGCTCTCTGGGAGGCCGAGGCGGGCGGATTGTTTGAGCTCAGGAGTTCGAAACCAGCCTGAGCAAGAGCAAGACCCCGTCTCTACTAAAAATAGAAAGAAATTAATCGGACAACTAAAAATATATACAAAAAAATTAGCCAGGCATGGTGGCACATGCCTGTAGTCCCAGCTACTCGGGAGGCTGGGGCAGAAGGATCGCTTGAGCCCAGGAGTTTGAGGTTGCTGTGAGCTAGGATGACGCCATGGCACTCTAGCCCAGGCAACAGAATGAGACTCTGTCAAAAAAAAAAAAAAAAAAAAAGAACAAAATGAAATTGGCATTAAATGAGTTAAAGATTTTGTATCCGCTTTGTGATCTGCCTTGGATTTTTTTTTTTTTAGTTTTTTTGTATTTGTTTGTTGTTTTTAAGATGTAAACCTCCCAGAAAAGTATACTTTTTATGTGATAGTCCAAATAACCAGTGAGACAGAAAAGATTCTTTTTACATGAGCTGAATAGACTGTATACTACAATGCTTTAAATATTTAGAAAAGGAAGACAGTGCCCATTTATAAAATCCTTCTTTGAACAAAATGTTAAGAAAGGGATAATTTCTTAATAAAAATAAAGAATTAAAATTATAGGTATATCACTTAGCTATTAGTAGTTTCTTAAACACTAAAAGCTAGTTTTACCTTATAATAACATATATGAGTGTCTGCCCTATTCCAGACATACAGTAAGGAGCCATACATACCATGTTGTAGGCACTTTGCATACACTTACCACTATAAGGAGGTATTAGACTGAATGGAGTTTTAAACCAGGTTGCTTTTTTTGAAGCTTTCTTTCATAATAAAATTTAATGTTCTATTCCATAATATAGCTTTGTATATTTTTAACATAAGAATAATATTTTGATTACCTATTCTCTAACACAGTTGACATTTCTGGAAGATGTGCTGCATGTTTATCTGTTAGCTTCTCTTACCCAGATTCATAGGCCTGCATACTATAGTATCTTCATATCCTTGTAGGATAAGTCATAATCATCTTATAACCCTAAGGAGGAGTGGTTATTATTATCTTGTATTTCAAATGAGGAAACTGGAGCCCAGAAAGACCAAGTTACTGAGTCCTGAGAAAATACAGATGTCTTTACAATGTCTTATTGGTAGGAGACACTTAATTTTACCTAGGTTTAGGACTTATGACTAGCGAGGAGGAAATGTTTAGATAAAATTAAAAGGTGGAGTATAAAAATAAAGGCATGTTTTCTCATTACATTTTCTGCTCCTCCTGGATATTTCCATTTCATGAGTGATTTTTCTGATTTGGAAAGGTTGCCATTTACTATTCATTAATTTTTAAGGTTTGTAAACAAATGGCCAACACTGTCTATCACTTGGCTACTGCCCTTTTCTTGTCTTCATTTGTTCATTCTTATTTCTTTTTAACCATCATTATCTCTCAGTTTCTCACATAGGCCAAGTTTTTTGCTATCCAGAAATCTTTTCACATATTTTTCCCTCTGCTTGGTATGCTACTCTCCACCACTCTGTCCACACCAGTGGGTGCCCTTTGAATGGCCAGAGCCCTAAATCCTTAGGTTTCAAGTCTCAACTAAGATGTCACACACTTAGGCATTTTTTGATACCCTCATATAATGTAGGTGTCTCCCTCCCTTAAGATCTATTTCAGCAAACTTATTTATTCTTTATATCATTTATTATGTCTTATAAATCTTTCATTTATTGATTTATTTGTTACCCATCATAATGGAAATTCCTTGAAGGCAAGGACCATGACTGTTTTTAACACTATAGCACCCTACCTCCTAGCACATGCCTGGTGTATAGTAGGCACTCAGTAGATATTTATTGAATAAATAAATGAGTGAAAACAAATTGAAAGCAAAAGCTTGATGTAGTCTTGCTTCTGTAAGACACAAAATAGCCACCAGTTCTTTGGTAAGATTTGTTTGCTAAAATTTTGAAATTTAAGAAATAAATTGTACATTGAGAACTTGAGGTTCAATTTCTTCACCACACATTTAAGAGAGGAAAAAAATCTCTCAAGAGAAGAAGAGGGAGAATAATTAATTTAAAAGTGACAAGTTAAAAACCTGACTCATTGTGGATTTGTAGTCTGGATTTCCTTATTATCAACATATTTAATTAATTATACATGTTAAAGTTTTGGGGCTTTTTCTTTCAGTAAGATTATTGTTAATCAATATCATCTAGTTTATTATTTGAGAGCAAATAATAATATAGTAGAAACATAATATTTAGTGTGTTATTCAAGAGTATGAATTTCTATTTGACAGAATATTTTTGTTTTGAGGAGCTTCTAATCTGTGTCGGTAAGGGTAAATGCATTAGGAGAAAATAGGACTTTCTAAGTATATAATTTACAAGTAAATGTCAAAAGTTCAGAATGCTATTTTAATAATAAATAATAGTTTATAAGGTCGTATCAAAACTTTCATACAACTAATATACCTAATCATAAGTTATGTGTTCTTGTGACTGTTCTTTCTCTGCATATACAAATATGGATTTCATTGTTAAAATCGAAATTCATGTTTAGTTTTGAGTACTGTTTTTTTGGTTTTTTTATTTTATAGCATAGCATTTTTTTTCTGACACTATGTAGTTTTCATATTTTTCCCACAATGGAGTAGATCAGGGGTCAGGAAACTATGACCTGTGGTCCCAGTCTGGCCCTTTGCTTATTTTTGTAATTTTTGTAAATAGAGTTTTGTCAGAACATAGTCATTTTCATTCATCTGTGTATTGTCTATGACTGGTTCCATGTACAATGACAGAGTTGAATAGTTGCAATAGTGTATGGCCAGCAAAAGTGATAATACTTATTATTTCACCCTTTACACAAAAAGTTTGCTGCTGCAGACCATTTATGGGTAGTGACTCTGTCTGATCACTGTTTATCTCCTTAGTGCCCTGATAGACTCTGACCAACTGCAAAATCTTGTTGCCAGCTTAAAAAGCTAAAAGCCTTTATTCTTATTTCCATAACAGTTGTACTAATTTGGAACATCTTATACATATTATTTAAGCATAATAAAGATAAATCCTACTTGCCTAATAAAATTTTTTTCGCTGTGCATATAGTTCAGAGTTTTGTTTTTCTAAGTAAGCTGATGGAAGCAGATTTCAGAGCAAAACCTAAATTCTTCAATAGTTCAGAAATACAACAGTTTTTAAAATTCCTTCCTTTAATTTTTGACATTTTACTATTCTATTGTTGATTTTTGTTTAAAGCCTTTCACACCTTAGTAAAATAGATTTAAAATGTTTGAACAATGCCATCCACATGTTAAAACACTTTCTTCCTAGAGAAAGTATAGCAATTTATTTTTTCAGGGATATTGTGACTTAAATGCATCTTTTTCTTCCTGTTTCTTGATCCAATGTAATGAAATAATAGGTTTTATTTCATAACTTAAGAAGCAGTAAAGAAGAAATTACATTTAGCTGACTTGTTTATTTCTTTCTATGCCCTTCTAAAGTTTAAATGTAATCCTTTCTCTCTGTACTGAAGGAAAGTGAAATAGCCCTTTCAAATCAATGTTCTTGGGAAATGAATGTTTATTTAAAAAGAAACATTTTTTCTCTGTAAATATCTATTGGTTAAATCTATGTTAGATGCTACTTTGAAAATAAACCAAGATTTTAATAACTATTTAATCATTTAAAAATTAGTACCATGCAATATGTATACCCAGTGAAGTATAATTTAACAAATTGCCAACTTAGTCCTTATCAAATGTTTTATTAATAGTTTTAAAACCCAGAGTAACAGGCCTTTAAACCTTTTAAAACTCATTTCCTTCAAATTGTATATCTTCTGTGCTGTATCCACTTATCTTGTTTATGTTGAGAAAAGGTTTCTCCTAGTGTTATAAAAAATAATTGCAGATTTAGTGTAAAGAAATTTTGGTGCCTTACAGAAAATAACAAACAGAAGATTCATATACACATATGTGATAGCTAGCTATCCATATATATAATATTTTAAAGCCAAAAGTGGACTCAGTTACCTAACTGATATTATTCAGTGTTTCTAGGTATAATGAAGTGGAAATGATTAAATTTTGACAATTTTTATCTGTGAAATATTAATTTCTGATTGCTATGAAAAATGTGAAAAAAATACAGTCTCTTAATATGAATAGCTACTATAATCATTAGACATAGTGAACTATTCATGGGTGTTTTACATACAACTCTTTTCTTTCATTTTGATTTTACAACCTGTCTTATATGTTTTTTAAACCTGTATAAAGAAGAAAGTACTCAGACTTTTAGAGGGTCTTGAAGAATTAATTTGAGTACCCTCTGAACAAGCCATCTAGAAGTTTCTGTATCAGGCCCAAAAAGAGAAATTTTAGATTGTTTACACGATAAGTAAAACTACTTGAGTAGTTTTGTAAAATAACTGAGTATTTTATCAGGGAATTTTTATTCTTTTTAATTTTATCTTTCATTGGTTTGTCGTGGATGTCTTTGAGACTCTAATGAAACTCTGAATTCCTTCCCATCTACATATTTTACATACAATTTCAGAAAGTCCATGAGCTTCAGTTTAAATTCCTCACTGACAAAATATGTACCCGATTAAACACTTACCCTCTAAATTTGAAAAGATGGTTTAAAAACATTAACTGTATTAGTTTGAAAGTAATAAAAGTTAATTGTAGAGAATTTGAAAAATACAGAAAGGGATAAAAAATAAAATAAAAATCACCTATGATTTCACCATCATATAACTACTCCTTAGTATTTTTATGAATTTTCTTCTCTTTTTCAGTAAATGAAATTTTACTTTTATAAAATTTGCATTATTAGTGTACATACAAATTACAGCATACTGTTTAAATTTAATAACTTATTAGAAATCTCTCCTGTTACCAAATAGACTTAAAAACCTTTTATTAATAGCAGTGTAAAATTCCACTGTAAATTATCTATCTCCTATTAATGGAAGTTTATGCCTTTCCAGTGTTTCACTGTTTTGCATAGCATATAAAATTATATCCATGTTCATAAAGTGTTATCAATATCTGATTATTCTCCAAGATAGATGTCTGGAAATCACATTATGGAGTGATAGGGTATTAACTTATTTGGTACACAATTTGAAATTTCCTTTCAAAAGATTGTATCTCTCTAGCAGTAAATGAGCTTGCCCTCTGAATTCCATCCTGCCAAGAGTATTACTGTTTTAAAATTCTCTTAATTTAAGAGGTATAAAGTGATAATTTACAGTTGTTTTATTTTGTATTTTTGATCACATTAGTCATTATGTTCTTATGTGAATTTTGTATTCATCTCTTTCATCCATTTTTGCTTTAGTCTTTTAATGTTGTTATCATTGTTGTTTTTCAATTTCCATGGGCTTTTTATTAGGGTAGCAATTTTTTAAGAGCTCACTTTAAAAATATTTTTCCAGCTTCCCCCTTTTAATTAGGTTTATTTTCTTATGCCCGAATTTTTCATTATAAATATAATCCAGTTCACTGATTTTTTTTTCCCTTTATTTTTTCTAATGCTGTTGTGGTTAGAAAGTTCTTGAGATCAGATTAATAGTCATGTGTATTATTTTAACATTAGCTAACTTGTTACATTTAAAATTACACAGTTATAATTTATTTCAACATAGAGAAGGAATGAGATAATGATCTAACTTTGTTTCGTGTTGACGCACAGACATACAAATAATTTTAACTGAATGTGTCACTGTGCTCATACTATAAATGCTTTTTTAAAAGGGATATTTTTCTCTTTACCTGTCCTCATGCATCCCTAAACTCATGTTACTCTTCTAGTTATCCTTTGATATATATCCCCACGTTTTAGTGTATATAGGTAGGTAGGTAGGTAGGTAGGTAGGTAGGTAGGTAGATAGATAGAGATGTGTAGAAAAAACAACATAGGGTTTTTCACCATTATTATTTGCTTTATAATAAATGGGATTATATTACACATACTTTTCTACATCTTACTTTTCTTGCTAAACAGTACTTCATAGAAATCCCTTCAAGTCAACTAATGAAACTATATTTCATTTTTAGAATATAAATAAATGTAGACTATACCATGATGTAGGTGCACCATAATTTATTTATCTTTCTTTCCTCTATTGGTAAAACACTTTGTTTTCATCATGTTTATTTGTTTGTCTTAATAAATTGTCAGGTTGTTTTTGTAAAATGTTATAACAATTCTCATTCTGCAAATGCTGTTTTCTTATACCCTTGCTAGCAATAGAAGTTGTACTTCCTTTTAATTTTTGCCTGAAATCCTCATTTACTTTAATTATCTCTTTTACTTTAATTTGCAATTCTCTGACTACTAGTAACTTTGAGCATCTTCAATTTGGTTGACATTTGAATTTACTCTTCTATGAATCACCTATTCCTGTGTTTGTCCATTTTTCTATTGGATTATTTTCTTATAAATTTCTAAATTTTATGTTTAATATAGTTATTACAACTTTTAAATTCGCATTGAAGGTTTTTTTCAAATATGCCACAGTTTATTAAGATGTTATATAATCATGTATGTTTATATTTTCCTTTTTGAGTTTCCAGCTTTCAGTGAGGATGTTTCCCCAATAGTTAGATTATCCTAGAAAATGTTTACTGTTTTGTTTTTTGCTGTGCAGTAAACTACCTCAAAACATAGTGGGACTAACAACAAAAATCATTATATTATTTCTTACAATTCAGTCACTTGGCTCAGCTGGGGATTCTGCTTATCTTGCTTGAGATCTCACAATGGTTGTAGTCAAATGGTACCTAGAACTAAATCATCTGGAGTGTTAACCAGGATTCTTAGGAAGGCTCGGCTTCTCTTCTTCCCTGTGTAGACTCAGGGTCTCTCTTCATCTGTTTTCTCTACGTGGTTTGTCCAGCATGATCTTCTTACATCATTGCACCAGGCTCCCAAAAGCATAGAAATGGAAGCTGCAGCAGCTTTTTATTGCCTAGGCAGATAAATCCTGGAACAGCACCTCTCCCACATTCTATTAGGTAGAGCAGGTCACAGGCCAGCCCAGATTCCATGTGGGAGAGAACTATTTAAGGGCATGAATCCATTTGGAGGCATCTTTGCAGACAAGATATAATAGTGTCTACATTTTCTTTGTGGACTTCTAGCCATGGATACGAATGTCTCCCTCAACCTTAGCTTGTATACATAGTTGCCTAGATCTTTTTTTCATGATTTTTGTCATTTTGTCTTTTACATTTCAATTTTTATTATAATTTTCTGGAATTTATTTTCATATATGGTATAAGATGAAATCTTACCTTTTTCTCTTCAGTTTTACCTGTGGTTTGCCAAACCATTGATTAGATAATTCCTTGTTTTCCCACTGAAATAAGCTATCCCTTTTATTCTATCTTAAATTCTCATCTATTTCTATATTCTCATTCTGTTCCTTTATTTTCATACAGTCTCTTATTTCCTTTTTATTCCTTTTTCCTTCCTTTTGTCTTTCCACTCATCACCCCTCCTTCACTGCACCCACTCCTACTCAAGCTTCCTAATACAGTTACATCGTAATTTTCAGCTAGTTTACTGATCATTGGTTTGAATCTGAAATCACCTGAATTCACAGCTGAGTGGTACAGTGTACCATATTCACATTTTCTTACTTACAACATTTGTTTTGTTTTTTTTTTCAATAATTATCTTACTCCTTTGTTTAGTTTTCTGTGTATCTACCAGTGACTCATACCCACATCTCAGTGTGAATCTATTGTCAATATAAGTAAAACAAGTATTTCCCACAATATCATCTTTTATGGGAATATTTCTCCCAGATTCTTCTATTTGCTTGCTTCAAAAGTTGCTCTTTAAACTTGCTGCACATCTGTCCTGGGATCTACCATCACATCTTGGGGACTCCTTTATTCTCTGTTGGATCCCTTATGTTCTACCTTATTTCCTACAAGGGAGTAAACCAATCTTTCTTGTTTTATTCCCTCATTTTGCTGAAACACATTTTCAGCTTCCTAAGAAAGAGTTCATAAGTGGTGAATTTTTATATAAACTACCTTGCATTACCTTCACAGATTTTTGACAGTTTGGCTGTATGTGAAAACTTTTAAGTTAGAAATTCTTTTACCTCAGGATTTTGAAGGCATTTTGCCATTGTTTTCTGGTTCAGTATTGTTGAGATAATGTTCTAATTATTTTACAGGTGCCCTGTTTGACCTGTTTTTTTCCCTTATCTCTGTAAGTTTTTCATATTACTGTTTGTCCTAAGAATTCTGAAATTTCACGATGATATGTCTAGATTGTTTTACATGACACGCCGCCTCCCAACCCCACCCTAGGCTACTTTTCTGATCTCATCCCCAGCCACTCTCTCTTCTCTGGGTATACTGTAGTGATCCTCCTTCCCTTTCCTCCAGTATGTTCAAGCAAGGCCTTGCCTCAGAAGCTTTGCACTTTTTATTCTTTCTGCATGGAATGTTAGTACTGCCCTGATTACCCTGTATAAAATAACCCATAAACCCTGCTCTAACATACCTTGTCCAGCTTACTCTTCTTATTTTGGCTTAGGAATTATTATGATATGTCAATTTCTTTATTATTTGTCTCCTGACCACTAAAATATAAGCTCCATGACAACTTGGACTTTATCTATTTTGTTCAATATTATGTCCCTGCCATCAAGAATTGCGCCTTATTTTCAACAAGTATTTGTGAATGAATAAGTGAATCTGACTTGGTATGGCCTTCCATTGTGTCTAGAAATTAGTAAATTTAGTTTGTAATATTATATTTTTTATTTCTGGGAAATTTTCTTCAATTAGTTGTTTAATAATTTCTTCTCTTCTTTTTTTTCTCTTTTTCTTTCAGAACTTATGTTTTAGTGTTTATACCTGTATGAATCCTCTAATTTTCTTATCTTATTTTTCATTTCTTGTCTTAATTACTTATTTACTATATATAGCTTTCAATACTTAAGAGAAGCAAATTAAAATATAAAGTGAGTTTTCTGTGTATGATTATTTATCAGTCCATAATAATTGTTTACCTTTGTATCAATTGGTAATATCAAGAAAGTAAATATAGTTTTGGACAATTTTTCACTTCTGATTCATACCTAGGATTGTAGCAATACATTAACTAAACAAATGAAACAGATAAATGGCATAAATATTGATGGAGCTAGGGGAGACACCAGAGTCTGTATATATATTTCACTGGCATCTAGTTGGTAAAAATTCCTCCTTACACCTCCACTTTTACCCAGTAAGGAAGTAAAGTGCTAGTACTTTTCACATTAACTCTACATACAGCTTTTTGGACAGAAAATGGTGAGAATACAATAGGAATGAATATTTCTTGAAAGTCTGATATCACAAACTATGCCAAATACTTTGTATATGTGATTTAATATGGTCCATACACAACCCAGAAATATTGATGTCATTACATACACGTTAAAAATGGGGAGAGTGAAGGTAAGTGATGTCAGTTACCTTGCATGAGGTCACATGGCCAGTGTCAGGTCTGATATATCAACTGAAAACTTTGAATTTAATGAAGGTCTTAATGGCCTAGAAATCCTAAAGGATTTCTAAAAGAATTGCTATGTGTTTTAAGAGTAAATCTGTTATGGACCATGTGAAAAATTCTTCCCCTATACCAAGAAACAAAACATTTTTATACAAGAATCTTTACAGAAATTTATCAGAGACTTTAAAAACTCCATTAAAAACCATGTTAAACTGCTAATTCTGTCTATGGCCTATAACATGATGTATGTTGATTGATCATTATTGAATTTTGCATATTTAATTATTAGCTTACATGAGGAAACTAATTTCATGAGGAAAATGGAAAAAGCTCTCTTCTGGCTAGGGGATATAGTAGAGACAGACTTATTCAAATCCCATTTTTGTCATTTAAATGCTCTGAGCTACTGTTTCCTTATCTCAAATGTCTCCTAATCTTTTAAAACTCTTTAAAATACTAATATCACCTAACTTACAAGGTTTTTGCAAGGATTAGTAGAACTAACAATTTTGTAAAAATATGTAAAACATGTCACACATTTCATGTCATATTCAACAAATTCTAGTTTATGGTCTTGTTTCTCTTATTGTTGGTGCTACCTTTCTTAAATTAAACCTTGGAATCTGGAATTACAGTTTTTATCACTGGACCACATTATGTGTTTGCTTGCTTTGCTTTGCTTCTGATTAGCGTAACTTCCAGTTCCCTGCCATGTGACAGGCCTACACTAAGTGCTCAATAAATATATGTTGAATGAATAAACCAGGGACCAGTGTTCAATTTAAAATAATATTTTTTAAACCTCCATGCTTACCTATTTCACTTTAGCCTCTTCCACAATACTATAGTTTGAAGATTTGCCCTTTTATGACTTCTCTTTTAGCCTTATAATATCATTACCCTGAGAATCAAGAGGAGGAAATAAAAGATTAATATGTGTTGGGCTACTGTTATGTTCTAGACATTATCTTTTCTCTGTTTATTATTTTTCTTCCTCACTTGTTCTTTTTAACATCCCTGCAAGATAACTGATATTACTACTAGACATGCTTGTTTGTTTTGGTGAGTTAGTACGGTCTCCATTACATTTAGTTACTGACCACATTAAGAAAGAGCCCAGGGTAGGATCCAGCAATCCTTAGCCTTCCTACTCTAGTTCCTGTGCCTGTTCCTCTACATCTGTCTTACAACTTACTGTCTTCAGTGGCTTTGCCAAATTGCTTAAGTACCATTTTACTTGATTCTAACACACATTATTGGAGAGTTTGCATCCTGGAAGGGAAGCCTTCTTCTTGTAAAGAGATCTTTACAAAATAAAGTGGTAAATAGTAAGCTGGCTGAAGTTATACAAGGTACGCATGTAGCACAATGCAAAGGGAGTGATTAGGTCTGTGCTTGAGTTAGAGAAGACCTCAGAAAGGCAGTGACATCTCACTTATCTTTTTGAAGACTATGGGGTTCTGTCTTTTCTATGCTGTTTGCTTTCTCAGAATGTGATTGTAAGAGTGTTGTTGATTGACTGTACCATTTTATCTGATATGAATAAATTTCATAAGCATATCCTGATTTTGCTTTTAGTAACTAGATCTAAAACATTTTCTCAGCCTACCATATTATCAGGGGAACCTCTTTTCCTTTCCTGAGTACATTGCTATTTCACATTCTCCCAAGCCATGAATGAGCCATTCCTAAGCAATAGCTTGTGCTTGTATAGTGCTTTACAATTCTCCATTTGTCTCCAGTATGTTATTTGATGTTTACAATGATGTGTAAGTGTAATAAGATATGTACTATATCATCTTCTTGAGCCTTTTTAAATAACCTGGTAATAGAATATGGAAGTGACATCTGAGCCTTGGAAACCATTTTTCATTCAGTTTTACATATACTACTTCTAATTTGATAAATACTATATACAACATATATTGGTTTTCCTATGCAAGCAATCTTTGGATACAGAATTTGAATAAAGGCTACTTTCTCTGACAGACCAAGGGGAAAATATATACAAATTTTCTCTGTTCATCATATGATAAAAGCATAGGGCAGATTATAAATGGATAGAAACCAATTTCGTTTATGCATTAGTAATTGCGTTGCCATAATCCCATTTTGCAACTGTTTTTGGCTTTCAAATGTATCTGGAACTATTGGGTAGGATACTGAAGTAATTAACTGTATCACCTGCTGATTTGTGTATCATGGTAAACATTATGGTAAAATAAATCATTAATGCTAAGAGCCCAGCCCCATACTTTCCTCCATACTCATACAGTTAATTGGGTTGGTTTCTATTTCCACTGGTATGATTAAGTTGGTTTCCCTTTGAATATTGACTCCTATCTGTACCTCATCAAGTTTTACCATTCCTTCTTGTGATTCTTCAGGGGCATTGTTTGTTTGTTTGTTTAAGAAACAGGGTCTCATTCTGTCACGTAGGCTGCAGCTATGATGTGATCACAGCTCACTGCAACCTCAACTCCTGGCTTCAAACGAGCCTCCCATTCTTCTTTATTTCTTCTCTTATTGATGTAAGCACTTAATTATGGAGCCAAAAGTGAACTTTACCACGAGGTAAATACTAGGACCAGAAAGTAAAAGCCAAAAGGAACTTTGGAGCTCATTTGGTATTCACCTCTCTTTAGTTTTCACTTGAAGAAACTGAGGACCAGAAAGATCAGCTATTCAGTTAAAAAGTATAGATAGAAAACTATATAAACACTAATGTGTACATTGTATTTCATGTTGAGGTGATTTTCTGTGAGAAATTATTAGAGAAATAATTAGTTCTCTATCAAAAGAAGCCCACATAGTTTTTCCCTTTAAGTTTAGATGAGAGTTACTTTACATCTTATAAGAAAGTGATTTTCTTATAAGTGTGTGTTATGTGTGTGTGTATACACAATTATATTGCATATATTATATGTCTATATTGTATATATTATATATGTGTATATTGTATATATAATTGTGTATATACAATTATATACAAAGATGAATGTAATTAAGAATAAAAATTACCACACAAATGTACAAATATTACATTTATCCACACAAATTTATATCCTAAATTTGCTTATGGTAAAATAAGACACTAATGTTAAATAATAATCTGATAAGGGCCTTCAATCTTTGTGAGTACTAAAAGTTATAAACTTTTTTTAGGAGTACCCTCAAATTTAATTCCTGTTTTCTAAATAAATGTAAATACTGTCTATGCAGGGCTTATTATATGCTGCAAGACATTATCTCACTTAAACATCAAATCATAGGCATTTAAAAATATGAGAGAAAAAAAGTCAAGATGGTTTTGGAAACTTTCTTAAAGTAATGATTTTTAAAGCTTCTTAAACTATTCATGAAATGAATTTTTATAGTGCAATAGTGTGGAGATAATCTGCTGAGTTAGACCATAACATGGGATTAATAATGTAAATGCACTGCTGGAGCACTCTTCCAGATACAGTGTGCTGATAGAGGAGGCCACACTCTGAGTTTCATAGCAGATCCTTGCCCTCTGTGTGCGTCAGGTCCTTAGACGCATCAGAAGCTACAATTCTAAAATTCTAAAATTGGCACCTTCTCCGCATATTTTCTCAACAACAAAAAAATTATAAAGTTGCTTTTGCCAAAGCAAAATAGTAATAGACATAAAATTAGAAATCAGTTTTCCTCACTCCCCGTAATTATTCTTTAGCATTATTTTATTCTTTCTGTTTGGTAACTTTTCTAACCATTACGTTGGTCTGTGTGTAATTTGGTGTAATTCAGTGATTTCAGTCCCCTTATCTAGCCATGAAGATTTACCATAAGACCTGTATTTATTCCTAAACATTCAAGGGTGAAATGAAATCAGGCTGTCTGTGAAAAATTAGGAAGAGCTATGAAAAAAAGTAATGAACTCAGTCTTTTATCTGTGAGATTTTTGTCCTCTGAAGAAACAAGTAATGGCTACAACTCTTTTGGCAGATGCGTCTTTAGAAATGTCAACAGAAGGGAATGTAGAGGAGGGAGCATATGTGCCAAGAAATAAGCAGGCAAAGAAGAGGCATTTTTAATGTAGATATGTTCTGTAGACTACCAAAATATTTTATGGTTCTGAAATTTTTTTTTTAATTTCAGAATATTAAGGGGATACAAATATTTTTGTTACATGGCTTGAGTCAGGGCTATAAATGTGCTTATCTGAATAGTGTTCATTGTACCCATTAGGTGGGTTTTTGCCCCTCCCCCCGTTTGATTTCCAATGATTTTACTTCCCACGGTGCACTTGTGTGCCCATCAGTTAGTTCCAATTTATTAGAGAGTACATGTGGTGTTTGGTTTTCCATTCTTGAGATATTTTGCTTAGGATAATGGTCTTCAGTTCCTTCCAAATTGCTGCAAAAAGCATTAATTCATCCTTTTTTATGGCTGAGTAGTACTCAATGGTATACATATACCACGTTTTGTTAATCCACTCATGAACTGATGGGCACTTGGGTTAATTCCACATCTTTGCAATTTGTGAATTGTGCTGCAATAAACATTCAAGTCCAGGTGTCTTTTTGATAAAATGACTTCTTTTCCTTTAGGTAGATACGCTGTAGTGAGATTGCTAAATTGAATGGTAGGTCTACTTTTAGTTCTTTGAGAAATCTCCATACTGTTTTCCATAGAGGTTATACTAATTTACAGTCCCACCAACAGGGTATAAAGCATTCCTTTCTCTCTGCATCCACACCAGCATCTATTGTTTTGGGACATTTTAATAAAAGCCATTCTAACAGGAGTAAGGTGGTATCTCATTGTGGTTTTAATTTTCATTTTCTTGACAATTAGTGATGTTGAGCATTTTTTCATGTTTGTTGACCATTTGTCTATCTTGTTTTGAAACTCTTCCCTTCATATCTTTTGACTACTTTATAATGGTGTTGTTTATTTCTTGCTGATTTATTTGAGTCCTTTGTAGATTCTGGACATTAATCTCTTATTGGATATGGAGATTGCAAATACTTTCTCCCATTCTGTGGGTTGTCTGTTTGCTCTGTTGATTATTTCCTTAGCTGTGCAGTTGTTTATTTGCCAACAATGAAACTGTTTTGAAAGACAAATAAATGTTTGTATGGATATGCTTTTCCATGCAATGTAAGGCTTGATTTAGTGATTGCATTTTCCTCTATTCTGAATAAGAAATTAAGAGAGAAACATGAATGGCTTCACATTAAGCATGTATTACTTAATACCAGTTTTGTATGCCTGGAAATCTCTCATATGTTTGTTATGAGGGATAATATACTGAAAATATGAAGCCTAGGATAGTATATTTAATAAATGTTAGCATTAAAAACAATGTCAGCCTCTTGTTAAACATGGGTGGTATATATGCTTATCTCCAAAACCTCTCAAAAATCCACTAAATAACAGCAAAATAATTTTAAAGTCATAAACCTACAAAGACAAAGAAAATGGCAGATGAGAGGAGTCAAAAAATTTTAGAAGCTTAAAGTGGATAGAAAGGCTTAACAGATGTGAGAAAACTGAAACTTTGGAACATGGAAAAGCTAAGGATTGAAGGTCTCTCTGAAGAAAGAAGTGTTATATGAACTAAAAACAGGAATTCTGATAGAAAGTAAAGGTGTAATTTTATACCAGTACCCTATCCAAACCATACAGGCAGTAAACTAGTCCTTCGCCATCCTGGCAAAATAGTATAAGCTTACTCTCTGGAGAAGTTAAATAAAAAGATCTCTAGTATTAGAGATTTTAGGCACAAGTCCATCAATATTCAATTAATAGATATTCCAGAAAGAACTCAGAAAACAGAAAGAAAGATACTTTGAAAGTAATCCAAGAAAATTTCCCGGATATGAAGGATAAAAATATACAGGGTGAAGTATGCCTGTGAGTACCCAGCAAAATATTTGAAGAAAGACCCTCATCAAGGTACAGCATCATGGAATTTCAGAATTTGAAGTATAAAGAGAACAAAGTTTCTCAGAGTGGGAGAAAGTCATGTAAAAGCTTAGGAATCATAATGCAACTGACTTCTTAACAGCAACATTTCAAACTAGAAGACTGTGTAGCAAAATCTTTAAAATTTTGAGAGAAAATG
The DNA here is from genome assembly GCF_000956105.1 of Propithecus coquereli. Classification (NCBI taxonomy): domain Eukaryota; kingdom Metazoa; phylum Chordata; class Mammalia; order Primates; family Indriidae; genus Propithecus; species Propithecus coquereli. Next base: position 5,478,070 of record NW_012155285.1, read on the forward strand.
CTTTTTAATCTAGAATTCTATGCTCAGCCAGATTATCAATTAAATATGAAGGTAGTATAAATACATTTTCAGGCATACAGGATTTTAAAAAATTGATTTCCCATACACCCTTTCTTAGAAAACTATCAGAGGCATGTTTCAGCTGTAGCCCACCGCAGGGAAGAAAGATAGATGTTGCAGTTTGAATTTATTCAGTTAATTATCTATTTTTTTAAAAAAAATAAATATTCTTAAAAAGAATACAACATAATCCAGAGTTTTTACAATGTATTATTCACAATATCTCAGATAAAATCCCAGGAAAACATGACCCAAACCCAAGGAAAAAGTAGTCAATGCAGACTAACTCCACAATGGTACAGATATTGAAATTAATAGACAAGGATTTTAAGGCAGCCATTATAACTGTGCTCACAACTATGAAGGAAAATTTCAGAGAAAATTTCTGCCAAAATAAGGAAGTAAATTAAAAAAGAGCAAGAAATGGGGTCAAGAAAATAAAGGTCCAAAACAGACGAGTAGAAGAGATTCCAGAGGGCTCCAGATGAGATGTCTCATCAAACAAACAAAAAAACACAGCAATGCTGAAATGAATTCTTATACATTTCAAACCTTTCAAAAGAGTTTGGCATGAAATAGTATTAGGTTCACAAAAAAATTAAGCAGAAAACTGAACCAAGGTAGTTATTAACTGCAAGGAAAAGCAAGAAGAGAAATTTGATCATAGTGGTCTGGCTGTTAACAATGTTTACATTGTCATAATACAAACACTGGAGATTAACAAAAAATTATATTTCATAGGCAAAGGTCAAGAGGGAAGGAAGGAAATGGTTAAATTTGGGGTGTCTAAGAATACTAAATCTTTTTTACCTCTCATAATAAGAAATCAGTAGATAATCTTAAAAGTTGAACAATAAAGAAAACAAGCGTTATAAGTTTATTTCAAATATGGAGGTAAATAACAGGAAAAGAAGCTTAAAAAGTTGAAAGTGGTTGCCACTGGAAGCAGAGTAACAGATTGGGAAGAATTGTGGTAAGAAATTCCTATCTATCATTAGAAAACTTATAGTATTATTTAAT
>NW_012155285.1:5479654-5510992 GCF_000956105.1 Propithecus coquereli
ATGCCTAATAGTGCTATTGCTGGATCGAATGGTATTTCTATTTTTAGCTCTCTGAGGTATCTCCAAATTCTTTTCCACAGAGGTTGCACTAATTTAATATGTGCATTTTAACTTACATAAAAATTTTAAAAATTAAAATTGAATACTTATAAAGCACATACCACAGTGCCTGATAAAAATTAGGGACCCCATATATGGTAGCTATTACTACTACTAAAATTATTAATTCTCCTACTAGTCACTGAAGTCATTCATTACCCATTTCAAATAAAATGGAAACAAACTTACAAATTTAGAGAAGTGATTTGATTTATCAAAGGTTATGCAGTTACTTAAGTGGTAAAACTAGAACTAGAGTTTCCTAACTCCAAGTTCTTTCAGTCATAACATGTAGGATTTAGAGAGGATCTTTGAGGTTATCTGTGGCTGGAAAGTATGGTTGCAAGCAGAGGTGTCCTTTCATAGCCTAACCTCTAGGTTATCTGGCCTGATAAATAGTGTATGTTAATAGATAGACTTATGGATAGAAAAACAGAAAAATTAATAATTTTAGGCTAGGTAACAACCTCACCTAAGATTCTGCCTCTTCATGATCACAACTCCTGCCTTTTACTATTTACTATTTGTCCTCAAAAGGGAAAAATCCAGGACTTGGACAAAACCCAAAGAGCTACAACAGAAGTGATGTTAAAACACTTTCAATATCTTAATAATTGTAGAATCGTCACCTTAATTCTGTTGTACATTTAAAACCTTTTGGAACTTCAGAGAAATGTTGTACTGAATTTATGTGGGCCCCAGCCAAATACAGGGGTGATAGACTTCATCTAGCTCAATTCATTTTATAGTACAGATGGAAAAACAAAATGGTGGAGGAGAAAATGGATTGCCAACATTTAACAAATATTTATAAACTATCCGTTTGGGATAAGTGGTCCTGGACCTAGAAGTATATTATTCAAAAGGAAGTTGCGAGGCAGGAATGTTAGGAAACTAGTTGAGGCAGATAAAGAAGAAACTTGATAACAAGTACAATTAAGATACTGTAAACTGAGTGTTTAAGTTCCATGGCTAGGTTAGGTGATAAACACTGTTGTGTGAAAATAATCATAGATATTATTTCTTTGAGAAAATTATTTTGAAGACATTTTAAAGAGTAAAGAGTAAAGTGCTGCATCCTATAAAGAATCAAGAATTTCTCATAATTTGAATATAGTACTATGTTAGGGTTCTGCAGAGAAATAGAGCCAACAGTATGTGTGTGTATATATAAGAGAGTGTGTGTGTGCATGCGCGCATGTGTGTGTATGTGTGTGTGTAAGAGATGTATTATATGGAAATTATTCACACAGTTATAGAGGCTGAGAAATTCCAAGATCTTCACTTGACAAGCTGGAGACCCAAGAGAGCAAATGTGTAGATGTGTAGTTCTAGTCTGAAAATCAGCAGCCTCAAGACACAAGAAAAGCTGATGTTTCTATCTGAGACCAGAGGCCAGAAAAGATCCATGTCCCCAGTTATGCGTTTAGGCAAAAGTTGTTCCCTCTTATTCAGCTTTTTCTATTCTATTCTCATCTATTCAGGTCCTCAAGTAGATTGGATGAGGCCCCGCCCACATTAGGGGGAGACAAGGTGCTTTACTCAGTCTAATATTAACCTTATCCAGAAACACCCTCACAGACATACATGGAATAATGTATGACCAAATGTCTGCACACCCCATGGCCCAGTCAAGTGGGCACATAAAGTTAATCATCATAAGTATACAAAGGCATAAGGAAACAAAATTATTGGAAGTTATATGTAGAATTATATGAGAGAAAACAAGAAATGTAATAAGAATGCAAGTGTAGGGAAAAATCTGTGAATCAGTTGGGCTTTAAAGACCATATTGAAGTTTGATAATAGGGAATTGTCATAGTTCTTGGAACAAAAATTTGGACATTATATATGAGGGGAGATCATTTTAGCAGTTAAATCTAGAACTCATGACAATTTGGAGACATTGAAATTTAGAAGGATAAAAATCCCCAAATACCTGGATTAGGATAAATATTATGGAAGTAGACAGCACATTCAAAGCCCTGAGATTAAAAGAAATAGCAGAATCAATAGAAGTTAGTAAAAATGTAAGAAGAAGAAAAAATTGAATTTGAATTTGTCATTGATAGCAATGAGAAAATAAGATATTTGTGGGGTCAAAGATGTGACATTTGAGATGACATGTAATAGTGTACCTTTTCATGCTCAAGCTCCAAATAAAGTTTCATAAAATATTTATAATGAAAAAGTGATGAATGTTAATATGTTAGAGGAAATTTTTTTTACTATTAAACAGTTGTCACAAGTATAATATTTAGTTTACTTTGGAGAATAGAAATAATAATAATCAGAAAAATAGAAATGCTATAACTGAGTTGCCATTAACACTGAAAGTTTTAGGAACATTTGTTTTATTGGTTTCCTGGTTCTGGTATTAGTTTTCACATTAAGTGCACCAGTCTTGAGCTCAGCACCCTGTGGAACTGGACTGCCAAATTGCTAATCTATTTTTTAAGTTTGTGTTGTTAAAGAGGAAATTCGTTATTCTTTCAGGTGGACATAGGCTAAAAATTTTTAGGAAAAGTAAACCAACGGCTAATACAGTTGACCCTTAACACGGGCTTGAACTGCACAGATGCACTTATACGTAAGCAGATATTTTTCAACCAAACATGGATGAAAACTACGGTATTTTCAGGATGTGAAACAAGTGTACATACTTGAGTATGAGTTACTATAATTAGCTAATAAGATTGCTCTTCTCCTTTGGCAGAGATAAGGAAGTAAGAATTTGAGAGAGGTAATTTTGGAGCTTGGGACACATTAGGGATAGGCAGGCCTTGGTGAGGTAACATACTGATACTTTGAGTCCCAGCGACATACCAACTGGGCGGAGAACAAGGCATACTAGAGAGTGCTAACAACGCTAGTACTAGGAATGATACTCTTATTAGTTGAGAGAAAAGTAGAAAATCGAGTAGATGAAAACCTAAGATAAAATTTTCCTGCTAAATATGACAAACATAACCAGGACATAAATTCCAGATCTTTATAATAGTAATGTACTTGTTTTGAAAAAACAAGTGATTAAAATGTCGAACTTCTCTGTGCCTTTATTTTCCATTTCCATTTTTTTTCTTAATGTGTTTATAAACTGACATTTCGGAGAATGTTAGAAATACAGATTATTTATATGTAGTGTGGATAAATGGTTGATTAATTGGTAAACCTATTTAGGGATATGTATTTCTCCTGATCCTTTCTTAACCTGAGTAAAATTACTTATATCTGTATAGTGTTTTTTGGTTTTCAAATCATCACCATTCTTCATTTAACAAAATAAAGTTACTTGACTGTGCCATCTCCTTGTTTTCTGTATGTATCCAGACAGATGGATATGTAGCCCATGTTCTCCACACTGTTTGCATGTATTTTAGACTGTGATAGAAATGTTTTCATGTGTACATATATTTCCTGACACTCTTTAAATTTTTAGAAAAACATGTTCATGCCTGCTGAAAACTGTTAGTTTCTTTCTGGGTAGATACATCATCTTTTTAAAAACCTTCTCCCCCCACCCCCCAAGAATTCTTTTTAAATGGTTCACAGTTAAATTTAAATTTCTATATTTAGGTAGGATTATGTTTATATACCAACCACCAGTATCCAGGAAATTCAGTGGTAAAGCTGACACATAGGGAGTTTATAGTCTATTTTGTAGTCTGTGTATTCAGAAAAGGTTTGAAGCTTATTTAGCAAAATCACTTAAACATTCAAGCAGAATTTCTTTAGCACAAATGAACTATATGATTTCATATAATTGTTAAGATAACAGTGTGTCACTTTTTAAAGATTAGTTCTCAAGAACATGTGTTAGATTTATTCTTTTCAAAGAAGGATATATTCAGGAACAGCTTTTATATGTAAATATTTTTATAATATTTCATATTGGGTAGAATTGGTTTGTGCAATCAGCATGGTTTGATCAAATTTGGAAGAAGTTATAGGCACATTTTGTAGTGTTTTCTCCAGCATCTTTATTTTTTTCAGATGGATGTATTTTATGTTCTTTCCAACTAATCAAAATAAGAAACTGAGTTTGCCTGTGCCAAAAAAGTAGAACTATCATTTTTCACATTCTTTGATTTTCCAGGTCATTTTCAAGTAAGATTGTATTTCTCAGACTTCTGAAATTCTCAACTTTGTAGATATAAGGGCCCAGATGAACATTTTAGGGGGAATGTAACTTTTCATGCAGTATGTTTTGTGTTGTGCATTCCAGATACAGTTAACTTTTTGTGTGCATGTGATTATTAATAGTACGGAAAGAAATTAATGCAGTCTAGTATTATGATTTATGGACTGAATCCTTCACCCACTGAAGACTTGCCAAAACGAAAAGTATTTTTTTTCTTTTGGATATTAGAAACAGCTACTGTTTTTGTTGATCTTTTAAAGTTCTGAATGGGCCTATTTCAAATCATAACAGCATGGGAGCTCAGATTAATAATATATTTATTCAGCTAGTGATACTGAGTGAAACCATTGCTCAGATGAGTATGAAGGATAAAATTTCATAAAATTATTTTCAGGTGCATTAGTGCATTTCTGGAAGCTATGCATGATTTTTCTTTTGCATGAAAGAAATCAAGGATTTCTGTTTATTGTATCAGTTACGGGTGGGTTCATAAGTTAATTTAATTGCATTTTTATATCTTATAAGATATTTTGCTTTTAAAAGTAGTAATGTGATTGCTGGATTATTCCCAAAGGTTTTTAACTCTTAGTATATTTATCACTCTGAAGACATCATTACTCTACTATATTTAATTTATATTATTGAGAAAAATTCTTATATTTCCTTCATTGTCAGTTACAGCAAGCTGCTGAAATTTCTCAGCTTCGGGGAGCAAGGGTAATCTCTGCTGAAGATCTTCTGTTTTTGATGCGCAAAGATAAGGTAATATAAAACAATTTCATTGTATTACAATGCCAGGCCTTGTGCTTTATTGAACTTACATGTGGAAACTATATATCCTTGTTATATTGCTTTCAAGTTGGAAACTGTTGAACTGATGTTTAAGTCTCCATAGTTTGTTTGCACAACAAAATGGGTTCACTACCAGAGAATTGGTATTTATTTTTGCATGGGCAAAGACACTTATGTAAAACTGTGCTAACAGCTAATCCTCATTTATCCTTAAATGTCTATTTAGACATTTTCATTGCTATAAATATTCACTAAATATTGACTCTGTGTTTTGTTGTCATAAATGAGATATAACTGAATAGCCTATTTATTTTTCTTCTCATTTTATAGATTAATATTATCATAATTGTAGACTTTCATAGAGTAATCTTTTAAACCTGAAATACAAAGTTTACTCTGTGACACTAGCTTATAGAAAAAAGCAAACCAATCAAGGTGGATTTTCTAATAGCATAAATATATACCATTTCTATTTTTTTATGAAGATCTTTCTTTCTTACTCTTTGAACTCTGGTATTAATATTTAAGCTGATATTTGTGTGTCCAACTTTGTCGTAATTATTTTACCATAGGTAGTCAGTTAAAAATATTCTGTAATATTTTATATGTTTCAGTTAATCAATTCTTATATGAAGAATATAAAAAGGAAGAGAAATGAAATGTCTTTACTGTCAATAAGCTTATGATCTGGTTTAGGAAATCTGTATGATTTAGTTGAAGAAGCATTTTAAGACACTCGGAATTTCAGGAGTGTGTGAGCAGCTGGAGAGGCTGTAGGATTTGTTCAAGTGGAGGTTTCCGCCTAGGGTGAGGCACACACAATCGTATGTAGAAGGGAACAAATGCAAAGAAACTAACCAGGATGCTGGTTCAGTAATTAGGGCAAATTATGGTTAGTATGGTAGCTGTGGAAATGAATAGGATGAAAGAATTCAGAGAGATAATGAAGAGTAAGAATTTGTAGGATTTGGTGACTTCATTATGCTTGGAGGACTAAGGAGAAATAGGCATCAAGTACTACACAGCAGTGGTGCTGTGAGGAAGGAGCCTTGAAATGCTGTTGGCAGAAATGAGGACCTTGTGCAAAGATGCGTTTTGAAGCCAGCTGGGGAACAACAGGGTTAGCCTTAGTACTTTACAGAATATCTTGTCAATTTCTTTTTCACTGACGGAAGTAAAGAGGTTAGCACATAAAATGGCTCACACTGACACTTTTGCCTGCCCTTTTGGGGAAATCAAAATTTTAAATCATATTAAAACTTCAGGAACATACACCATTTAACAGTGCTCTTCTACTGTTCAGACAGACTCTTAACCAGAATCTTTTTACCAACCAAGAACGTAGCTGTGATATGATAGTTCCCAGTTTTCTCATCTTTCTCTTCAAAATGATAATTTCATTTATATACTGGCATGCTCCAAAAAAAATTTAAAGTAGCTTACATAGGTAAAATATGAGGCAAAATGAAATTAAAGTACAGAATGGAATCAGAGCAGAGAGGAAAGGATGGTAGCAAAAAACCTATATATAGTTGTATTTTTTTCTCTTAATAATTCCAGTTTGTAATCAAACAGTTGACTGCTGCTTACATTTTACGTATTGCACTAAGCAGCTTGATGCAACGTAGGTATTACTTTTCTTTGCAAATGAAAAAACTGAAGTTCAAAAGTTATATTCTACTTCTGGCCCTGCTGAGCCTTAGTGGTAAGACTATTTTTTACCTCAGTTTCCCCATACATAAAAAGGAGGTGATTATATTTAGATTATAGTCTCAGGGCTATTGAAAACATCAGATGATACGCATGTAAAGAGCTTTATGAAATGCAATGTGTTTCAGCTATTGTTAGAAATCTTAAACCTGGTACCAGTGATAATGCATTCTAAGTATATGCACATAACAAGCAAAAATTATTATCAGTCACTTTTAAAGTTAAGCAGTTTTGTGGTCTAATAAATTTAAAGAAGACCATCACTGAGACCTAACTATCATTCATCAGCTTTGAATTTCTTAAAAGTATGTTTCTCAGATTATAGATGTTTTCCATAAATGTAACACATAAACCAACTCTTCTAATAAAAAGATTGTCAGAGAATAAAAAACAATAAAAAGGATATTGCTTGGCTTTTTAAAGCAGTTGTTACAAACTCTTGGTATGGGAAGTGTGATATTTATCACAATCTCAAAAGAAAATTTAAAACTTTTTATATGACAAAACAGCAATTACAGTTATGTACTACATAATGACATTTTGGCCAACGATGGACCACATATGCACTGGTGGTCCCATAAGATTATAACAGAGCTGAAAAATTTCCATCGCCTAGTGATGTCATAGCCATTATAATGATGTAATGCAATCGTTACTCACATATTTGTGTTGATGCTGGTGTAAACAAATACTGTGCTCCTAGTCATATAAAAGTCTAATACATATAATTATGTATAGTTCATAATACTCGATAAAAATAATAAATGACTATGTTACTAATATATGTATTATACCATTTTTTATTGTTATTTTAGAGTGTACTCTTTCTAATTATTAACAACAACAAAAAAAATAAGTTAATGGTAAAATAGCCTCAGGCAGATCCTTCAGGAGGTATTCCAAGAAAGGCATTGTTATCATAGGTGACACTTCCATGTATGTTATTGCCCCTGAGGACCGTCCAGTGGGACAAGATATGAAAGTTGAAGGCAGTAATATTGGTGATCCTGACCCTATGTAGGCCTAGGCTAATGCATGTGTTTGTGTCATAGTTTTTAACAAAAAAGTTTTAAAAAAATTTAAAAACAAAAAAAGTTTATAAAATAAGGATATAAAGAAAGAAAATATTTGTGTACAGCTGTAGAAGATGTTTGTGTTTTAAGCTAAGTATTATTGCAAAAAAGTTAAAAAATGTTTTGAAAGTTTGTTGAAAAGTTACAGTAAGCCAAGGTAAATTTATTCTTGAAGAAATTATTTTTTTTATAAATTTAATGTAGCCTTAGTGTACAATGTTTATAAAGTGCACAGTAGTATACAGTAATGTCCTAGGCATTCACATTCACTCACCACTCACTTACTAACTCCCCCAGAGCAACTTGGAGTCCTGCAAGTTGCATTCATGGTAAGTGCCCTAGGTATACCATTTTTTATCTTCTATACTGTATTTTTGCTGTACCTTTTCTATGTTTAGATATGTTTCAATACACAAATACTTACCATTGTGTTACAACTGCCTACAATATTCAGGTCAGTAACATGCTATACAGGTTTATAGCCTAGAAGCAGTATGCTATATACGATATAGCCTAGGTGTGTAGTAGGCTATACCTTCTAGGTTTGTGTAAGTATACTCTATGATGTTTGCACAATGACAAATTGCCTAATGATGCATTTCTCAGAATATATCCCTATCATTAAAAGATGCATGACTGTATTGTGATTCTGGAGCATCTGGATATTTGTAAATGAAAAAGCACTTTAAAAAATACTTGTGTTTTAGCTCTTATATTTAACATGATGACTGCATTTTTATTTCATAGTTTTATACTAAGGATTACTACATTTTCCCCAATGATTCTGGGGTACAAGTTTCTTAAAGTTAATTATCACAGTAGTCTTTAATAAGTAAAGTGAATATGTGTATATATTTTCTTATTACTTATTTTGTATTTTTAATAGAAAAAACTTAGAAGATTGCTAAAATACATGTTTATCCGAGACTACAAATCAAAGATTATCAAAGGCATAGATGAAGATGATCTTCTAGAAGGTAACCAAAACAGTAAACTAAAAACAATAGGTTATGACACATATGATGGGTTACACATTTATGCAGTGTCAATGTAGATATTCCCATCAGAATAGAATATATGTACTTTTAAAAAATGATATAGTCTGGAAATTATCCAAATATATTAATATTTATTTGGTAATTTAATCTTGATATTTTCTATATATGTGACTTCATAGGAATCTGGTATTTCAGTTCTTTAATGATGTTTATTGCTTTACATCAGACTATCATGAGAGTAAAAAAATTGTTTTGATTCATAATATAATTGATTTTAGCAAGCATAATTTTTCTGTGGTGGATTTGGGGAGCGAGAACTATTATATGCCTTTCAAATTGACACATGGGTTTTTGTTAACTTATCGTAAAAGGTATCCGATATGTTTTTTATGATGTTAAGTCACCTCATTCTGGCGTGTTATTTCCGTACTGTTTGACTAATGAAAAACATAACACAGAATTGAAAATTTTTCTTACCTGATCTGTCAACTCAATTCTCCATTTTAGAACATTTAGAAAAACATTAATATTGCAAAATCAAACAGCTAAGCTAAAAATAAGTATGAAATAATACTTATTGAATCAAAATAAATATGTTGTGTTTTTAAAAATAACTCATGTTTTGTATTGATCACAGTCATTGTATAGTGGCATCCATTGCTAATCAATACATTTATAAATTAAGAAACTAAATAAACTCTATTGGATTAAGGAACATTCCAGAAAACTAGAGTCAACAAACTCTGAAAGAGAACTAGTTACTTTCATTTACTATCAGCAAATCAAGTGAAATAACCTTGCCAAAAGAAAATGTGTATTTCTGATCTAATGTATTATACAATGTTACCTATTTAATATTTCTGTAATTTGCCTAGAATTTATTTTCTGGAAAATAGTTTGGTTTTTTTTCCCCCAAAATAATTCTTTTTATTTATTTATTTATTTTTGAGACAGAGTCTCAGGGCATCAGTCTGGCTCATAGCAATCTTCTTAGCTGTCTATTTCCCTTGTTCTCTGTTTAACTTCTAGCTAGCTGAGGTACTGCTTTGCTTACTGCTAGAGTAGGGAGCCTTCCCTTAATTGTTTGGCACTAGGGTCTCCATTGTTATTTTATTTTACAGTGCCCTATGGTATGAACTTCCACATGCTCTAAGTAGTCAGTCTCCTTAGGAAAGCTACAGAGCTCTCTATTCTTAAGGCCTGCCTCTCTCTGAGCTGAATTATATTGGAGCTGGCTGTTGGAGCAGCAATCAGCTTCTCCTAGAAAGACTTCTCTGGATCTAAGAGTGGGGAGCAGGGAAGGGACAGTAGTCCCTAGTCTTCTAGGCTTGTCCATGCTTGTGTGGAACTTCCCTCCCTATGAGTGAGCTAGGGTGGTGAAAATCAGGGCCCAGTATTCTCAGCCTGCCATGTCTGAGGTAGAGCTTTCACCCCTGTGAGTAGAGGATGAGTGAAAGAAGGGAGCCACGGCCACCTCACCTGTGCCTGCCTAGAAAAGAGCTTCTGCAAAATGGAGCTGGAGAAGATGAGAGATACCAACCTTCTTGTCCCTCTTGGGGTAAAATTATTGCCCAAGACTGAGAGCTGGAGGAGCAGGAGCCCAGTGTTCTCTGCTAGACTCATACAGAATGGAGCTTCTGTCATACTGGGCTAAGGTGGCAGAGTAGGAGGGGTGGAGAGGGATCACGGGAGCAGGTCATGGTTTGAATGCAATAGAGTCACTGTTCTTAACAAGATTTAATAGGTTTTCTTAAATACATGTATCTCCACTTGCTGTATGTGCTTAGGACAATTTCTAGAAACTTTAAGTGATTATTTTTTAAAACTTTCACTAGTTCAACATGTTTTACTGGGAAGAGAGTCTGCCATGTTCCTCATACAGTCAATTCCAGAAGTGCCACCTCAGGATTAGGTGTACTTTACCTAAGTGTTTTACCTTATAATTTATATCAACAGTTTTTTAAAAGTTTTAGCGTGCATTTTATAAGACACATAAAAGTAGAACATATAAATGAAAATAAATAGGAAAAATCTGAAATAAATGGGAGGGCATCAGAGTGATACGATGGTGTTAGCACAACTGATTAGTCTTACCACTAACTGCTATCATTTATTCAGTGGCAGACACGTGTCAAGTGCTTTTCACATATTGTATTGAACTCTCATAAGAACTTCACATATTAAGTGGTATTTCTCTTATAAATGAGAAAACCAACTCTCAAAGTTACACATAGAGAAAGCAGAGAACTGGGTTGACTGGAATCCAGGTGTGTTTTGTTGTAAGTCCATGTTCTTTATGCTCCATAAAAAGAAACATTTAAATTAATCTGAAGAACTGTTTTCCAAGGCTGGGAGCAGTGGCTCATGCCTGTAATCCTAGCACTCTGGGAGGCCAAGATGGGAGGATCACTTGAGGTCAGAAGTTCTTGACCAGCCTGAGCAAGAGGGAGACCTGTCTCTACTTAAAATAGAAAAAATTAGCCAGACGTGGTGGCACGCACCTGTAGTCCCAGCTACTTGTGAAGCTGAGGTAAGAAGAGGATTGCTTGAGTCCAGGAGTCTGACGTTGCAGTGAGCTATGATGACACCACTGCACTGTAGCTGGGGCAACAGAGTGAGAGCCTGTGTCAAAAACAAAACAAAACAAAACAAAAAACAAACAAAAACCCAAAAAACAAAACATAAAAGCAGTGGCTCAAACAGCTAGCAATTAGTGGAGGCTAGTATCTGTGTGTGATACCAAAAGAGTAGGAAGAGCCAGAAACTTAAATGATGAAATCAGGGAAAGTAACAAAGACAGCCTGACTAAATAACCACAGTCATTCCTGTTTACGGAGGAAGCTGTTTGCATACGCAAGGCTCCACTCTGTAAGGAAAGAGACTTCGTTGTACTAGTCCTGCCAAGTCACTAACCAAATAAGCTCCAGGGAGGAAAGGGAATTATCTGGAGTGGCTACAATTTATTATCTAAAATGTCAATTTTCAAGAACAATAACAAAATATTAGACACGCCAAGTAACATATAAGTGTGATCCATAAAAAGGAAAAAAAAAAAGCAGACAATAGAAACTGCTTTTTTGGGGCCCAGATGTTGGACTTAGCAGACAAAAACTTCAAAGCAGCTATTATAAATATATTCAGATAGCTAAAGAAAACCATATTTAAAAAATAAAAGGAAGGTATAACAGTGTCTCACAAATAAAGAGTATCAATAAATAGAACATTTATAAAAAAGAAACAAAAATTATGGAATTCAAAAATACAATGACTGAAATTTAAAAATTCAGAAGAGGAGCTCAACAATAGTTTTGAACTGGCAGAAGAAAGAATCAGTGAACTTGAAGACATCATTAAAGATTATGCAATCTGAAGGACAAAGTGAAAAATAAATGAAGAAAAATTAACAGGGCTTCAGAGAAGTATGGAGTACCATTGAGTGCGTCAACATATACATGAGAGTATCAAAAGAAAGAAGAAAGGAGCAGAAAAAATACTCAAAGAAATAATTACTTGAAACTTACCAAATTTGATGAAAATTATTAGTCTGCACATCCCAGCGTGTCAGTTAAGATCTAAATCCTCCAGTTAGGTTAAACACAAAGAAATTCACACTAAGACACATTGTAGTAAAAATATTGAAAGACAAAGGAAAATTATGAACGCCACCAGATAAAAACACCTCATCACAAACAAGGGAGCCCCAAGAATATCAGCAACTGACTTCTCATCAACAATAAAGATCAGAATGCAGTGGGATGACATATTCAAAGCGCTGAAAGAAAAAAACTGTTCACCAAGAATCTTCTGTCCAGCAAAACTATCTTAAAAAATGAAGGTAAAATAAAGATACGCCCAGATAAACAAAAATGGGAAAAATTCCTTGCTATCAGACCCATATAAGAAATAGTAGAGGAAGTTTCTCAGGCTAAAAGCAAATTTTACCAGATAGTAATTTGAATATACACACCTATACATATAATTAGTTACATAAATATGAAAGACAGTATAAATGAATATTTCTTTGTCTTTCTTTTAACTAATTGAAAAGCAACTGTATAAAACAATACATATATATAAAATTGTAATGTTGGGTCTGTATCATTTAGAAATATAACATATTTGACAGTAATAACACAAATTAGGTGGGTGGTAATAAGGCTGTATTAGAGTTACAAAATGACACATGATGGTAACTCAAATTACAGAAAGAAATGAAATTAACCAGAAATGGTAAATAAGATTATTAATATAACAAACTCTATAAATATATACTTGCTCTATTATAAAGACAGAATACTAAAACTGAATCAAGAAGAAATAGAAAATCTGAATAAAGCAATAACAAGTAAAGAGTTTAAATTAGTAGGTTTAAGAAATTCCCACAAAGAAAAACCTAGTCACAGGTAACTTTACTGTTGAATTCTGCCAAATGTTTAAAGAAGAAAATACCACTTCTTTCCCAACTTATTCTACAAGGCCAGTATTAACCTGATAGGAAAACCAGGTACAGATATAACTAGAAAAGAAAACTATAGACTATTATCTTTTTTAATATAGTTGCAATACTAGTAAAACAAATCCAGCAACATATAAAAAGAATTATAAAACGTGACCAAATGGAATTTATCATAGGAATGGAAGGTTGGTTTAAACTTAGAAAACAATTCATGTAATGCATCAAATTAACAGAATAAAGTACAAAAACTACACGATCATCTCAATAAATGTAGAAAAAGCATGTAACAAAAACCCCAAAGTATTTCTTGAGAGAAACATTCAACAAACTAGGAAGAGAAGGGAAATGCCTTAAATCGATAAAAGCCATTGCATGGAATGAATGTTTGTGTCCCCCCCAAATTCATATGTTGAAGCCTAATTCCCAATGTGATGGTATTTGGAGGTGGGACTTTGGGGAGGTAATTAGATCATAAGGGTGGAGCCCTTATGAATGGGATTAGTCCCCTTTTAAGAAGAAACAAAAGAAAGCTTGCTTCCTCTATCTCTGCTCTCCACCAGGCAAGGATATACAACAAGATCACAGTTATCTGCAAACCAGGCAGCAGGCTTTCACCAGACAGTGGGGCTGCTGGCACCTTGATCTTAGACTTTCTAGCCTCCAGAACTGTGAAAAATAAATGTTTGTTGTTTAAACACTCAATCTGTAGTGTGTTTATTATAACAGACTGAACTAAGACAGATATCTATGAAAAACTCAGAGCTAACGTTATACCTAATGGTGAAAGACTGATTGCTTTCCAATCCCCACCCCTCCAAGATTAGGAACAAGACAAGGATGTCCACTTGTGCAACTTATATGCAGCATTGTACTGGTGGTTTTAGCCAGGGTTCTTAGACAGAGAAAGAAACAAAGGGCATCCAGATTAGAAAAGAGAAGTAAAACGATCTCTGCAGATAATATGATCTGTATATAAAAAATTCTTTATGTTTTTTTTTTTGGAGACAGAGTCTTTCTCTGTTGCCCAAGCTAGAGTGCCATGGCATCAGCCTAGCTCACAGCAACCAGGCAGCACCACATTTGGCTAATTTTTTTTTCTTTCTTTTTTTTTTCTTTTAGTAGAGACAGGGTCTCACTCTTGTTCAGGGCTCAGGCTGGTCTCAAAACTCCTGACCTCAACAATCCTCCTGCCTCAGCCTCCCAGAGTGCTAGGATTACAGACGGGAGCCACCGCTCCCGGCCAGAGCTTGTATGTAAAAAATTCTGAGATCTACTAAAAACTATCACAACTAATAGATGAGTTCAGCTTGTTTGCAGGATACAAGATAGATATACAAAAATCAAAAGTATTTCTATCCACTAGCTATGAACAATCCAAAAATGAAATTAAGAAAACAATTCCATTTACAATAACATCAAAAAGAATAAAATATTTCGAAATAAAACTAAACGAAGACCTGCAAGACTTGTACACTGAAAACTACGAAGTATTTTTAAAGGAAAGAAGTTCTAGATGGAAATGGAAAGACATCCTGTGTTCATAGATTGGAACAGTTAATATTTTTAAAATGATAGTACTCCCCAACTTGATCTACAGACTCCACCTGCTTTTTTGTAGAAATGAGCAGGCTGATTCTGCCATTCATATGGAAATGCCACATTCTGGCATGGAAAATTACCCATATTCTAGGTCGTAAAGGATTCAAATTAGCCAAAACAATTTTGACAAAGAACAAAGTTGGAGGATTCATGCTTATTGATTTCAGAACTTACTATAGACAAAGCAAGACCCTGTCTCTAAAAGTTAAAAAAAAAAACAAAAAACAATAAATGTACTATAAAGCCAGTAATTAAGACAGAGTAGTATTGGCATAAGGATAGACATATTGGTCAATGGAATGGAATGGAGTTAAGAGTTTAAAAATTAAGCCTTCATATTTAGAGTCAAATGATTTTGACAAGGGTTTCAAAACAATTCAAGGGGGACAGAATACCACTTCGACAGTTGGTGCTGGGACAATTGGATGGCCACATACAAAAGAAAGAATTTGGGCCCCTTCATAACACAATACACAAAAGTTAACTCCATATGGATCATAGACCTAAATGTGAGAGCTCAAACCATAAAATTCTTAGAAAGAAATATGAGAGCAAATGTTTATGACCTTGAGTGAGACAAAGCATTCTGAACATGACAACAAAGACATAAACAGCTAAAGAAAAAAATAGGTAAGCTGGACTTGATCAATTTTAAAACTTTTGTGCTTCAAAAATAACCATCAGGAAATTGAAAAGACAACTCACAGAATGTTAGAAAATTTTGCGTATCATATATCTAATAAGATACTTAAGTGTAGAATATATAAAGAATTCTTACAACGCAACACTAAAAAGACAAATAGCCCAATTTAAAATTGGGCAAAGGATATGAATAAACATTTCTCCAAATAAGATTTACAAATGGCCAATAGACACTGGAAACAGTGCTCAATGTCATTGGCCATCAGAGAAAGGCAAATCAAATCCACAGTGATATAGTACTTCACACTCACTAGGATGGTTGTGATAAAAAAGATAATAACAAATGCTGTTGAGCATGTGGAGAGTTGGAACCCTCTTACATTGGTTAGTGGGAGTATAAAATGGTGCAGGATTTCAGAAAGCATTTTGTATGGTCCTCAAACGATTAAACATAGATTTAACAAGTGAAATAGCAATTCCATTCCTAATGAAGTAGAATGAAAAGAAATGAAAATATATATCCACACAAGAATTTGTATGTGAATATTAATAGCAGCATTAGTCATAATACAGAAAAGTAGAAACAGCCCAAATGTCTGTCAATTGATGAACAGATAAGTATGGAATATTCATATAAAGGAATATTATTTGGCAATAAAAAGAATTAAATATTGATATTTTCTAAAACATGGATGAACCTGGAAAACATTAAGTGAAATAAACCAGTCACAAAGACCACATATTTTATTCTGTTTATATTAAATGTCTAGAATAGGCAGATCTACAGAGACAGAATGTGACGTAGTGGTTGCCTAGAGCTGGGAGAGGGGAGGATTGAAATGGGAAATCATTTAAAACCCTACCCCTTTGGTCAGACCTTCACCATTGATTACATTAACTGCTGACTTTCTCAGTATCTTGAGTTTTTAAAACCTTAGCTGTTATAAGAAAATCTATGTCTATACTCTGCCCAAAAAGTATATTGTAATACCTCATTAACAATGTATCATTAAAGTTATATATCATTAACAATATATCACTTAGACAATGAGTGACTTAAAGTTTATTTTCATATTATTAGAGGCCAAAAAGACATGATATAAATTAACAGACACATAATTATAGTTTTTAAACCATTTTTTCTAATAGAAAACACATTTTTCATTCTAAATATTTATTCTAATATAATTATAGTAGATACACTTATTAAGCGTATTATATAGCTGTTAATCAGTAGTTCCATTTGACAATGTTTGGATCCTCTTTATTTGATATAAGAGCATGTAATTAGTCACATAAAAAATAATGTAGTTCTTCCTTACTCCCTAATTCACACTGATATTTTTATGTATTTTGCTATATTGATTACCTATTGCAATATTTACATTCCTTCCTGACTTTTTGCAGTTACTTTCTCAAAGTTATGTTTTGCTTTTAAATAATTGTAATGATAATTTTATTTCTGAAAAGAAAAAGGGTAAGATCATTTTAGGTTTCAAATGTATTGCCATAGCATTTTATGTGATATTCTCTTTACTTTTCATTCCATGTCTCAATCTTTATGTGACTTACTTATTTCTGTTTGTTTTTATTTATTTTCTTAATCAGCCTTGCCATAGTCTGTTTTATTGTTCTTTTCAAAGAAGCAGTATTTGCTTTCATTTATCCTTTTAATTTTTTCTGGTTTATTAATTTCAGAACTTATTGTTATTAATTCCCTCTTTCTACCTTTTGTTTTTTGGTCTTTTATTTTTTATAGTTTCTTAAGTTGGACTCTTAGCTAACCTATTTTTAGTCTTTCCTTTTTAAATACAAAGGCATTTAAGCTAAAAATTTACTTCTGAGAACTTAGATATAGCTATGATATTTAATAAGAAATGTTTCTCTTTTTATTAATTTCTAGATTATTTATGATTGGATATATAAGCATGGAGAAATATATGGATGATGCATATTGGGTGATTAATACGAGTTACATCTTGAGTTGGAGGTTGGCTGACAACATAAAAGGGAAGAAGATGGGCGATCATTTTCATTTTCCTTCTCTCCATTCCCCACCAGCAGACCTTTGAAACATTTTTACTTCACCCCATCTCCCTTTACCTGTATATTATTTGTAGAATATTAACAGAATATCAAGCAATCAAGCAGAAACCAGTATATAAGATATCACTTTAATGCATTTTAATTATATTTATAGATATTTATAAAAACTTCTTAAAATAAAATTTTAAAAGAAAATGACAGAAATGAAGAAAAATGATCTGTGGACCTAAGAGAGCAGTATAGATTCTTACTATCTGTGTAGGTATTAAAGTGCTTATAGATACGCTTTTAAAACTCTTTTCTATAGCCTTAACTTGTCAAATTTTGAAATAAATACATTCAGATATTTTACAATGATTGTGCTTTCTAAGTTTTCCTTTGTGTTATTCATTTTTGTTTTATCATTGATGCATAACAGTTTTTGCCTATTAATCTTCCTTTTATTAGATAATATGTTACCCTTACTTAGTGCTTTTGGTCTTGAACTATATTTTCTAACGTTAATGTTACCAGTTCTGCTTTCTTTGCTTGTATTTGCCTACTATATCCTTACTCATCGTTTTTTTCTATTGTCATTTCATTTCAGATCTATTATAAATACTATATAACAGTATTCTTTTTCCAGATATGAAAGTATACCCTTTTTTCTCTTCCCTCCCCTCCCCTCCCCTCCCTACCTTTCCCTTCCCTTCCCTTCCCTTCTTTTTTTTTTTTGAAATAGGATCTCACCTTGTTGCCTGGTTGCCTGGACTAGAGTGCAGTGGCATCATCATAGCTAACAGCAACCTTAAACTCCCAGGCTTAAGTGATCCTCCCACCTCAGCCTCCTAAGTAGCTAGGACTACAGGCACGCACCACCATGCCTGGCGAATTTTTCTATTTTTTGTAGAGACAGGGTCTTGCTATTTTGCTCAGATCGGTTGGTCTCAGGCTCCTGGCCTCAAGTGATCCCCCCACCTCAGCCTCCTGAAGTACTAGGAGCGCAGGCATGTGCCACTATGCCTGGTGCATACCTCCTTTTTATAAAGGATTTCAATCAGCCTTTTCACACTTACTTTGGTAATTGATAATTTGGTTTTATTCTCTCAGTCTAATTTGTGATATGAATAAATGATTTAATTCTGCATGACTTAATACTTTTATTCCGGGTGCAAGAATTCTTTTAAAGATTATTTTGAGAGAATTCCAATTCTGAATTTCACATGCAGTATTTAATATGTGTACTGATTAGAGCTGATGTAAACCTATTGACAACACTTCTTTTTTCCTTCCCTTATCCTCATGAAGACAAATTGACTGGCAGCAGTAATGCGAACAAAAGACAAAAGTTTGCTCAAGACTTTCTCAACTCTGTTGACCAGACAGGAGAACTTTTGGCAATGTTTGAAGATGACGAAATTGATGAAGTTAAACAAGAAAGAATGGAGGTATTGTACATTCTTCCATTTTTACAGAAATAGAACAACCATTGCAATGCCTATGCTATTTGGTTTTATTTTTGTATTCTTGAAATGTTGTCTGAAATTCCTAAATCAGTGATTTTATGTCTGACGGCAGAGGAGTAAGCCCTGGAGACGGGAGTCAGCTGTCTTTAGGTTGACTTTTGGAAACCTCTTCGGTTTTCTGTTTCTCTATTTCCTCCTTTGAAAATGGCTGAGTTTCCCTACTCTGGATATGACATATACTGGTTTTATTTTATTCTATAAAAGCTAATTTATAATTATTTACTTATTTTTTGTTCCAAATCATCTAGTTATCTTTGTAGACAAAGGTAATTGTTATTGCTTTTGTGTTGGCATATAGCATGAAGAGTTATATTTTTTCAGGCTATAGTTGCAGGCTGTATGGTTGGACTTATTAGCTAAGGTAGTATCCAGGGCAATTACACTCTTTGTATCACAGTAATACAAAGTTAGTGATATGTATTTGGATTTCCTGGATATGTTTTAACAATGAATATGAAAATTGTATGTCTTCTATTTACCTTAGCTATCTATACATAAAAATATTGTTTCTTTGAATGCTTCAGGAAAAAATAAGAGTAATGATTTATTTCATTTGAGTGCCTTCCAAGGCAGTATTCTTATAGTTCGTTTTACTCTTTAAATTGGGGAAGAGAGGTAATTCCAGAATTCCAAAAGATTGTACTAAGTGCCTACTCTATCATAGTCTCTATGCATGCTAAAAATATAATTATTTCATGTTAAATTTTGGAGGAAGTCCAATAGACATACATGCTTTATTAACTTTAACAACCTTCTTTAAAGATTTAGTATGCTTAGATCATGAACTGTGATCTAAATGCAATGTTCTTTTAGGTATCAATTACCTTAGAAATGTGTGGTTATCTTGGTTTGGGGCAACTGCAAATGGTTTTAGTTCAATTTTGCCTTGGGCCAAAAACATGCTAAGTTGTCCAAAGCAGATGATAAACATATATTTCTGATGTCATTATGGCCTAAACAGGATATGATTGTTTAGTGGCATGGTTTCACTTATGTTGCCTTATACAGAAAGCAAATACTATTTATGCTTTATTTTTTAAATATTTTTATATTATAAAAATGAGCATTAAGAAAGGTTCATTAAGGAAGGACTCTACGTAAAACATTAGTACAATTGAACAAGTAACCTTTTAATTTTTATGGGAAAATCTCAGCTAACCAAACCTGCTGCCTGGAAGGGCATTCCACAATCAAGGAGAAGAGAAGAAATGGAGCATTTTTAACACTAAGCTCATAATAGCAGGCTACTGTAGGCCTGGAAAAACGATGAGTCAGTAAGGTACTAAAGTCAATAAAATATCTGGAAATGCACGGTAGAAAATGCTTGTGCACTTATGCAGTCTATACCGCTTCCCTGTAGTTATACTACATAGTGGTAACCAGGATAATAAAATATCAATAGTTGATAAAAATAGTTGACAATGAAAGCTTCATCTATATAATAAATCTGAGATTGGCAGCTTCTTTAAATCTTATGTCATAACTAAAACTTTATCTAACCAAGATAACAAAGAATAGTTTTGATATTCTATTATCCAGAAGACAGAGTTTAACTGAATAAAAAATGCTGAACTTGCAGACATAACTGTGGACAGTAGAAAGTGGAACCGTTAAGAGAATAGGCCTTGCCTGCTTCTAATTTGACAGGTTATAGTTTCAAGAGTAAACCACAACTGTGGCATTCCATATGAAACCACTCTGGACTCACAGACTGCAATCTCTTGCTTTTAAAGTGCAGTGGAATAATCAGTTCTGGCATCATTCTGTGATTTAATTTTCTTTTAAGCATCACTTATGGTTGCAGAAACTTTGTTTACTACCTTCTCCCCTAGAATGCATGAAAGTGGTATAGACCTACCAACAAAGCTTAATTTTAGTTTTCTTTCTTTCTTTATAGACATAAAAATTCACTTGGGATCCTAGGTCAAAACATTGAGCAAGCATACAAAAAGCACTTCTTCCGTTTTTTAGCTGATGTATGTGTGCTTGGCTTTATGTTTCACTCATAATTTACTTCATTACTAATAAGTATTATGTAATTTTGAAATATGAAAAATGTCTGAATTTTTACATCTATTTTGTCTTGCTAATCTGTCATCATGACAGTTAACTAATTCCTACCCTATTTATTTTTCTCCAGCACCAGTTTGTAACACTTGGGTATACCTATAGTAGAGATCCATGATCATGATCTCTGAAGATACTTCTGAATTATCAAATAGAGATTAATAGTGTTTAGAGTTATTTTAGTGTATTCGAGGGACTGGAAAAGAGAAACAAGGAAATGATAAGCATAATAATACATAAAAATACAACTTGCCTTAAGGGACCCCTCATCCCCATCTACCTCCATCCCAAAATGAGTCACTTGTGTTTTAGTGTCAGTGATGTTCTTTTCATTCCAAGTTTTTGAATTCTAATTAATAAATTGTGGTGTGTGTCAACCAAAGGCCAAGACATGGTCACTAAAAGCTGCAAATAGCTTCGGGTTTTCTTAACAGGGAGGAATTGTGGTCATTCACAGAAGAGCTCTGCCTAAGACCACAGCTCTACTTGTGGAGGAACCTGAGAAGCTCATGTTTATCATTAATCAAGTAAACTATTCGGTCTAATAAGCTGCTAAGTTTGCAAGAGGATGTAAACAATGGATGCTTAAAAAGTTGGGGGAACTCTACCTTCAGACTAATCCTCAAATTGGTAAAAGTAAACAAGAGAGCAAGGATTCGAACTTACCAGAGAGAGCAGCTTTTAAACAGATTGGGATGCAGACAATCCCTAGTGACTGTTTATCTTGGGCTTTTAACTAAAAGGCTTATTAATACTGGAATCTAGAGAGAAAGCAGAATGGTATACATAAAATTTAAGGCAGCTTAAAAAATTTTTTTATTAACTTTAAATTGGATAAGATCCCTGCTAGCCATCTGAATTTGCTTAACTTGAACTAGCCATGGATCTTAACACAGAGTTTCTTATAAAGGCTGAATGGTAAGAGAAGTCAGGTGTGTCATTCAGTTGTGCCTCAAGTATAACATGGTTATGATCCCTGCAGATTTTGAGTTCTGGGGATAGTTTTTGGAGGTAAGTAGACTGCAAGACTCATTGAAAAAGTAGTAAAGTGGATGGCTATACAAGTTGTCCATCTTCTTTTATTTTTGAATTGTCTTTCTACTATCCCCATTTCTACCTATCATGATTTTTTTTAATTATAAAGGAAAGGAAAAATAAAATGCCTATAAAACTAGGAGTCCAAAAATATCTTAGATAAGATTTAACATAAAAGAAAAAAGGCTAATCCTAGTAAGACAAACATTTATAAATACCAAAAAAGTTTAAAAGATTAAGTTAAAAACAGAGACTCAGAAAAAAGTTAAAAATTTCAATGTATATGAGATTAAGAAATGAAGAATTATATACTAGAAAGATATATATATAGTTTATACATATATATATACAGATATATATATAGTTTATATAAATATGTATATGCATTTAAACTTGCATATACATTTATATATGCATAATATTTACATATATACATACACTATGCCCATAGATACATATACTATATAGGAATAGAAATGTAATTTTACTAGATTTTTTAAAAGCTAAAAGTAAAAACAATCAGAGGTATATGACACAAATCCAAATGCTAGTGGTAACAATATTACTTTCAGAGGAAAGAGAATTGAAGGAGAAAAGCTTTAAATGGAATAAAGACACTAATTCTGTTACTAAAAGATACTGCCTATAATGAAGATATAGTAGATACAAAATTGTTAATCATCAAATTCCAGAGGATTGAAACATAATAAGCAAAAGCTTCTGGTAGTGCATGGAGAGGTCATAGAAATGCATTTATTGTGGAAACTAGAGCACACCATTCTCAATCCTTAATAGATTGATTTAGGGAAAAAAATATTTTAATAAATACCTAAGTTTATCTACTAGATGCATATATAACATTTTATAAACGAGCAGCAGTTTTAAAATCTTATCCAGGTAACTCCAAGGATACCATGGGGCTCTTCAGGGAAGGTGGGAGAGGTTTGGTGGGACTCTAGCCTCCACCTACCTCAACACCTCTTCAGCCAGCACTTATTTGATTTTATGTATTGGCTTTGCATATCATCAATGAAAGTGTTTCACTGTTTTTTTAAGATTTGTAAAATAATTTTCATTTCAAAATGTTAGGGGGTGCAAGTGTTCTTGTTACATAGATGAATTTTATGATACTGAAGTCAGAGCTTTCAGTGTACCTGTCATGAGAATAGTGCACATTGTACCCAATAGGTAAATTTTTAATTGAAAACTATTACAGAACACCATTGTTCATCTGTTCATGAGGAGTGTGTCTGTCTGTCTGTCTCTTTCTCTCACTCACATACACACACTCACAGTCAACAAATTCCAAAAATACAAAAATTTATAGGGCATATTACCTTACCAGAGTGGAAAACAAACAAACCTAGAAAGTAATAACAGAAATTAAATAAATAAAACCCTGACTCAAAAAGGAAAAAAAATCATAGAGGCAACTAATGAACCAAAAACGAATAAATTAGACACTGCTATCACAGACTGTTTAGATAATAACAGGACTGAGAACAGTTCGTGTAAAATTCAACAAGTATGGACAAAGTTTTTTTAAAAATGAGAAGCAACTTTTTCTCTTTTAAACTTTTTATTATTAAATTGGAAAAAATGAAAATAAACATTCAGCTAAAAGTTAGAAATTTTACAATAGAAAGAGAAAACAGGAAAAATGAAAATATAAAGATAAAAGCAGAAATAAAGAGAAAATAAATAATTGAATCTGTCAACTTACAAAATTCTTTACAAAAATGAGAACAAAATGGTAGAATGAATCTGTAACAGCTCTGAATAAGGAAAACAAAAGAAAAGATAGATATTAAAAATTAACAATGAGGATATAGCCATAGCCTAGAGAAATCAATTCTCTTATAATTTTGTACTACTATATTTGTAAATCTTGATGGAATGGATGGTTTTCTAATAAAACATAAATGATTAATTTTACTCAACAGGAAGTACTAACCCTGAATAAATAAATAACTTTGGAAGAAATGCTAAAAGTTTTAAAAGAATTATGTCCTCAAAAGTTTCTGAATCCAAACCAGTTTATGGGAGAGCTCTTTTAAACATTCATAAAACAATTAATTATCAATTAATTGCTATCCAGACCATCTCAGAGCATAGAACAAAAGGAGAACTTCTCCTTAAATTTTAAAAAGCTAGCATAACTTTAGAGCTCAGAAGTAAGAAAAGTATCAAAATGGCACTTATGAATATAGATGCATAAATCTTAACATATTAGCAATTTTAATTTGGAAGTATATATAATGAAGAATGTACCACAACTGAATAGGATGTTTTTCATGAATTCAAATATGCTTCAGTATTAGAAAACATATTACTATTATATACCAAATAACTAGGTTAAAGGAATATAACCATATGATAGTTTTAATAGGTGATAAAAAGACTTTTGACAAAATTCACTTCCTAGACTTTTTAGAAATTCTCAATAAACTAGAAATAGAAAAGTACCCCCGTATTATGATAAAGAATGTCTCACTCAAATGAACAGGCATCATTATAGTTTTAAAAATACTGAGTTCCATTAAATTCTGTTAATAGAATGCCCATTGTTACCACTTTTATTTGCCAGAGTTGGGGAACACTAGCCAGTGCAATAAAAAGCATAGCTATTTGTAGGAGACAAAAATTATCATTATGTACAGATAACATAATTTTTTAATTTAGGTAATCCTGGAGAATCAATCCAGAAACTATTAAAGCCAACAAAAGTCTTCATTAATTCAGGTAGATACTGATAAAAATTAGTAGCTTTCTCTATAATTCAGTAATAGTCAATAAGTAAAATTGTGGAGAAAGATAATCTCAATCAAAACAATACCAAAAAAAATTATTTGGAGATAAACTTTGTATTAATAAGAAATGTAAGAAAATAAATATGTAAGTAATATTTAATAATGTATATGAGGAGTATATAAATGAAGAAACAGTATGTTCTTGTATACAAAGACTGAATATTGGAAATGTCTCTGTTTCCATAATTAATGTATTATCTTAATGTAATTTCAACAATCATCTCAGTAAGATTTTTTTTTAAAGAAACCTTATAAAATGATATTAGACTTAACCTGAAATTATAAAAAGATTAGTATTAGTATAGCCAAGAAATTTTCATTTAAGAGAGTAGAGGACGGAGTTCAATTTATATTACCAGATATTATAACATTTCATAAAATTACCATAGTCAAAATAGTGTGATACTGGTGTAAAACCCAATAGGCATACCAATGAAGAGGATAAATGACACAATTAAGAGTAGAGAAGAATTTAGTCACAATGTTGGCATTAGAGATCAATGGGAGAAAGATGCCAACATTAAGGTAACTATTTGGAAGGAAAAACATAAACATAGCTCTTAACGTTATACTTACATCAAAATATATCCCAGTGAATATTAAAGAATTTGGTATAAAAAAGTTAACTGTTTAAAAATAGAAATAAACAGATTAATATTAATTCGTGGATAGGGAAGGACTTTCTAGGCTTTTGGTTTTCAAATAAGCTTTTTGAGAAATACTGCTCCTTAAGATGTTAACAGATGTTCTCTTTTCAAATGATTTTGTTAAATGCTAGTTTAAAATTTTTAAGAGGTTTCTTTGAGGACTTTTCAGAGGCTTTTGTATACTATTATACATGGTGAATTTTTCAAAGGAGGAAACAGAATCTATTAAAATATTCTGAAAGTATATTCAAAGTCTAGTTTAGGGGAAAAAATACAAGGTAAGTGACTATTATAATAACTTTGATTGTATAAAAATTATATCTGTGTTTCAAGAAAAATAAAAAGAGGCAAACACATAAAAATATTATGAAGATTACAAAGTACCTATTATTTATTTACATAGATCTTATAAAAGCAATAAAAATAACATTCCGGTAGAAAATTTGGCAAAGGATATGAAAAAGAAGAAGAAATAAAAATAACAAGCATACCAAATATCTGCTTACGGTAATGAAATAATGCTATTTTTGCCTATAAAATGGTCAAGAATAGGGTGAGATTGGGCGTATATTAACTGTTGGTAGAAATGTAGATTAGAAGCATTAAAAGCATGAATATACTTCAACCTAGTGGACCCACATTTGGTAATTTCTCTTTAAGATATAATCAGAAATTTTGATCACATGCATGTTCTTACATAAAAGTCTGTTCATCACAGTGTTTTTTATAAGAGTGGAAATGGAGAGAGAAAACCCTGTTTACCCAATCATAAGGGAATATATATATTCCCACACACATTGAAATTAAGACTAGAAGGAAATATATCAACATTGCTAATAGTGGCTGATGTTGGATTCAAGTGAATTGAATTTATAAATTTATGCTGTATTGATTTTACATATTTATCATTTCTGTTGCATTTCTCTTAATCATCATTTGATTTCCTTTATTCTATATTTTTCCTTTTCATTTTATTCTCTTTTTTTCCCATCAGAAGCATTTAGTTTATATGTGGTGCTGAAGGATATGCTTTATGAGGCAAATTAAATAGGCTCTTTAGATGCTTGTAGTTAAGACTAAACAGATGAAGGAGGAATTGAAGTTGTTTAGGTGGTCTCCTCAAAGTCTCAAGCAATATACATAAATAATCCATACTTTTATTCTAATACAAGTAAATACATGATGTGGAGAGGGATTCATCATTGATTATCTTCCTGGGAAGTCAAGGAAGGCCTGTGTTGTAGTACTGAAATACTAGCAGGTAGCAACCAGTAAAATGGTAGTTAAATTTTAGAAGCTACAAAGTATGTGATTGGCTAAGTAAGCAGTTGTTTCCAATATGTGTTTTTCTTTTTAATTATCCCTTGTATCTAGATGCAAGGCAATGTAAAGAGGTAGGGAATACAATATGCATTTAGAGTAAAAAAGGATATCTATGAGTT
The DNA here is from genome assembly GCF_000956105.1 of Propithecus coquereli. Lineage (NCBI taxonomy): Eukaryota > Metazoa > Chordata > Mammalia > Primates > Indriidae > Propithecus > Propithecus coquereli. The sequence continues at coordinate 5,506,717 of NW_012155285.1, forward strand.
GTCATACTGAAGGTAATAACATTTATTTTGCATTTTATTTGAGATATGATTATATCGGGACGATTCCAACTTCATGGGTATTTTTGTACAAATGCTACAGCATTTATTGGATGCTTTCAATAAATAAATAATTATCTCAAATATCAATAAAGTAGATGTTGATTTTTAGTCCTTCAGATGTTTTCTGCAGCTATAGTTCATTTGAGTTTAAATTCTCAAATATTTCAGAAAGCTGCTGTTCCAATTTGGGTAATATATAGGTATGATGTTATAGAAATGAAGGGTAAGAGAATATAACCCTGTACAGTGTTACATAGACTCTCTTCAGAGCTGTAATGATGTAAAAGTTGAGAATAGTTAATATTTTTACATGATGCTTTTGATTGCAGTTAACAAAAAACCTAGTACAAATTGAATTAAACAATCAAGGAAATGTAGTAGTTCAGACAGACAAAATCCAGAGGTAGATTTGGCTTCACACAGGGCTTGATACTGAAGTTAACGTGCTTTGGATTTTCAGCTCTAATTCCCTATGATACTCTTTCCCTGTCCTTTTCTATATTTGTTGGCCAAATCTTCAGACTGACTTCTCACATAGGAGCACAGATGACTATAGAAGTTCCAGGTCAAAACAGAGAGAGAATGCCTTTGTCCCAAGATTTACTCTTAAAAAGGCTTCGATCACAAGATCTTCCCAAACCCCTGCCAGCAACAATAGCTGGTAGGATGAAATGTCCTGACTGGCTTATCCTGAGTCGTATACTTCATCCCTAAAGCTGAGGGCGTAGTCAGCCTCCTGCAGAAAGCATGGATTCCTGGAGCTTTAGGAAGGAGTGGGTGCTTGAAGGACAGCCAGGAAGGTCCTTAAGTGTAAATGACTTTAACATTATCACAGTGTGAATACACAAGAGTAATGTGTTACAACCTTGGCTCTCTGCTCAAATCTCTAGGAAGTTTTCCCTAAGAGACAGTATGGTAGTGTGAGTGCAAATCATTTCCTTTGGAGTCAGGCAAACCAACCATCCATCCATCTTTCCACTCTTTTATTCATTCAGTTCATTTAGCATTATTGACATTCTTTTAAGTCAGTCACTGTACTAGGTCCTGAGGCTATGACTATAAAAAACAGTTGTACCCTCAGAATCCTGTGGTAATAACTTGCAAATCAAAAGATAAGTAAGTATTTGAGTAAAGGGAATACATGCTCAATAAATGGTTGCTATTCTTATTATTATTACTGTATTTGTTTTTTAATTTTGAACCTTCTTAGTGGACTATTGGTTGTGTGATTGAGGCATGTATTTTCTATTTCATTTGCTATTTTATTTGCAATTAAGTTTATTATTTCTTCAAGAGATTTTCATGACTAACCTCAGGCAAGGCCATTGAGTTAGCTTCAATGTAGTTTACAAAATAAAATAGAACTAAGGTGCATCTTAAAACCTGAAACAATGTAATATGTCAGCATCAGTTTCTGGAAGAGATTTATCAGGAGAACATATTACTGTGTCTGTTTATTAAAGGTAATTTTTGTTCAAATAATTTTAAAATATTTTATGAAATTATTCTTCAGGGAATATTAGTAGAAATACCTACAAGAAAGCTTAGTAAATCTCGCTACACAGAATAGAATTAATGTAATTTAGAGTATGTTTTTCTGGCCTAGAAACTACATAGTGGTCCCCAACCTTTTTGGCACAGGGACTAGTTTCATGGAAGACAATTTTTCCACTGACAGGGGATGAGGGGATGGTGGTAGAGCTCTGTGACCTGGTCCCTAATAGGCTGTGGATTGGGACCAGTCTAGCCCAGGGGTTGGGGACCACAGAACTACAGAACACATAGTATTATTTAACTTTAGAAGAACCCAAAATAGTTGTAATATGTAACTCTGAAACTGATTTCCATTTGTGACTTTATAGACTCTATCAAGTTACATTTTATCCATAGCTATAGCTGTCCTTTTATTATATAATGATAAAGAATTGTATATTTGTTGCCATAAATGCTTGTCTAAACTTGGGAAAGATGTCTGCTGGAGAAGGCATTTTTCAGTTAATGATATGAATAGTAAATTACAGATTGTATAAAAATGAAACATTCCCTAACTCTTACCTAGGACTATTATTCTGTAGCTGAATACATCATATTTGACAGGTGATTCTCAAAGGATCCTTTTAGGCTTTTCTTAACCATGTGAACTATGACCTCTAACTGAGGATGGAGTCAGACTTATGCTTTGATTAGAACACCCCTTGTATGGGTGTGAAACTAGAAGTGTTCATGTTTGTTTGTTTTTCGTCCTTTAATCATTCTCTACCATTTCCGGATATACAATCTCTTGCGATTATTGCTTTGCTATAGAAAAATTATAAAGCCAGATGAATCAGATGACTACTATCTTTATAATAAAAATTTTAGTACCACTAACATTTGTCTTCTAACCTCAGACCTATTTAGAATTCTTTACTATTAGTTTTTGAGTGGAATTTTAAAAGTGTCTTTTCCCTGTTCCTTTCCTTAGTCTGCTAGGGAGCAAAATATATGGTGGCAGCATTGAAACCAAACTCATAGTAATCCTGTTTTCCCTAATCTAAATCAGAATGTATGATCTGATATTCACAATTCGCTGTTGTTATGGGGAAAGAATATTTTAAGTCAGGACTTGGCAACAATGATTGCTATTCACTTCCACCTTTCCCACATCAAGGGAAGTAAAACAGAGTCATTTTTAAGGTAAAGATTCGCATCAGCACTGCAAACTGTAAACAATCATGTCCACCAGTGGGAATGCATGTGTGCCAGCTTTGCTGGTCCGATGTGTTTAGTCTTGCTTAAATGGATATTTGACTACCACATGCTGATTATACTGTTCAATTAAGTTTTTTATAGAATTAATCAATATTTTCTGTCTCAAATATTTCAGTTTGTTCATTTTAAAATGAAATCCTTTTTTAAAAGATACATTTCAAGGGTTTTCATAGAGATCAAGTCTACCAACGTGTTTATAAAACACCTTGGCAAAGAAGAGTTTTAAAATATCATTGAATTTAAGAACACCACAGGATTTACCACTAATTTACATTTAATGTTTATAGTTCTCAAATTGTGGTTGTTGTAATAACCAAAATATTTTTGCCTTGAATATTTTGTGGATTATATTTCCCTATTCTTTCTCATTTAACCACATTCCCCACGGTAGGTGGGCAGATTGTTGTTACATAGTCTGGCTTTTATTTATCTTTATTGGTTTAATCTCAACAAGTTAGTATTTCTGAATATGAAAATAAGTGTGTTCTGTGGCAAGTTTTTTTTTTAATGCTTCAGTTCATTTAGTGGAATTAACAGATCATTGCTTGTTTGGTATAGATAATTTCCCCTATTCCTTTATTTGTATCCATGCTGAGGAACTACCTTCAGTTTAGCTCTTTTGTTGCTACTACTTTATGGTAAATCATGCAAATCAAGCTGTTTAATGTAATTAGACTTATTTCTAGATCATTGTATTTCTAATTCAGAATTAAGAAATTTGGATTGAGCCATAAAATTTAGGGATTAGTGTAATCTATTGTGTTAACATGTCTGTTTGGAACTTTTCATAGCATCAGTCCAAAAGGCAAATCAGGTTCTAGCATGCTTTAGCTTTTCATGACTCCATTTTCTACAGAATAGTCTTAATTTCTTAGCATGGTATTAATACATCTTTTGTAATCTTGTCTAACTAGCCATTCCATCTTTATGTCTCACCATTCCTACTCCCCCTCTTATATCATATTCCCTCCCAAAACATGCATGTATACCCACACACTCACATTACTTACGGAATTCCCTAGAACTTGGAGTTTGCTAAATAAGTATTTGCTTTGCTTCCCTTCCCTGAACCTTCTACATCTGGCAATATCTCAGATCAGATATTTTAGTATGTAATAGATTATGGTATGACTAGTTGTGTTTGCTTAGTTTAACTTGCTAAATAAGCTCCCTGAGAGCATGGACTTATTTTATTTACTTCCATATCTTCTGTAATTAGTACAGTGCCTCAAAGATTATAAACTTTCAGTCAATATTTTGTCCATATAAAGTTAATAAAATAGGTTTAATTTTATAGCTGGTACATGTGAACATTATTATCTATTTTTCTATTTTGCTTAAAGAATGCAATTTTTAGTTATATAAAATCAGTCGTTTCTTCTGACTCACAGAAGATTACAAAAGGATGTTATAATTAGTTATATACCTTTAGGAACTTTTTGTATCAGGATTTCTTTAGCAAATC
>NW_012155285.1:5512441-5520714 GCF_000956105.1 Propithecus coquereli
AGATGGCTATATGAGGATGGTTTTATATCTGGGTTCTCGATTCTGTTCCATTGGTCTATGTCTCTGTTCTTGTGCCAGTACCATGCTGTTTTAGTTACTATAGCCTTGTAACATAGCTTGAAGTCTAGTAAATCGATGCCTCCCAATTTTTTCTTTTTGCTTAAGATTGCTTTTGCTATATGGGGTCTTCTCTGGTTCCATACGAAGCATAGAATTATTTTTTCTAGATCTGCAGAAAATGATATTGGTATCTGTACTACCCAAAGTGATCTACAGATTCAATGCAATCCCTATTAAAATACCAACATCACTTTTTGCACATCTAAAGTTCTTTAGCAAATCTTTTGTGGATGATTTCCAATTGCTAAAGGTTTACATTGCTTGATTAACTTCCTGTTCAAATTATAGTAGTGTCTTTTCCATAAATCTGGCTATATACATTTTCTACCACACTGCTTCAGTATTGACTTGAACTTTCCCAAATTTGTCAACTAATGACAACAAAGGTGTCAAGAATACACAATGAGAAAAGGATAATCTCTCCAATAAATGGCATTGAGAAAAGTGGATATCCAAATACAAAAAGTGAAATTCAATTTTTATCTTACACCATACCCAAAAATCAACTCAGAATGAGTTAAAGACAATTGTAAAACTGAAACCATAAAATTCCTAGAAGAAAACAGGGAAAAGCTCCTTGACATTGGCAATGATTTTTTGAATACCACACCAAAAGCTGAGGCAACAAAAGCAAAGATAAACAAGTGAGAATATATGAAATGAAAAAGCTTCTGCACAGCAAAGGAAACAGTCAACAAAATTAATAGGCAACCTATGGATTGGGAGAAAATATTTGCAAGCCATACATCTGATAAAGGGTTAATATCTGAAATAAAGAAGGAACTCACACAACTCAAAAATAACAACAGAAAACCCAGTTAAAAAATGGGCAAAGGACCTGAATAGACATTTTCCAAAGAAGACATAAAAATGGCTAACAGATATAAGAAAAGCTGCTCATCATTACTAATGATCAGGGAAATACAAATCAAACCACAGTGAGATACCACCTCATACCTATTAGCATGGCTGTTACCAGAAAGATAAGCGATAACAGATGTAAGTGAGGATGTGGAGAAATGGAAACCCTTATACTCTGTTGGTGGGAAAGTAAATTTGTGCAGCCATTATGGGAAACAGTATGGGTATGGAGGTTCCCCCAAAAATTGAAAGTAGTGCAGTGGCTCATGGCTGTAATCCTAGCACTTTTGGGAGGCTGAGGTGGGAGAATCGCTTGAGGCCAGGAGTTTGAGACCAGCCTGAGCAAGAGTGAGACATGTCTCTACAAAAAAATAGAAAAAAATAGCCGGATGTGGTGGTGAATGCCTATAGTCCCATCTATTAATACTTAGGAGGCTGAGGCAGGAGGATCGCTTGAGCCCAGGAGTTTGTGGTTGCAGTGAGCTATGGTGACGCCACTGCACTATAGCCTGGGAGACAGAGCAAGACCTTGTCTTAGAACAAAACAAAGCAAAACAAAAGTAGAACTATGATAAGATCCAGCAGTTTTTCCTCTGGGTATATACCCAAAAGAAGTGAAATCATTACTTCAAAGAGATATTTGTGTTCCCACGTTCATTGTAGCATAATTCATAATAGCTAAGATGTGGAAACAACCTAAATGACCTAAGTGTCAGTCAACAGATTAATGGATAAAGAAATTGTGAGATATATCTATATATATAGATAGAGATAAATGGGTGTGTATATATACAATATATATAGACAGAGAGTCTACGTAGATTATTCAGCTCTAAAAAAGGAGATCTTGCATTTCTGACAACATGAATAAACATAGAGGACATTATGCTAAGTGAAATAAGCCAGACACAGAAAGAAAAAAATATTACATGATCTCATTTATATGTGCAATCTAACCAAAGAGTGACAGTTAATCTTGGTGGCCTGGATTTTATTTCTTTAGGCTATCAGTCATCTCAAACTCATCAAATCTTCTTAAAGATTTTTCTACTAGTATTTCATGATATTATAAATCATTTCATCCATTTGTTTGGGACTTGGGTACTTATACATATAATGACTATAGATCATCTGTGTGTTATTCAAAGAATTGTGAGTTTTCTGAGGCAAGAGACATCTATAAGAAAATTTATAAGTCATTTATAATACATTTTAATAATATGAAACTTATCTTCCCACCCTTACCCCAGAAACCAAATCAAGAAATCATACTTTATTTAAGCTAGAAAATGTATTTTGTATAAATTGTACCAAGAACTAATCCAACATTTGCTTGGTTGTGGAGAAATAGACAGTCTCGTGTATTAGTGGAAGTGTAAGTTGATACAGCTTTCGGGAAATACATGTAACAGTATCTATCAAACACATTTAAAAAAAAAAAAAGTTTTATGTCCTTTGATCCAGAAACTGAATTTCTAGGTATTATCCTCCTTGACAAAGACTTAAAAAACATCAAATATAGTCATTGGTTTTTTAATAGCAAAATTTTTGTTTAACAATGGAAATATTAAAGTCGTAAACTTTCTTCTTAATATTGCTTTTGATATAGCCCATGCATTTTAAAAATATGTAACATTTCTATTATTTAAATATTTTGTAAATATTCTGTAATTTCCCTTTTGAATTACCCTTTGGCCTAATTTATTTATAATATTTAAAATATGTAGATATATATTTTCCAAGTGGCTAGGTGTTTTGTTTGTTTCTTCCTTTATTAGATATTTTAGTTTTATTGCATAGTAGTCAGATGATTAAATGTGTTATTTTTAGTGTGAGGAATGTGTTAGAATTTTCTTGACGACCTAATATATTGTGGCTTTTTGTAAATGTTCCATGGACAGAGTAGGGAGATGTTTATGTGTCTATTAGATCATCATTATTAATAATATTCAGTGCCTTTTTATTGTTAGTCTCTTTTTTTAATTGATTTTTAGATTTAGTATGGGTACATAATAGTTGTATATCTTTATAGGGTATATGTGATGTTGTGTTACAGGCATACAATGTGAATTAATCAACTCAGGGTAATTGGGATATCCATTATCTCAGGCATTTAATATTTCTTTGTGTTAGGAACATTCCAATTCCACTCTTTAGTTATTTTTAAAGGATAGCCTAACTTATTGTTGATTATATCACTTTGTTGTGCTATGAAATATTGTTCATTCTATCTAACTAACTGTATTTTTGTACCCATTAACCATTATCACTTTATTGCCTCTTCCCTGCTACCCTTCCCAGCCTCTGGTAACCATCATTCTACTCTCTGTCTCCATGAGATCGATTGTTTTTAAAATTTTGCACCCGCATATGAGTGAGAATGTATGAAATTTGTCTGTGCTTGGCTTATTTCATATAACATAACGTTCTTCAGTTCCATCCATATTGTTGCAAATGGCAGACTTCTTTTGATCACAGACTCTCTTCAGTAAATATGAGAACTCACACTCATGCCTATCCTAGTAAAACCCCAGTCCTGGTTAAATCTCATTCTTTGCCTATTTCATAGCTATATTATACCTATTCCCCATTAGCAGAACATGGCTGGAGAAAACACAATCAAGCTGACCGGTCTTACTTCAAATTTATAATCAAGAACCTCACATAGCCCCCCTTAGTGCTGCCTAGCTATCCTAGAACATTTGAAATTTATTTTTTCAAAAATATCCATCTTCCCACTGTACTTAATGATTATTTAAACCTTTTCCTCTCTCCTCAAACCTCTTGCACATCTTCCCTTTTCCTGGTTCACTGGTTCTCCAGGTTCACCTCATCTTGTTTCACTGAGAAAAAAGAAGCAATCAGAAGAGTACTTCACAAGCTCCTACCATAGTACTGATACACATTACTAATTAATTTTTGTCAGCATAGAACAATGCTGTAATTTCTCCTATCTTAAAACAAACAGAAAAGCTTCCGGCTACATTTTTCTACTCTCCTTTAGCATAAAACTTCTTCAAAGAGGTTGCATTTGCTCTCCTCCCAGTCTCTTTAGAACACACTTGAATCATGCTTTCATCTTCATCATGCTACAGAAATTGCTCTTGTTATGGTTACTAATAACCTGTATTTTTACACCCTGATCTTGAACTTCCAGCCTCCAAAACTATGAGAAATATATTTTTATTGTTTAAGCCACCCATTCTATGGTATTTTATTATGGCAGCCCCAGCAGACTATGACAAAAGGAATACTGTACTTCCCATATCCCACTCTTCTGTCTCCTTACTCCACTATATTATTGTTCATGGTACTTACTATCCTTGATCGTTTATGTTTGTTTTTTGTCTGTCTTCCCTAATAGAATGTAAGCTCCAAGAGGCAAAAGCGGTGTTTATTTTGTTGACTGCAATATCTCCAGTGCCCAAAACAGAGTGTAACTGTAGTACATGCTCAATTAATATATGCTATATAAACAAATTAATAATAATGAAAATATTTCCAAACATCTGGAAATCATAGGTATTTCATCATTTGGAAAGCACTTACTTTCTTATCACTTTTACCTTGAAGAAATATATAAAATTGTGTTTATTTTTTCAAAAATATCTATTACAGTGTCTAATGGTCATTATAGAACAGAAGAGTTCAGCAAACATTCACTTGTCTTTAAGTTCTAGAACACCTTTAATTACTTTTCTTGGAGATAACCTGGGATCCTTTGGGTAGTATAAAGGATTTTTGTATTCATTTTACATCTCAATTCAAAGTATAACAAAGATTCTACTACTCATGATATAATTTTAATTGACCATAGCGAAGATATCCTCCTATACCAAGTAAAGTACAATTTGCAGTATCCTCATAATAGTGGTAGTGGTAACAGAGTCCTGTATAGCACTTACTACATGCCAGATACTACTATTCTAAACCCTAATATATATATTATCTAATGTATTCTCTTCTTCACAGTCTACCCATGAGGTAGTTTCTATCACTATGCTAACTTTATAGATGAGGACACTGAAGCACAGAGATTAGGTAACTTGCCAAGGGTCAGTTACAAAATGAAAAGTGCTAGAAAGGAAATCTCATGGGTGCAGGCCCTATCTGGAAAAAGAAAATAGTGGGAAAGTTTTATATTTCTTCCATTCTGGCCTTTATCTGGGAGAAATTCCTTGAGTTTTGTTGTATATGGTGACTAGCCTCCCTAATTTCAAGTGTGATAAAGATATTTTCCTTTCTTTTTGTTTTTTTTTTTTTCTTTCAGCCATTTCAGTTAATTTCTGAACACAATCACATTTTAAAAGATAATGGATTTGTCATATTTGGTTTACAAATGTGAAACCTCATTATCTTAAGTCCACAATTTTTAAAACCATAGTTGATAAGAGATTACTGTGTCTTCTTTCAAGATTTTTAAAAACACATGGGCCAAGGACACTCGGGTATTTACGTATTAGTGTGAATCAGATTCTTTAATCATTAGCTGAGAAGGACTTTCTTTAAAAATTTTTGGTTGGCAAGGAGTAAAGATAGTTTTGAACTTCAGAGAAATATGAAGAGTAGGGAATATTAAGTGATGTGCTGTATTTGTGAGAAAGAGAAAAATTCTGGAGAGATGTTGGGAAGTTGAGAAGATTTCAGAAATAAAGTGAAAAGATGTCAAAGACCAATTTTATGTTTTCAGAATTTTGCCTAATACTGGTCCTGTAGAAAGAGCACAGAATTTTTGTAATTGATTAATTATGGCCCTTTGTATAGTCCAAGTATATATGGGTTAAAGAGATTTTTGTAGATTACTTGGGAGCCTAACTACCATTTAATAAAGCGTTTCTGTGGAAAAGATACATTTTTAGGATGTTGTATCTGAAACAAACTTGAAAGATAAAACATTTTCATGAAATGGGGGATTCTGTATTTTAGTTTTGAATGTGAATTTTTATGTGATCACAAATTTTCAATGAGACAGGACTGCTTGTCATCCATTATAACTCTTCTATCAAGCTTTTCTCTGGAGAATAGAAAACTAGTATTAAAAGTTAATATTGGGTAAAACTTGACACCTCTCCCTTATTTCTTATGAGGTTATCTAGGAAGATCATATGTCCTGCTGTGTAAAGGACTTTGCAATGATGTTTAGGCCTTTATATACTTTACGTTAATGTTTCTGGCAATGTCCTGATGGTAAACATCCTTATGGTAATTAAAAGATGTATATTAATTAAATGTGCCACTTGTAAAAAAAAGTGTTGGTTATATGTGGGAAAGAGGTCAGTTTTCTCAGGATGCTGAAGCAAAGTTGTCATGGGAGTTGTATTTCAATGGGAGTTACCACTGTTCTCTCTGTGATTGGTTTACAGACTGTACAGAGATCGTGGATTCATGCAGACTGGGAATCACAAAGAAGCTAAAAATGTATTCACTCATATTCTATTTGCTGTATTATTTAGAAAAATAGTTAACTCTATACATAGAAAATTTCTCATGTTATAAGTGTTTATCTTCTGATCAACCTAAAGATTAGAATACAGCTGGGCCTCAGGAATTACAACTCAGACACCAATGAAATAAAATTTTTATTCACTGTTTCTGATTTCTGCTTCTCTCTACATAGGCTTAATTTTTCTCTCCCTGTTGAACTATGTTTTTTTACCTGAGGGTGACGTGCCACCAGCAGTTCCCAAGTTAGCTTCATCTCCTTGAGAGAGACAGGCCCAACTCATTGGATTGCCAATCTCAGATCTCAGGAAATGGCCTCTGATTGACCCAGTTTGTGTCAGGGTCCAGACCTGGATCTGGCAATGTGGCTAGAAGGCAGGGTCATGTTGAGCCTCTCTAACATGGAGGCTTGTAGATAACCTTGTGGAGATGGAAGCAACAAGAGTAGACAGGCAGTGCCTTACCTGCTTACTACACCAGACCATCCATACAATTCATCCACTCAACATTTATAACATGCGCATGTATATACTAGGTTGATCGTGAGACTTTCAGTGTTTTATTTCAAAAACGATTTTCATAATCTAAATCTAATTTTCTTAGAAAAAAAACTGCAGGGGTTACTGTACAGTTATCTTAGACTTAAAGGAAAATAGCTAATGAAAGAGTAAATATAAAATCCCACTAAAGTTCACAGAATAACAAAGAAAGTAAAATGTGCTTCCAGTCAAACTCTTTCTCTTAAAAAAATATCCTCACTAAAACTAAAACATTTCTATAAAAAGTTTCTTCAAATATGTTATTTTAAATACCATATTACTTAAGCAAATATTTAAATACTATATTAGTTTCTCTGAATACTTGACTTGAATTTAATTCTACCTGTCTGCCAAGTATGTTGAAACCCCAAATCCATTTTCATTTGCCAGGTTAAATGTTTATTTTGTTTTCCCACATAATATGTTCTTCGAAGTGTCACAAGCATACCAAACCTGATTTCTTTTTAATAAGGACATGACAGGGTTTTTTTCTTTCTTTCTTCAGTTAATGGGATAGGATATGCCTCTCTCAAGGAATATGTAAAGGTATGTTCACATTCCCTACCTACTGATAGTACCTATTGCTTTGGTTAGCTGTTAGAAAACAGACATGAACTTTCTTAAAGGAAGTTCAAAATGTGTCCACTGGATTTAACATACAGTTTTGAAGCCTCACTATTATTTCCTTAAAATCAGAATAACAAAGACTTGTCTTGTACTGTAGAATGTCTGCATTTACCTAACAAGTCAATGAGAAAGTAGGAGGCTACGATGATTTACAAATAACTGACATTATTTGATTGTGGTTTCCCATTTCTAAAGCTCATCCATGCTTATGGGACTCAAACATCCATTTAAAGTTATTTTTCATATTTATTTTCAAAGAACATTGACATGCATTTGAATATTATAATCTCTTAGGTATACATCTCTGAGAAACAACTGTTTGATAATGGCTTTCAACATGTATTTTATTTACTTTAAAAAGAGATTTAGCCTTTATATGAATCACATAGTGGTTTGAGGGGTGGGGAACCTGTGGCCTTCTGATTTCAAATTTGTTCTTTTTTAAGCACCAAAGGAGGCAAGAAACGCTTTATCTTTCTCTGCTGCACCCTTTTAATAAAAGGATTTGTTCTGTAAAATTTGGATTTAGTCAAAAGGCCACACTTAAGGACCTAGAAGGCCACTGGTTCCCCATCCCTGGGAGCATCTTGAGGAGAAGCTATTTGAGGCCATAGTGGTAGTGATTTTTCTGTCCTTTCATTGCCCTGAAAAAAGTATCTGGATTCTTTTTTTTTTTTTTTCCCC
>NW_012155285.1:5522106-5526676 GCF_000956105.1 Propithecus coquereli
TGTAAGAAAATGTTTGTAAGTTATGTGACAGAAGAGGATCCTCATTCTTAAACTCATTAGAGGCTCCTATGACTACTAAAAATTCAATTCTGGAAGTCAGTATGATAGATCACATAAATGTAATGAATTTTATACCTCAATCATATACCAGCATGGTAGAGACAGCCAGCTACTTAAATTCAATATCCATGCTATCCTTCCTGTATAACAAAACTCTGATTTGTAGTTGGGTATTTTGCCATCCAGACAAAATACCACATTTCTCTTTCTTCCCTTGCAGCTTGATTTGGTCATATGACTGAGTTGCGGCCAATAAAATATAAGCATAAATATTCTGTGGTACTTCCTAGTACACTAAGTCCTCACCTAACATCATCATATGGCAGTTCCTCAATAACTTCCTTTCCTTCAACATCGTTTTATTATAACATTGACGAGATGTAAAAAAATTGTTTTTGTTATATGTTGTTTCACTTAATACTGCAGTTTCCAAGAACCTGTCAACTACATGAAGTCAGGGCTTACTCTAATTTTCTTTAAAGAGAAGGGCTACACCCCTCTTCTTTCCTTTCTACATTTGTGTGTTTTATTCAGTTGTGATGGCTAGAGCTTTTGAAGCCATACTGAATTAAGAAATGTCAGAGCAGATGCTGGAGACTGAGGCCCTGATGACTTCAGTGAGTGTTTATGTCAAGCCTGAGTACTTACTCCAGAATTCACTTATGTGAGAAACAGTAAACTTCTATCTTGCCTAAGCAGCTATAATTTCGGGTTCAATTGTATGTAGCCAAAAATAATCTTAACTAATAAAACCTGTGAATGAGCCCCCTGGGTTGTTAAGAATATACTTCTAGAAAGTAATTAGTTTCTTAAGGTAGACCTGGTCTGATATAAAAATTGTTCCAGTTAATAGCCAGATAAATGGAAAGAATGATAGTTCCAATCTGTTTGACAATGATTGGATTCTGTTTTGCCTGATGCTAGTAGAAATCCAGGTTCTTTCATACAATCTATTTCTAATTTGTGCCAGTGAAATTAACTCATAAGTTCATAAGTTGTGAAGCAAGCTTTTTGTAACACATCATGAGAGCAGATAATTCTTAGCTGTCATGTGAACTCATCATCTTTTAATGTGTCAAGGAAGCTGTAGAAATGGTTCATCCTAGTCCTCTGACACAAGGTTTTGTGTGGTCTCTGTCAGTTCCAAAGCTCCCCTTAACCTTTTACCTAGGACATTGATTTTTCCCCCTTGTTAATTCTTTCCCAGATAATTGACAAATTAAGTCTTTTTATATTGAATGAATATTTTGTCATGGGCTGTGATGTTCAAAGAATAGTCATAACTGTAGAACAAATGTTAATGTCTTAATGTATTTCAGCCTAAGACTCATACTAATTTGAAGATAAGATAATCAAAACATATCATCAAAAGGTTGGAGAAATCATTTAGTATTTATTAGTAGTATGTTTCCTGTGTCTCAGATTCAGGAATAACATAGGGAAAAGGATTTGATTTTAGATTTTTTTGTTAATCAAAATATTCATCCTGCTACTTGAGAAATTAAAATACTGTGCTACAGAAAGTAAGTACCATCTGGGCTGTGTGTTTTTCTACCTCCTGTTTGAAAGAACACTATGCAAAGGAGAGTATGCAAAGTAACAGGGCATGCTCATTTAACTATATGGGATACCTGATGTAGTAGAACAGGAGTATTACTTAAAAGTTGTGTATAAACCAAATTGTAGTTTATCGTTTTGTAAATGTACCAGGAAGGGACCAATATAAAAGAATTCTAAGAGGATTGCTCTTGTGCTATGAAGAATTTTAATTTATTATTTTGGAAAGGTCATATTTTCATTGTGTAGATTTCTGTTACTTATTTCAGTGTTGTCTGTGTATTTTGTTTTGTTTTTAATCCACCTGCAACAGTAGGCAATCTAGTAACAAAACCTGTTGCCCCAGCTATCATCACAGTTATTGGCCTGCTATGACTGGCTAAACTGTCCTCTCTCCCCACTTCCACTCTCACCCTGCTCCTCCCATGTGGATCTTTCTTATTGCTTCTTATTCAGTGGAAGACCTTTCCAGACAGATGAGACCATGCTTATGTCACAGCAATGTGTTCCCACTTAAAACCTACAAACTAACATACATACACACGTACTATACATATCCTCAGAATGTTTAGCCAATGTATTTATTCCCTTGGCATCATTTTCCTAATCAAGGATGTGAGTCATCACAGAAAATTATAATGTCTTTGTTATAGAATTACAGCATTTTTTATCTTTTACCAAGCTGTTTGTGATATGCCTGTCTTCTTTCTGATGTTCTCTTTAGGCTACATGTTGTTATGACCATAACATGGGCTTTGGAGGCTCACAGACCTAGGTATTCAAATCACGGTTCCATCCCTTATCCAAGGTGTGATACTGACCTGGACAAGTTACTTAATGTTTCTGAATCTCAGATTCCTTATCTGGACCTACATCTTAAGACTGTTGGGAAGGATTTGTGATAACATATGGGTGTTTAAGAAATGATGAGCTGTCATTGACAAAGTTTGTATTAAAATATACAATGTGGCAAAATTCTTATGGATATACATAAAGTTGAATTCAGTTTGGAAATAATATTCCCTTCATAGTGACTAGAATCAGAACCAAAGAATTTACAGCATATATAAGATCAAGTTTTTGGAAAATATTTAATAAAACATTGATTGCTATCCCCCAGTAAATGACTCCGAAAGTGTAGCCTGTATCTTCAATAGATACTATGTAAGATAATTCCATGACATTTGTCCACTTATGTTTTATTAAACAATGTATTCATTTTATAATACATTTCTAGATCTTATCAAAACTGCACATAGCTCAAGTGTGAGCATTTTCAATTCTATAAATAAAGTCAATTTCTTATCAGGGTCACTAAACTGCATTTCAGATAGAATTTTTTAGATTGTGAAGCTTGTAAATTTCTAGAGTTGTAACATATAGTAATAATATCAGGTGAACTCTGGATAATTTTACTTGATTAGATAGAAAATTTCATATCTGAGAAAAAGGAGTTTTATTATAGAAATCAATATTTTAGGAGAAAGAGCACTGGTTTTGGAATAGGAATCTTATCTCTTTCTGACAATGGGTTTTACCTTGATGAAAAACCACAGAAACCCTCATTCAAGTAACCAAACAGATCTGACCCTGCTTAGCTTATAAGATCAGATAGTAGCAAGGCCGGGTGAAGAGTGTACAGGAACTCTGTACTAGTTTTTCTGTAAATCTAAAATTATTCCAAAGTAAAAAAAAAATTTTTTTAAAGCCAGAGAACCAGAGAGCTTCAGTTTCTCATTGATAAAATGGACATGATCATAATTAGCTGCTCTTCCTACCTGACAGTCGTTGACAGGATAAACACGTAAGGCAATACAAATAAAACTTAAGAATGCTGCTGTTCTCTGCTATGATTCTTCCTCACTTGACTTCACCCATTTTACCATCTCTGATGTTCCCTTCCTCTTGCTGCCAAAGTAGTCCTTTGCTTCTTTAAAGCTTTTGTGGTTACTTTATTTAAGGTGAAACACTGCCTTACATCGCCAAATTACTAAACAATCCTCCTTTCATCATCTTTCTTTGTAATCCATTACGCACCCTCTGTGGCATGCCTTCTTTAAGCCTTCTTACTTAAGAACTGGGCCTAATGACCACTGACATTTAATCAAATAACAGTTATAATATATTTACTCATGAGTAAAGGCCGAATAAAATTTGGGCACTGACATCTAAGAGGATGGGAATTTCATCATCAAATATCTTAACAGAAACCATTTTGTTAAATAACCATAATTATAGGTTTTGCATTTATGATTGCAGGGGATTTTGCTATTCTGCATGCTTTGAAGCCCAAGGGGCAGCCACTAAGTTCAGGCTACTTGAAATACCTATACTGAATCTAAGTATAGCTAGGGCTTCTTTAGGAGATAAGTCCCTGAAAGACTTTATCATTTAAAGATTTTACACCCACATATTTTAAAGATGATTTCTGGTTCTTTTTGAAATTTTTAAAAAATTAGTTAAGTAGACTTTTAAGATAAAAATTGAAAATAGACATTAATTTTCTGAATGTGCAGACATTTCTACTTTTTCCTATTTAGGAATTTCCATTTATTGCACTTGAAACAAAAGCAATTTTGATTTCTATGATTCCTGTTATATTCTCATGATAGTCATATTTAGTGAAGACTATCATTTTCTTTTCTTTTTTTTTTAGTGACTAAATCTTGGCATTCTGAGGAAGTGATTTTCTTCCTTTTGTTTTGTGTTAACTCGTGCTTCCAGCTAGATCAGTCTCTGTGG
Organism: Propithecus coquereli; assembly: GCF_000956105.1. NCBI lineage: Eukaryota > Metazoa > Chordata > Mammalia > Primates > Indriidae > Propithecus > Propithecus coquereli. The sequence goes on from NW_012155285.1 coordinate 5,526,466, forward strand.
AAGATTTCTATTGACGAACTTGCTCATTTCTGACTCATGAAAACAACTCAGCCAATTATAAGAAAAGAAACTTTAGCTTTAAAATGATTAAGAGCATTCTCTTTAGGGGAATAAACAATTTAATTTGGTTTGTTTTGTTTCTAACCTTAACTCAAATGCTATCCAGTTGTAAAAGCCTATTTTTTCTCTGTGTTTCTCCGAGAATTTTTCC